>NC_086361.1:14474841-14817341 GCF_036324505.1 Eleginops maclovinus
GGAATTTATAGTACAATTTGCAATCTGCTTTTAGCCTTCAGTTAACTTTTTTGTAAAGGACTTTAAATCTGGATCTATTTGATAATAGTTGGGAGTGTTTCTACTTTAGGTATAATCTTACTAGCCCTGAGTATCTCCAACATTAATTTATTGTCTTCTCATTCCCCACAGTTTCAGCTGTGCATCATGCAGCAAATCTTGGAGATCAGCAAAGGTGACGTTGTTGTTCCGTTACCGGCTGCGTGGTGAACGGGGGGCAGTGATCATGAGGCCCTTCGGACAGGCCTGTCGCAGTTGCCAAGATGATAGTTTTGTCCGTCCTGGTTTTTCCAAGGAGGATGTGGAAAATGTCTTGCTCGGACTCTGTTCCAAAATCCGGAAGAATTGCTACGGAGAACAGGATGACAACGCTGGTGGTAGGGAGCCACAAGAGTTTGTAAAGAAAACAAAACCACATGAGTCGGACCTGTGTGAGGCCTGCAGTCAGGGCATATGCTGCCTGAAAGAAGAATAAAAGTATGTGTGTGTGTGTGTGTGTGTGTGTGTGTGTGTGTGTGTGTGTGTGTGTGTGTGTGTGTGTGTGTGTGTGTGTGTGTGTGTGTCTGAAATGTTAATGTGTAGTCTGTACATGCCCCCTTTTGTAATGTTTAAAGTTGAGTTAAAGTTTGTCATTACAAATCTAAATGTTGTGTTATGGGGTCTAGAGTTCAGAATGGTTGTTCTTTTTCATCAGAACCAATATTCAATAATATGATTGTTCAAGTAAATACATAAAGTTGCATTTTTTCTATTCATAAATTCTGACTGAGTTTTGTTTTTTGCTGCAAATATTTAAAATACTCTTCTACCTCTGTGAAGATCATCCACAACTACAAGCACAGTAATCAACTATAACTAACAATAAGTAATTACTTATTATACAGTTTTCTATTTCATTAGGTTATAACATCAGTTTGGCTGACGCTTTTATCCAAAGCCATCACAATGAGGTTTCAAGGTTTCAAGGTTTTATTTGTCATATGCACAGCAGATACAGCGTATATGTTGGCAATGAAAATCTTATGTCGCGTGCTCCTCCAACAACTCAACATGCATGGTGCAAAAGATAAATAAAGTAGTGCAAAAAGAGAGAAGAATATTTACAATATTAACAATAAAGATTTGAGGATGTGAAATATATACATATGTGGAATACATTGAAAGTATTTAAATACTTTACACTGTTGAATGAGGAGGTATGGGCAGATGCATATATTATGTATAGCAGATGTATATGGTAGATATGTACAATATATAGATATGTGTACTATAAACAGATATGTATGGCAGATGTGTATAATATATATGTATGTGTGTACTATAAACAGATGTGAGTAGACATTCACACAGCTCAGGAGTTCAGTAGTCTTATAGCCTGTGGTATAAAACTGTCTCTGAGTCTGGTGGTCTTGGTCCGGATGCTGCGGTACCGTCTGCCAGACGGCAGCAGACAGAACAGATTGTTGCTGGGGTGATGGGGGTCAACATGAGGATATGAATTCTGAACAGCAAAAATATTGTATGTACATTACATTCAAAAAAGCCAAACCATATAAGTGCTGGTGCTTTAGTTTCAAATAAGCCAAACTAATTTAAGAATTTCAACTTAATTGTATTTGTTTATGTTAATTGCCAAGATGTACTCGAAACAGGTGGGTGTTTAGGCTTAAATCCTGATATTACTGGGAGTTCTTTCCCCCATTTTGTAACCTTAATTATTCGGCATGTAGAAACAACATGGCTTGGAGTCTTGGAAAGGGACAGGTGCATACAGAAGACAATAATAAACTTAAGCAAAATTGACAAGATATTGAAGAAATAAATTAACGTTAAGTAACTACAACAAAGGGCTAGGGCTTTTAACATAAATGGTTATTTTCATCTGTGTTCATTACACTAATTCAGAGCTGAGGGGCATTATGAACAGGAAACAGAACAGAAGTGGTCACTCAGGTATTAAGGTGTTAGGACGTGTTTAAAGTTGTTAGGCTGTTTTACATTTGCACAATTTAATGAGCTTTTTTTTCAATATAATTTCATGTCTTTAAGAAAAGCAATATAAACTTGGGAAATGTTGAGATAGCAACATTATTTTACAAGCTGTTACAAAAAGAAAGCAGTACACCAAACGATCCAGAACAACCATCCAATCAGATGCGAGCTCTCCGTGTGACAGTTGGTCCCGCGCATGCGCAGTCCTCTTTTCTCTCTGGCAGCCACAACAACACACTGAAGCGGGCCAGTCAGTCTCGCCCCTCCGCTCACAGAAGCATCGTCCCCGCCGGGTCCGGTGGCAGAGAGAGGATGGTTCAGCGGAACAGCAGCCGGGGAAGCGAATGACAGTGAGAAGATAATGGCCCTCGATATACGCAGGTTCCCCACTGTGCGACTGGTGATCAAGTGAAACGACTGTGTGAGTAAATGAGATGTGATGTTGTGGTGCTGGACGTAGTTGAGGCTAACGCTAACCTGAGAGAAAGCTAGCTTCGGTAACTGGAAGAAGGTACGCTGCTTTCGGGGTGTTAACGTCTTCCCACTGCCTCTTCACATCTGTGGGGACGCCTTCACACCCTAAGATAACGGGGTTTTATCCGCAGAATGTGGGACACCCTAACACTGGCTTTCCTCTTTCGGTATGACATTCCCAGTCAGTGTGTTGAACAAAGGAGCTTTAACCGAGGGGCCGCATGGACAGAACCATGCAAAGAGAAGTCTATTTGTTTTGTGCTCCATTTCATGCTGACACACTTCTTCAGGGATAACCACACGAGGTCTGACCTGGATATGTAGTTGGTTGACGGTGACCTAGCTAATTTTGGTGAATGCGAAAGGGAAATATTGAGGTAACTCACTGTGCAGGTGTGACTTTACCTCCCCCATATAAGTTTGATGTCTCTATTGACAACGTGTTTTTGCCAGTTTACACTGAAGCATGATCCACCCTTATTTTGACTGAGGTGTCTGCCTTGATGTCTATCAGGTGAC
Organism: Eleginops maclovinus; assembly: GCF_036324505.1. Taxonomy (NCBI): domain Eukaryota; kingdom Metazoa; phylum Chordata; class Actinopteri; order Perciformes; family Eleginopidae; genus Eleginops; species Eleginops maclovinus. Next base: position 14,477,866 of record NC_086361.1, read on the forward strand.
AGTTAGTTGTAATAACAGTAAAGGCTACAGAGAGTTGGTGGAATTAGTTTTAAAGGTAGTTTTATATGATGTTGATACTAGTCACAAACGAGTTACTGTAGATTTGATTGTTAAGGTGTTGGCAAGTAGGCCGGACTTTTTCCATGTACTTGGGTTATGGTTGTAGCTTATCAAAGCTGGACTCCTCTCTGAGCTGACAAACATATCAGTATAATATTGATATGCATGTCAGACAGTAACCCTGGTAGGACTGCCATAAATGATTGTTTAGATAAGATCAGAAAGCAGCAGTCAAATAGTTGGTTGGCAGAAAGTTAACATTCAAATAATTTATTTGTACTAACTCAGCCATATAAGGAAACATTTGCTGCATTTTTGTTTAACATCGAGATTAATGTCTTGGACTGCTGGCAGTTTCCAACATTTTTCGATTTTGATTTGAATAAACAATTGAGCCTTTGTTCAATAACAATAATGCTGTATTGGAAATGAAATATACAAACAGCGCTTATCTGAAAACATCAGTTTAGCTGGTTGATCAGTTAATAGTTTATAACATGTTAGGAAACCAATCTCCTAGAGCACAAGGATCTTGTTGTTTTTGACCATCAGTCAAAACTTAAAAATAGTAAATCAAGAACAAAAGAAGGAGCAAATTATCATAACTACTTGTTTTGCTTGGAAAGTTGTTTAGTAGTTGCATACCGATTAAACTCAAGTCATCCTAAATTGCAATATTGCTTGTTAAACATTGTGAAGTGGCTTCTAATGTGTTTATTGCTGGTTGGGTTTTAGCGGAAGCAAGAATGCTATGACTCGAGTTCCCATCAGCAGGAATCATCAGACAGACATTTCCCAACAGCATTCATGTCTTGGGATTCTTGACTCCATGAGTCATTAAGTCTCCGTTATAACATTACCTAAGATGGGGAATACCGTATGGACTAGAGGCCTGTTCTTTGTATGTCTGTGGCACAAGTGTAACTTAAAGTTGTTACTTTCTAAATAGTTTAGGAACATACCTTTCTACGTTTCTGGCTGTATTTCCAGATAATAATATGATTGACCAGGCGACAAGAAGTGAAACACTTTCTCAGCATGTCTTAAACCAACCTAAGAGTAACGTGTGGGCTCAAAGAGCTTTGGTTAAAGTAGATAATTGCACTGTCACTGCCAAGCTCAAAGTTTTAAGTTCCGTAAAATTCCGAAGTTCCTCCGTGTCCAGACCTCCTCTCCTTATTTAGTCTGAGAGACAGAGAGAGACTGCCAAAGATACACAGAGCGGTGAAGTGAACTGGAAGTAAACCAGTGTGCACAAAACAGAGAGCCAAGCAGACATACTGACCTAATAACTATAGTAACCCATCCCCACCACCACCACCCCTTTAGATATAGTACACACCCACAAACTGGTCTACTGCATGCATCACAGGAGCAGAACCTGAAAGATGTTGGCTTTAATTCGCCAGTGGTTGCAGCCTCTGCTCGGCCCGTATGCCTCCGTCTGTCCTCCGTCTGTCACTGTGTGTTTTCCCTTTCTGTCCCTGCAGCGGAGGGGAGGCAACCAGCCACGTTATTCAAATGTTCCATAGCCCGACCAGCCAGCGGCCAACTGTAGCCGGGGCTAAAAGAGGCTCTTTGTGGGGGCCAGACAGATGGCCATAGAATGAAGACTGTAATGATACCCTCAACGGCCCAATACACACACACAGACTCCACTCATTACAGGATGTAACGGTGTGTGTGTTTGTGTGTTCAAGACAGAACAAGCTGCGTGAAAGAGAAAGAAAGAAACAGACCCAGAAAGAGGTTGGTAATAACGTGAATGAAATGAAGAAGAACTCACTCATAAAGACAGTGTACACGGTGTGCGAGAAAGAGTGTGTTTTTGGTTGTTGCGTGAGGAAAGTAAATTTAGAGAGGAAGATGATGAAAAGATTTTGAAAACTTGTGAATCTACAGGAGGTTTTATGAGCTGTTGCTCCCTGGGAGAGTGAAGCTGTAGCAGCCATAGCTATGATTCTTGTTATTCTTTGGTTTAGTGCCTGAGAGGCAAAGAAAAACTGGTTTTGGCCCAGTGTATTAGTTTTGCACAGTTTACCACACATCTCATATCTCCAGTAGCAGACCGACAAGCATGTAAACAACCTAATGTATGCAAATGATTCATAAAAGCAAAGCTAACTGGCCTCGCAGTGGCCAGCTGTGATAATATTGACCGCTCCTTTCATCAACTGACTTACCAATCGATGGCTTGGATATCATTAACCTTCCTCTCTTGCCTGCCCTCTTTATCATTATCTCTGTCTTTCTAGCTTCTTCCTTCTGTCCCTCGGTTTCCCTCCTATTTCCGGTGAGATAACATTCTCTCTGCAGTACATCAGCTGATCGATGAATGGACTGATTGATTCAGCTGCTTTGTCTCTCCCTCCCTTTCCACCTGTCTACCTACTTCTTCACTTTCTGTCTTGCATTTTCTTACTTTCACAAGTGCCTTTTTTCCCCCACTGATTTCATTCTTTCCTCTACTCAGGTGCTTCCTTCCACTCTCCTTTTTCTCCCATTAATCTACTTGTTTCTTTTATTAACAGGGCAGAACGACACAAAACCATGTTGCTCTAAGTTGTGACCTGCGTTGAACGGCGGAGGAGGAGGAGGAGGAGGAGGAGGAGGAGGAGGAGGGAGGCGCAGGCATAAGGGCATCTGCCACAGCTCCCTTTAGGCGGCCTTTTGCAAGCTTGAAGCCATGGGCAACACGGCCACCAAGTTCCGCAAGGCCCTGGTGGGTGGCGACGAAGCCCTGGCCTGGCAGCTGTACGAGGGCAACCCTCAGTTCAGGGACGGCCTGGACCCAAACGCATCGTACGGAGAGCAGTACCAGCACAACACGGCCCTGCACTATGTCTGCCGGCACGCCATGACACGTCTGCTCAGGTAAAAAAATAAATAACACTAAACACTGTTGTGGATTCAACAGAAATATTAGTGACTGGTGGCTTTTTGTTAAACAGTTATCCGAACAGTCGGTTAAGGTTATGCAAGTGAGTCATATACATGGGAATAATAATTAGCAGGATGTCAGCTTTAATAGATTCCACAGTGTCAACATCTTCATAATTGTGTTTTTAGGGCTGGAAAGAGGACATTTTGTACAGAAGCTACCAGTCACATATATTGTGTATGCTTGTTACTATTTTAATAATGTTATAAGGTTAAATATAATGTTGGCAGGCACAGAAGAAGTGCATCAGCCATAAGAAACACATTTGATCAGACTGTGATTAACAAAACCTGAAAAGTACAGCCTAAAAACAAAATGTGCTAAAAGTCTAAATAATGTTGCCTTCCTGGTTATCTCTATCTCTTGATTTAGACTTTGTATTTGTATCAGAAATTGTTAAAGGTCCCTTTAAGCACTTTTTGCGTCCCCAGTGTGTAAGGATACTTACCCATATCTCTACAAAAGGGGGTACAAACGAGCTGATCCAGATTTGCTGCCGATATGACGTCATAACTGAAATATGGGCTGGCTTTACATTGAACTCCTGGCAACGTCCCACCCACGTCACTCATCCCAATCTATTGTCCCCCATATACACTCGCGAGCTGAATCCCCTCGCAGCACCTCTGTGTATTCAGCAGGACGAATGCAGGAGGGACTCAGAGTTGTTGTAAATATAATACATATAATGTCTCTGTTCTAGTGGTAAACACTGAGAAGAGTTTCAGAAATAATGCTTGATGTGGTTTGGAACAGAATATGGGGCAGCGGCAGCATTTAGCTGAGTTTCTCCGTTAGAAACTTCTCTCTTCAGACAGAGAGCTGCATGCACTCCAAATGGGCGTGGCCAGCTTCAGGTCAGCTCAGATTTTAAGCGTCAGTCACAGAGTCAGCGCTTCAGGAACAGGGCTGAAATAGAGGAGTATGAGGCATGCTACAGTGGGTGATCTGTTTGGTATTTTGAGCAAAACACTTCACAGACATGTTTAGTATAGATATTGCCCTACAATATATTGTTAAAATATAGCATAATAGGAGACCTTTAAAATATTTTACAAACTTGGGAAATAGAGTTTGAAAGACTTTGCCATAAAGGAATGGAACATTTTGAGTCACGTAAAAGAAAGTGCAAGTTGGTGACTTTCAGTGCATGCATACTTGTTTGTAGCAGGTGTACACCAACAACTACACACCTGCACACCCTGTCCTGGATTGTGTTTCCTGTGTATATTAGTACTATTTATTAGTCCAACTTGTTTTTGGTGTAATAGGGTCAACATTTCTGGAGTTTTTCGAATGCTAAAGTTCCATTATATTCTAGAGAAGGCAGCCATTGCTCTGGCAGATATCTCCAACACTAAGCAACTCACACCAACCCAGTGTGGATAATTAGCACCACAGGTTTAATTTAAATTTCTATTTTATTTTAGGATGAACTGTCTTTCATTAAAAGAAAAAAAAGGGGTGAATCTGGAGAAACATACAGAGAGTATAACACCAGTGTGTCTTTGAACCCCCCGCTGGGATAATCAGTCTTCTGGCCATGACAACGACAGCTGATCCAGTGACTCAATAGCCATCCTCACCTCCTCCTCCTCCTCCTTGCACTCTTCCTCTCTCTTGCCCTTTCTTTCCATGATTACAGGGGGGTCAGAGGAAGCAGTTTGAAAGGGCCAGTCAATTATCTGTGCGTCTGCATGTGTGCACACGTGCATGTGTGTTTTTAAGAGGGGGGAAACTGTGGCTCCAAAACTGCCCAATGCGTCCGAGTCTATGAATACATCAGAATGAATCAATTGGTGCGCTATTTGTGTCCCTTCCTACTAACCTATAATGGGCCGGAGAGGCGTGCTGAATGCAGCGCTCTGCTCCTGATAAGTATCAGAGGAAATGCTTCTTTGTTCCAACAGCTTAATTGGAAAGAGGCAAGCAGATATACGATCGAGAAATCTCCAACACAATAGAGACTCAGAGAGGACAAGCGTGGTCTGGTGGTGTGTTTTTTAGATTATTTTTGACGTATCTGTTTCACCTTTATTCTAGTTGTCTCCGATTGGATGTAATCCCACTAAATATGCGAACTGGGAAATCACAAGTAGAGATATTAGTAGAAGGGTGTAGTTCAGGAAGTGTAACCCTCCCTCCACAGCACACACCATCTGAGAGATATGTAAATAACAACAGTGACTTAATTGGAAACAATTGATTTCCTGTTGTTTGCAGAAGGCCGAGACATAAACCACATGCTTTGGTCAACATGCAGCACCTTTCGTTTTTATATGTGTGCATATTTGGTTCCATTTCGGTCACATACTGCGATGCTTTCAGTCTCAATTGTAACATTTGTCACTTGCCTTGGGTTTCCGGCCCTCATCAAGTTACCGTACGCAGTGAACAGCTTTAGTGATGAATGCAGCTAAACCTGTGACGTCCCGGGGCCTGTTGTATTTAGTAGACTGATATTAGGGCCATCCATCGTGAACATCAGGCTTTTTGCGCTTGTGTAGCGTGGGGGGCGATGGGTTGTAGTCGAGGGGAATAATTAGTGATTATTGCTTTGTGTGTGAATTGGCAGTGCACTGTCGTTAGGGGAGGCTTCAGGGAGCTCGGGCGGACAGGATAAGAAGGTCAGAAGTGGAAGAACAGGCTGAACGGCCTCACAATAAGGAAACATTCAAACCCTAATTCAATAGTGGCCACTGCAGAGGGAGAGGTTCTACATCAAACTATGCATTAAACCATTATAAATCCTATGAAATCCTTTTATTGTGTCCTCTTTAATTGAATTTACATTAGTGAGAAGGTATTTTCAACTGTTTGTGTTATACCTGATACAAATAAGCAGGTTTTCTTCATGTTAGATAGATAGATGGATAGATACGGAAGTAGAAGAATGGCAAAACACAAACAGAAAAGGGAATTTGAAAGGAGGAGGAAAAAGCATGAAGAAAAGCAATAGTAGAAAGAAGCATGAAAAGGGATAGAACATAGGTGGAGCCAAATGGGAGTGGAAAGCCAATCAGTAAATGGAGGTTTTGACAGACAAAGAGCAGCGAAAAACTATTTGCTCAACAGAACTGCTACCACAGCCGGGCTTTCAGTGCAACTGGCACATCCATCGTGTGTGTGTGTGTGTCTGTGTGTGCACAGCCAGCCAGCATGTCCATTATCTCAGAGATGTAAAACAGGAATAGTCAATATTCTGCCATCATTCCTCTCCTCTTTTCTCTCTACTGCTCGTCTCACAATCCATCTCACTCCCATACTTCCATCATTCACCCCTCCATCTACTCCGTCCTCCACATCTGCCTCTCTCTTAAGTGTGCTTCTGTTTAGATATGAACTCAAACATCACAGCAGTTAAAAACACCGCGGGTAAATATACACAAAATTATCCACAGCTATGATTATACAGCAGTTAAACCTTCGAAAATGATGTGTAAAGCGAAACCAATAATTGCATCTAGGGAAAGTATTGTAGAGATTGGTGCAAGTGACCGACGTGTGTAAAGAATGCAACAGGAAGTCAGTATTTGTTCCTGTCTATAAAAAACAACTCCACGTATTGATATGTAGCGTGGTCGAAGTATTTGCTATGCTTATTCTGTCTTTTTACTGTTATGTTTTAAGGTCGGGAATATGCTTGAATTTAAATAAACTCTTTGAAAAATGCTTGATTTTCAGCACACCAGATTATTTTCAAAATATAGCACCTACTCAGTCACTCGTGTAAACCAAAACACCAACATTCAGTGATTTCTTGTTTTTTGTTTCCTCGCACCAGATGGGAACCAGAGCTGGCTTGCCACAATAAAAGTCATGATCTATACATACTGTACAATCAAACCAATAAAGTGACAATAAACAATGAGTACTGTGGGTAGAAAATACATCTGTAAACAGTTTTTTGTGATGATAAAGGGGTCGAGAGTCCGGTAATGTTTTCATTAGGGAAGAAAGTGCAACACTACATATCTGAATTTTACTCTGGTCTAGCTGGTCTCTGTTTTCCCTTACTCCTACTTCTATTTTAAGTCATCCCTTCTTTCTTGCTTGCATTGTATAGGTCCTTCCTGTTCAGTAAAGAGGGGAACCCCAACAAGCGTAACGTGCACAACGAGACGTGCCTCCACGTGCTTTGCCAAGGCCCGCAGATCCTGCTGCTGCCAGAGGGGGCTCTATCGCCGCGACTGGCCCGACCGCAGCGGGACGAGCAGCGCCGCGCCGACTGCCTGCAGGTGCAAATTTGATGTTGATGTGAAAATAAAAGTATAATGCCAGTGTTGACATCACAAATAATGTGGTCTCTCTGCATCTGTGGGTTCTTCCGTTGGCAGATGATCCTGAGCTGGACCGGCGCCAGGCTTGAGGGAGGCCAGTACGAGAAGGCCAATGTCAACGCCACCGATAATCACCACAGCACATGTTTGCACTACGCCGCCGCTGCAGGCATGAAGAGCTGTGTGGAGGTGAGAGAAAGTGTGCAGACCTCCACCCTGGAGCTAGCATGAGGAAGAGCTTTGTTTTCTGTTCCGCAAATCTCTTCTAAGTGCTGTGTGATTGGATTTGATTTTACAGTCAACAAAGTCTTTAGGCAGCCATATGCCTGTTCTGGCTACAGGAACATCTGCTCTGTGTTTCATTACTGTCACATCCAAGCACTGCTTCCTCCCGCGTTTCAACATTTTGCAGGTTTTGCATTATGAAAAAATCCACTTCCTGAATTGAAAGAAAATGAACTCTGATATGGGCTGCCTACGGAAATTTAACCCAGATATTATCCTTTGAAGATCAACAGTTTGAACACATTTCTCTTCTTCTTTTTCCTATTTTGACTGCCTATGCCTCAAACTTCCTCCATTTTACTTAACTTCCTTTTGCTCTTGTTGTTTTTCTCCTTTCGCTCCTTGTTATTTTCTCAATTGTCACTGTCTACTCACCTTTCTCTCTTTTCTGTTTTTCCTGCCATCACAACTTTCTCCCCCCCTCCACTTCCTCCTGTCTTCTCTTTGTTTGATTGCCTCTTGTTTTCTTTGTTCCCTTTTGTTGCAAGTTCCTTCAATTTCTTGTTCCTCTCCATTATCAAATGTTCTCCCCTTTCTTCCCCCTACCTGAAGCTGCTAATCCAGAGCGAGGCAGACCTGTTTGTTGAGGATGAGGACAAGTTGACGCCATGTGACCACGCCGAGCGGCATCACCATACCGAGCTGGCCCTCAGCCTGGAGTCGCAGATGGTTTTCTCCTCCTCTTCAGCACAGCCGTCAAACACAGACTCACATGGTGAAACCAACCTGCTGCAATTCAAGGAGGTGAGACTAGATCTGGGGGTTTCCTGCTGGCCAGACTTATTTATATCCTTACTAAGGATGTGTATCTTAGTAAGTCAGTGTTGTTTCCCAAGTAAGGTCCTTCCAGTTGTCGCCTCTTATCTGGATAACAATCAGTCTGGGTTTTCCTTTTATGTAGGGTTGGGTTAAAATGAAGATCTTTTATCATTTAAATTGCTTGGTAATATGTTATCAGATAGATAGAATCGGAGGATGAAGCCCTCTTTATTTGTCACATACATGCACACAGCAGAGCACACACAGTGACATTTGTCCTCTGCATTTAACCCATCCTAGTACTAGGAGCAGTGGGCAGCTACTGTGCAGCGCCCGGGGAGCAATGGGGAGGGGGGATTGGAGGTGTCCGGTGCCTTGCTCAAGGGCACCACAGCAGGGCCTAGGAGGTGAACTGGGACCTCTCCAAGTAGCAGTCCACTTTCCATATTTCAAGTCTGTTCTGCGACTTGAACCGGCGACCCTACGATTCCCAGTCCAAGCCCCTACTGACTGAGCCACTGCTGGACATCACTTCATGAAGCAGACTCAGTGATAACCTCTCTTTTAAATAAAGGACCATAATGGACTTAATTGGGACACTTTGACTTCCTGTCATGATGTCAAACAAACTAAAATCATGTCGAAAGAGCCAAATGAATTGAAAATGTTTAAATCCCATTCAGTCATGAAAAATGCGCTGAATAGTCATGGGAAAAAAGTAACATAAGCCACACATGAGCTTGTATTTACAGAAGGCATTGTGATATAGACACTATACATGTGATAAAGAAACATAAATAATACATTTTCAGTTTAGTAACACCAGTGAACACATGCACACTCCTCACTTCATTCCTGGGGATGTGAGTTTAACAGAGGGCACCAGCAGAGCCTGCCAGCAGTGGCTGCTGCCAGCTGATAGCAGTTTGATCTTCCTTCCTGCAGCCAAATCTATGCTAATCCTTAATCTCTTTTTCTCCCCACCACCACAACCCTTGTGCTTCCCCATATCCCTGTCCTTTTCATTATCTTTCTGTTTTAACCTTTCTCTTCCTCATCTTCTGTTTCTTTGCTTTCTCTCCCCTCTGTCATTCTTGTTCTATTTCTCTCTGCATCTCCCTCACATTTCAGCCGTATGAGGGACTGAAGCTGCAGGACCTGCGCAGGCTGAAGGACATGCTGATCGTAGAGACAGCAGACATGCTTCAAGCCCCCCTCTTCACTGCTGAGGCCCTGCTCCGTGCACATGGTGTGTGGAAATTGACATTCATGAGACCTTCACAAACCCTCTCAGCGCTCGTTGTGATTGCACTATTTAGGAGAATATCATCTAAATGTGTGTTCAACCTCTCTCTCAGACTGGGACAGAGAGAAGCTTCTGGAGGCCTGGATGTCGGACGCTGAGGGCTGCTGCCAGCGCTCAGGAGTGACCATGCCCACCCCCCCACCCAGCGGATACAATGCCTGGGACACCCTACCATCACCTCGCACCCCCAGGACCCCGCGCTCACCCCTCACACTCACCCTCACCTCCCCCACCGACAGCTGCCTCTCACCTGGAGAGGAGGGCCTGGCTTCGGTGAGACACGCAGTGACAAATTAAATCATTTTGTTGTTGACATAAGACATCACTCTTGCAAAGTTAGCCCCTGAAAGCTAAAAATAAGCTGTGACGCAACAACCCTAGCAGTGAAGTTTTGAAAACATGGTCAAACTTGGCACCATATTTGGATTTAAGTGATTTAATAGGTGTCCCATTAAAGAAAAAATGTAGAAAATGTTTTGTGCTTGCTGTCAATTATAGTTGTTATTCAGAAGAACATTGGAATCAGCAGGTCAGACTTTTATCCAACTCCAAAAATTATTTCATGGAAATATTTTTTTAAAATAGGCATAAGGCATAATTATTGGATGGCCATATTGTCACAACACGATGGAAATAATCAAATCCAAACAAAGGAAGGATTTAATGCAGCTGTGTTGTTTTGCTTTGTATCATCACAAAGACAACACAGTAAAAAGTATTCAAGTCCATAGAATATACACGTGTCAGACAACATTCGAATATCGTGTTTATGTTCTCTCTCGCTGCAGTGTGGAATCTGCCTCTGCTCTATCTCCGTATTTGAGGATCCAGTGGACATGTCCTGTGGACACGAATTCTGCAGAGCATGCTGGGAAGGGTAGGGACCTGTGTTTGTGTGTACATGTTCTTGCGTTCTGCAATGTTTTCGAGGAGTTGTTTGTACTCATTTTCCTGTTTGCTTATCAGGTTCCTCAACGTGAAGATTCAGGAGGGTGACGCCCACAATATCTTCTGCCCGGCCTATGAGTGCTACCAGTTGGTGCCGGTTCATGTGATCGAGAGTGTCGTTTCCAGAGAGATGGACCAGCGATATCTTCAGTTTGACATCAAGGTAAAAGATAAACACTTGTTTGTTTCTCCCTGTTTGGGCATTTCCCAATCCCTTCTGCTCTGTGCGTTCCCTCCTGTCTGTCTGTGTTCTGCTTCCTCATCCCCTCTCTAATCTCACTCCCCTCTCTTCTGTCCCTGTTGCAGGCATTTGTGGAGAACAATCCTGCCATCAGATGGTGTCCTGCAGCTCGTTGTGAGCGGGCAGTGCGGCTGACCCGACCGGGCCCCGGGGACAGCGACCCTCACAGTTTCCCCCTGCTGCCCTCCCCAGCTGTGGATTGTGGCAAGGGTCACCTCTTCTGCTGGTCAGTGTTCATTTCGTAACCTGAACTATGATTTAAATATATCTTCAACAACCTTTTTTTACCCGTGATTGAGGCAAGAAGATGACTAGAGGAAGGTTAGAGTTACCTGTGTTTAGTTAAAGTTGTCATGGCTAGGGAGAAGAAACCAGGTGATATTTAAAAATAATCTGTTGACGAAAAAAGACATCAAAAGAGAATAAGATACAATAAAATAGGATTCAAGATACGATTCTGAGTTCTGGTCACAGACCATTAATCATTATTTGTTATATTTCAATGTTTTTTCTGTATATTGGTGTCAACAGCTACCATTTACTAAAACTTAAAATGCTTCAACTTTGACTAAGCTAGGACTAACATGCTCAGACTTTAGTCAAATACAACTTATTTTAAAGGACAACATGAGGTAGACTATGCCAAAAACTAACAATGACACAGAACTCAGACTAAATAAAGAAAATTAGCGTACAAAAATAACATTACTGCTGGTACACTTCATGATTTATTGACTGGGTATTCATACTTGCACAAGCTGTAGGAAAAGGCCGCTGTGTTGACCTAAAATCCTGTGCAGCCACATAAAAACTTCTTCAGTGCCTACTTTGTCTTCTCTCTTCCTCTTATACTTCTTTTTCTATGAATTAATGACCACATTTCATGCGTTTTGAGTTTCACATCTTATTTTATTGTGTCTAATTCTCTTTTAATAACCCTCCCTCTCTGCAGGGAGTGTCTTGGTGAGGCCCATGAGCCATGTGACTGTCAGATGTGGAGGAACTGGCTCCAGAAGGTCACAGAGATGAAGCCTGAGGAGTGTAAGTCTGTTCCCTGCTTTGTTTGTGTTTTACTGTGTTGTGTAACGGGATCATTTTAGCTACCCCTCCGTGCAATGGCACCACAACCAGGCAGTTAACATCTGCGGTCAGGACAGCCTACCAGTGTGTGTCTGATATATTTTTATAACACAGTGGCAGGTGTTCAGGTCATTGATATTTGTTTGTGTTAGAGGGTGTATCTGAGGACAGGTGCTGGTCAATTGTTGCTAATGAGTGTGTGCGTTTGTGTATGTGTGGGTGGGCGTGGGTGTGCTTGTGTGCATTTTCCACAGTGGCAGGTGTGAGTGAGGCTTTTGAGGATGCTGCTAACTGCCTGTGGCTGTTGACCAACTCAAAACCCTGTGCCAACTGCAAGTCTCCCATTCAGAAGAATGAGGGCTGCAACCATATGCAGTGTGCCAAGGTATACACACGTATCTGTCTGTCAGCTGTGTGTCATCATGTGTAAAGACACTGAGTTCTGGTCACAGACTAATAATCATTATATGTTTTATTTAAACTGGAATTCTGTATTTTGGTTTGTAACTCTGCTCTCCCTCTCTGCAGTGTAAGTATGACTTCTGCTGGATATGTCTGGAGGAGTGGAAGAAGCACAGCTCGTCAACAGGAGGCTACTATCGCTGCACCCGCTATGAGGTCATCCAACAGCTCGAGGAGCAGTCCAAGGAGATGACCGTGGAGGTAATAACACACACACACAAACAAACAAACAAACAAACAGAAATCACACACATCCTCTCCTAGAACAGGTCTCATTTTGAAATTGCTTGATGTTTCCAAGGCTAGTAATGTGCTTTAACTTGGTATACTCCTTAAAAAATGCTTTATTTTGAACATCATTTGGTGTCTCGAGTACACAACCACTTATATCATCCACACATCTTTTAACATGTAAAATATTTGTTAGTTGTCTTCTGTGTCTCAGACCGGATGCAAAGCCAGATAAGCTTTTAATCATCTATGATCAGCTGGTAAAATACACAAAGTGACAATATACATTGATTGCTGCAGGTATAAAGAATTTCGCAATCGCATTCTGGAAATTGTTGAAATGGGCTTGAATTTCACCCCTGAAAAACTGTACGAACCCTACCAAATGTGTTCACACAGACTTGCTCGTACCTGCTCACACTCCCACCTACAAGAGCTACTCAATCACTTGTCAGATGATGCTTTATTGAAGCTCATGTTCTCGTGTCCTGCAGCATTTAATGAAGTCACACACACTAAGCCATTTGAGTGAAATCGAGCTGCTTTTTGTAACAGGCAGAAAAGAAGCACAAAAGTTTTCAGGAGCTGGATCGCTTCATGCACTATTATACTCGCTTCAAGAACCATGAACACAGTTATAAGGTAATACGCTCTCCACATAAAACAATTCAAAGCTTCTTGGAAACACACCTCAACCTGATGATCATTAAATACTGGACATGTGTTCTCCCGTCTGTTAGTTGGAGCAGAAACTACTAAAAACAGCTAAAGAGAAGATGGAGCAGCTGAGCAGAGCCTTCATCTGCCGTAAGTCTGTCTTTTATGTGTTTGGGTTTAATCATAACGCATCAATCCTATCTGCATTATAATACTGGCTCCTTCTGTCCAGGTGAAGGCACTCCTCCAGACACGCGGTTCATTGAGGACGGTGTGTGCGAGCTGCTGAAAACGAGGCGTGTCCTGAAGTGCTCTTACCCGTATGGCTTCTTCCTGCAGCCAGGCAGCACCCAGAAAGAGATATTTGAGCTCATGCAGGTAATCTAAAACGTATCTGTGACATGAACAGGACTACCAACTGTGTTATTTGGAGGAGGTTGGATAAACCTGTTCGGACTCACACAGTCAGTCAGTACTGTCAATGATTTTGTGGCAGTCTGACCATTTCTAATACACAGATTTATATTTTGGGCTGTTGGTGATTGTAGGAGATAGTTCAAAGGGTCAACAAAATCATTCTTATTCCCTAAAGGCTGTGAATATCCACACAGTTATTGACAGGAAATCCCCCTGTAGTTGAGCAGATACTGTATTTACATCTGTTTACTGTTTGTTTACTCTTCACACATGTGAAGGGCTACTACCAATGTTTGTTTTCATAATAGTTGGAAAAATGCTTTAATAAAAGATGATTAAGGGACACATCTTTGCAGCTCAAGACATTTTGAACAAAGGTGTTTGGGCTGCTGATAGTCTGTTTTTTTATGATATAACATCCCTGTGTAAATAAGTAAATAAAGTGCATTGTTTTGTAATCTTGTTTTTTCAGTGCCCTCCAAGAAAAATCCTAATTTCCTTTGCAAATGTTTGTAGAAGTATTTTTATTGTACTTGAAATACTTCCCTCACATTTGTTCATAACTTGGTTCACCGGCGGTAGCTTCACAACTGTGCAGTTTCTTCAGTCATACAGACTTTTAAGGTAGTAGTGATAGTTATAAAGTACAGATAAGCAGAGCAGATCCTTGCAAAAGATATATTTGAATCACCAGAGGTCCATTCCCTCTACTTACCAAACACTTCAGGCATCAAACTGAATGGAATATCCTGTGAGGAACATAGTCAGCTTATGTCTCGTCCTTCAAATCTCTTGAGCCGATGAAAGTTCACAAGTTGTTTTCTTCTCAGACGGACCTGGAGATGGTTGTGGAGGATCTGGCTCAGAAGGTGAACCGGCCGTACCTGAGGACTCCCTGCCACAAGATCATCAGCGCGGCCCGTCTGGTGCAGCAGAAGAGGCAGGAGTTCCTGGCGTCAGTGGCTCGAGGCGTCGCTCCCAACGACTCTCCAGATCCTCCCCGCAGGAAGTAATGACCAACACACTCGCGTACACTCAAACACTATCCTGTTGGTTTTAAATACAACGGGCAAATATTTGATTTCCAACTGAACTTTAATATCTGTGTTTGTCTCAGTTACCCTGGAGGATCATGGGATTGGGAGTATCTCGGCTTTGCTTCACCTGAGGTAAACGGTCTCATTGAACACTAGACTTCTGTTCTGCAAACTATAGAGCTGTAGTTCCATGCTTCATTCATTCATAACACTGTCTCCTTAACAAAAATCCAAATGCTGTGCAGCTTTTTTTCAATTCATTTAGCATGATTACGGCTGACTTACTTTACTAATGTGTCACTTACGTGTGTGAAGATGGGGAGTCGTCACTCTGTACTGGGAGCGGGAGATCAAAGAGAGAGACAGTCACAGGTAACGCACCATTCAGTACCTCCTGGCATTTGGTGCATAGTTCATCTTTTTTTAAGATGGTGAACCTTACAGTAAACAGCCTTACTTTTCGAGTTGGTTTTGTGGTAACCCAGCTTGAATCACTCTTTGCAGGATTATGCTGACATCCAGTACCGACGCAGACACAGACCGCGCCGCAGAGGAGACATGCTGAGTCTGCACAACCTGAGGAGCAGCAGCAACACGCCCGAGACGAGCAGGAGGAGCGACAACACAGGTCTGCCCCGGGATTCACTGTAAAACAAATGGTTCCACTGTATGGATTCCACGGATGCATTGATTTAATGTACCAGCTGATTAAGACACATAAATCACTGCAGCCAATATATACATTAAAATCACAGAGGACGAAAACCCAATAAAGCCTGGAGGGTTATTCCCATTGTTGTCCTCCAGAATAACACCCAACACACCACGAGATAAAATAACAAGACGGCTAGTGCAGACGATGCAATCAACATATCAGCTGGCTGTCACCATGCTCTTATTATCTTGATCATAACAAGTATGAAATGACATGGTAAGTATTCATTTATGGCCATTTTAGATTAGCTTTGTGGCTTATTTGGTTTCAGGTTGTGGGCAGATTATTCCACTGTACTGCAGAGAATTGTATTTCTCTTCATAAGGCTACTCGATCGAAAACTGATGTTTGTCGAGGTACTTCTTTTAAACTACCAATGATTTTCTTTTAGAAGAAAGAAATACCTGTGTGTTTTACATTGAAGTGATCATAATCCAGCTCCATCCCTCGCCTCCATTTCTCCATTTTCCCTTGTCAGCGCAGTAGACAAATAGAAAATGGGATTTAATTTACTGCTCCATAACTCTGGTCTTGTGGAGGCACACGGAGGCATTGATCACTGGGATCAATTTGTAATGAAGGTTCACAAAGCAGTCCTTGTTTTAAAGTGAATAGGCAGCAATGGTTACCGGTAAGTATTACTGTTTCAAATGACATTTATTATATCAGTGTTTGAATTCTGTGCTTCCAAACACTTGGAAGCACAGGGGTTAGTGGGTTTTCTAAAAGGACTATTTAACTGTGTTCCTATTCAAATATTTACATTAATCATCCAACTTGATTTGCATAGCAGCTTTCATATGAGTTTGTGCAGTTCAAAGGGCTTTACAGGTGACCGAGAAGCTGAAAATGAGATGGATCCAGTTTGGCCTTTCTCACGTGGAAAATCCTGTTCACTATAACCATGAAACATTTTTCTCACAGTTTAATGGAAAGAGTTTTGTTTGTTGTTTTTTTCCTCCAGAGGGTCCGGAGAGGAGTGAGGGCCGCAGGAGGGCGCTGGGCTCGCTGGATGAAGACGATCCGAACATCCTGCTCGCCATCCAGCTGTCCCTGCAGGAGTCCCGCAGAGAGCGAGGCCTGGAGGGAGGTGTGGAGGGGAGGGTGGAGCTGGAGAGGAGGCCGGGTCCCGCGGGAGACCTGGGAGACATTTCTTTGCACTCCCTCAACACCGATGGTCCCCCAGGAGCCAGAGGCTTCCCCACATCTCTCCTGGATCCCCCTCGACCCCCTAACAGGACAGACTCCACCTCCCAGCCTCCAGCATCAAACTCCCTCCCGCTTCCTCCCCCACCTCCCTGTCTCAGTGCAGAGCTGCTGGAGCTGGGAGACAGCCTTATGAAACTGGGGAACATAACCACTCCTTATGACCTCGACACACACACTCAGGAGCAGCTGTGCTCTCTCCACACGTACACCCACAGTGCTGCTCCCTACGGCGAGCCTGTGTACAGCGACTGCAGCCACAGAGCGGAGCCGCCAGCGTACCGGCTCGACCACATCACCATCTCAGACCCCGCTTACTGCCACACCAGTGCTTATTTAGCCGAGACAGAACACGCTGCCTCCTGCGCACATGAACGCACCCAAAACCCCTCCCATCCTAGCTCCTGTAGCCGGGAACACGCAGCCACGTACGACAGCGCCCCAACACCAGACAGCTCTTACTCCCCCGGCCCTGAACACAGCAGCTCTTACTCTCAGGAGCGTCCCGCCGCCTACGCTCTCGACCGCCAGCCCAAATCAGACCCAGTGCCGCCTGCCCTGTTGTGCCTCCCGTCTCCAGAGCTCGAGCCGGATCTGATGCTCTCCCCGGTGATCCCTCCGGGGGGGGCTTTCACCCCCAGCGACCCGCAGAGTCTGGAGCCGCTGGACCCCACAGCCAGTGCCCAGCTGCTGGACAACATCATGGCCTGGTTCAACAACAACATCAACCCACAGAACAACCCGCAGAGCCTTGCCCTCATCCCCTCCCCGCCCACCACAGAGACAGACTCCTCCCCCGACACACACACTGAGACTGAGTCAGTGGCCTCTAGGGACCCCGCCCCTCTCTGGCAGCCCCTGGAGGGCGAGCCAGAAGGGGACAGGGTGGCGGAGAGTCCTCGTCTAGGTGCTGCGGGAGCCGTTGTCCCGACGACGTCGAGGCCCAGCACTCTGGAGCTGGAAAACAGAGCGACTGTCGAGGAGGGTGTGGATGCAGGGTGTGTGGCTGACCTGTCGCTGGACGAAGCGCACACACACCCGTGCTCACACTCCCAACGCGAAGACAGTCCCACACACACTGCCCCGGCCACAGAGCGAGACTTAGACCTCGACCTTCAGTTAGAGGGGGAGCAGTCGCCTGAGGAGTGGGAGGAACAAGTGCACCTGGTGTGACAGAACAACGTGGAGAGAGAAGGTTAAGACCGAGAGAGGTGAAAGAAAGTCAAAGACTGGGGAAAAATAACGGCGATGCCTCGATGAAAGATGTTCTTTGGAGTGTTTACTGTATGTATTATACTGTATCTAGAGAGGACATGAAACCATGCAGACTTTCTTCAGTTACGATGATGTCATACGCAGTTTTATTTTCATTTTTTAAAGTGCTTTTGTCTGCTCTAAAAACAGACAAACTATTAGTGTTTAAATGAAAAGTACATCTGAGAGCTACTGATATCATAACACATCAAATGTTGCACATGTTTCCTTCCTTTATTTATTCCCTGTAGTTTTTCTTCTCCGTTTGTTCAGGGTGAAGTTTTGGTGCTGATCATGCTGAAATCCAAACTTGCCTCATATTCTCACGCCTTTTATTATTATCACCCCGACCCAACCACGAGCCTCCTGCAGCCAAATATGATGTAACCTTGGAGCTGGTTGAGCGTACCGTACAATCAGAGAGCCTGATTCTGATTTTTTTTTTTGGACCTTCTTGCACACTGTGCCTGCTTTGATAGGGAGCCAACACACTGCTGTTGTTTTGGTAGGCTGCAAGGAACCATGATACACTCTCCTCTGCTCAGTAAACAAAATGCTTTCTTGCTGCTTGTTGTTTTGGGGTTGTTGAACCCTCTACCTTTCCTTCTCACTGCAACACCCATTCTTTAAGTGTTTATCAGAAAGTAGCTTTCATTCAACTGTCATCCATATTTGTGTTATATCCACCTGCTTTGGCTCAGTGTTCAATGTGCATAATTTAAATGCAGATGTCAAAGTTGACATGAAATACATTACAAGGTCAAATTAGGTATTACAGCATCATCAAATAAGTATACAGTATTTTATTGATTAAGAAAAAATTCTGTGTCACTGTCATTTAAGACTGACTTTACACTACAGTACGTCGCATATTCAAACGTCTTTTTGTGTTAAAAAGTAAAACTATAACAAGTCAGTAAAGTTGTCTGTCACTGTAATTTAAGACTCTGGCTTTACACTACAGTACGTCGCATATTCAAACGTCTTTTTGTGTTAAAAAGTAAAACTATAACAAGTCAGTAAAGTTGTCTGACTGAAGAAATGATTTGTCAACACTCTTGTGATTTTATCGAGTCGTTTGATTAGTTCATTTAATCAACATCTGTAGACTTCAGTCTTTCCATAGATGCAAAAGCAACCCTTTAAATGTTGTGTTTACCAGAGATGCTTTAAAGTCCAAAGAAGCTTCTTAAATGTCTTATCAACCTATTCAATCTTATTATTGCGAAGAGCGGATTACACTTTGTTCATTGAGCCAAAGCAACCAGACAATACTGTTCTTTGAAACACTCGTCTAGTTTGTTTTGATCATATCTATTCCACTACTGATGGCGAGTAGAGTGTGCTTTTTATAGATGGGAAATGGGTTGGGTTTTCACTGTAATTTATCCTCTTTTTTTATTTCCTTATTCCTAATTATAGAGATGATTTTTTTTCCAGTTAAGACCAGAGTTGTTCGGTCTGTGTGCCTTTTTGTTTAAATCGTATTTGTTTATTTGTTGGTATTTATTAGTGTCCTTACTTTTTAAACATGCTAAACAAAGTTGCTAAAGAAAGATAATGGAGAACACACCACTGTGGCTGCTGCCGTACACTGAGATGCACATTAGTTTTATTTATCCTCAAACCTGAGAGTTATTATATTTGACCTTATCCCCCGAGAAAAACTGCTATGACACTCGGTCAAATTATTTCCCCTAGATTCAACAAATCCTTTTAAATCAAAGTTGTTCAAATGTAGGTGGCCTTTGACTTGTCTTGAAAAGCTACGGAGCGCTCTGAGACCTGGGTTGTCACTGTAGCCTTTATCTTAAAACTTTATTGCCCAACCGTAATGTTTACACAAGAACTAAACACTGCCTGCTGTGTTGGGATATGATCTGGTGCTTTGGGGAGTGTTTTAATCATACTTTCACGGCAGGACACACTTATGTAAGGATATCCTGGTTTTGTTGAAAACAGAATGTGATATGCAATCAAAAATGCATAACTTATAATTGAGAGTTTGAGTTTTGAGCATGTTTAAAGTGTGAGGTCTGGAGTTCTCCATGAAGTGACAAAAAACCCTAAAATATCACCTTTTCCTCTCTAAACTGTGAAGGTGCTGACAGACATTTCATTATTAAGCCTGATGAGATGTGAGGGCAGCTGGTGTCACCCAGAACATTTCAACATTGTTGCCAGTGGAATGGTTTAATCAACACTTATTTTAGGTTGCTTTGTTGCAACAGGATACACATTGGAAAATTCTTTTGCACAGGCATGCTGTCGATGTGTTGCACTAATCCGGTGCTGTCGGCAAGATGTGGACGACTGAGAAGCGTGGCTTTTATTATTATTATTATTATTTCCTTTTTCTAGATTAAGAATTGGATTTATGGTGTCAAGGGAATGGTCCTGTGCCATTTTGTACTCCATAAATACTGTTTATATTTTAAAGATTCCTCAACCAACCACTACAGAGTTTGAAAAAAAAAAAGAAATTGCACTTCATAGATTATACTTGATACATTCCCAATCAGTCCATAAGAGAGGTTTGATGTGTGGCCAAACTGTAAATGAAAGTGTCAGTGCAAAGTTTACTCTCAATAAAAACAACTGAAAGTGTCGCTCTATGTTTTTCTTTCTCTGATGGTGATTTCCAAAACCATCTCAACAAAAAGCTGTGAAAGAGAATATTCTGATTAACATCATAAACTTTACATGTGTTATAGCTGTATGGCTGCCATTAGCTGTCATTTTCTACTTGTAGTACCATGCCAAACATGATTTAGAAAGCTGTTTCCTAGTATAATGATTTAAATATATGGTTTTAGGTTATCTAAAAAGTAAAATTCATTGAGTATGTAACACAAAACCTCACGCCAGAGCTGAAGACAACATCAAAAATATATATTATCATCCACTATAGCAGCCAGTGGCGACTACAACAACACCGACAAACCTGCTATACATTTACCAATATGTTTCCACAGCTCATATTTTAAAAAGTTGTTTCTTAAGACCTACCTCTTCCCCATAATCCGACACTTCGGGGCTTGTTGCGCCTTGCACTCAGTTGTATGTTCTTTTTTACTCTCTAATGCTGGTTTATTTCTATTTCTATTTTTAGATGTTTCTATTTTTAGAATTGTTTATTTCGACTCTTTTAAATCCTAAATATGTGCAATGCCTTGTTTTATGCTGCTGCAACGTAAATATTTACCAGTTTGGGATCAATAAACTACCTCTTATCTTATCTTAAATGGTCCATTGTTTTTGCTATACGGCTGCTATTATTTTATTGTTGTTTATTTGTAGCTTTTTATTCATATTTCACCTATTTTATGGTTTGTGAGCTGAGCTGTAGGATTTTTGTATTTTACTCCTTTATTTCTTTCTCTGCACTTAGGTCTGGAGGTTTATAAAGAAAGCTGTATTGTATTGTATCCTTATTCCACGTGTTTTGATGTTGTTCTCTCCTCCACCGTCAGGCGGCGCTATTGTTTTCTGTTACGGTTTCTACCTTTGCTGTCGCTCATGTGATGACGTCGTATCAGGGCGCCTGAATCGTAACGCTTACAACATCGGCAGACTGTGTTTTCGCTCGACTGCTGCAATTTTTACCTTTTGTGGAGGATTTGTCTCTACAGTCCATCACAATCATGAAACTAGTCAGGTAAGTGATCGTGAAAAATATCTGTCTATGTAATGCCTTGATGTGAGGGGATTAAAAACAAAGCGAAGCTGACGGATGGAGTTGGATTGTTTAACGGAGATCAGGCGGGAATAAAGCGGAGAACGGAATGAATGGAGGCTCTGTGGTGTTCAATGATTCCAGGCTCTAAGATAAACTCACTCAAAATACAAACTCACCTTTGTAGTGTTCAACTAATTAGTGCAATGTGCATTTAATTGTGAAATCACGCATGTATCATAGCCACAATATTTGCTAACTAGCTGTATCAAACAGCGACATAAACGTTAGCATATGTTAGCTCACAGGCCCAGACTTTATTTGGTTGCAAAGTTATAGTTTAAAGCTTTAAGTAATTATTTTTATAAGCTTTGCCGCAGTCAGCAATGGATGTAGTATGTTGCTATGTTTTCCCTGATTAAAAAGTATAATTTGCAATGTGAATCTCACCCAGCAGAGTACTTTTGTTTTGGTGCTGAAAGCTACACAACCAGAGGCTAACTTTGGCTAGTTACTGTAGCTATCGTCGCGCTAGTCTTTTGTTATACACGATGCATTATGTTAAATTAATATTGGGTTTTAAACAAAAGGGAAAGGGCAATATTGAGCGTAAAGGTCTGTGTTCACACTTTAATATTTGTTTAATGCTACTTGCAGGTTTTTGATGAAACTCAGCCATGAGACGGTCACCATTGAACTGAAAAATGGCACCCAGGTCCATGGCACCATCACAGGTAAGAGCCATATGCTGCTTTATTAGAATGTGTTTGCACGCCTCTCTCACAGGGAAACTGCAATAAAATATGTTTTAACTTCATGAAACAGTTGTCTATTAATTTGATCCATTGTTGTCCCACAAGTGACAATACATACAAAACCAGTAGCTAGGTTCACCTAGCTAAAGCTAATGCACGGAAATCCAACACTGCTTCTTTCAACCATTCCTCCATCAAAGCTTTATTTTGTAGTTGTTGAAACTGCTTTAAAAATCTTGATTAAAACATGTATTCACCAATCATTTATGCTCATGTGTTGGCTTCAATTCGTGACATGTCTTAACATTAAATAAACAAAGAAAGTCATTAGGTAATTAAATAAGTAGAGCCAATACTATTAAGCACTTTTGAAATGCTCACAACTTGTGCAGTATGAGCTCGTTTCACTACTTCACCAACACATGGATTCTTACTAAATGTAAAATGCATCTGCATGAATGGTACTTTCCCAGATGTGAATCAGGCTTTAAAAATGTGAGATTGTTTTGATGGACGTTTTTTTAATGTAGTTTTGCTGTTGATAAACAGGCCCCCATGTGTTCACTTAAGCTAAGAATTGTCCCCAAGGCCTCATTCTTTGTTCTCTGTGAAATCATGCACATTGTCTTTTTGGATTCAGAGTAGCACAGTTATTAATGAACAAAGGGTTGTTTTGCAACTGCTAAAAGTTCCTGAAGCATTTAAGGGTGCTGTTGGATTGTTATAACAATGTACACTTTTACGGTTGTACTCTGATGATCACTTTATGGTCCCATGTAGTTACTTTGCTCTCAGTTTTGTAAATAAGAATGGATGTTGGCTTGTACATGTTCACTTCAAGGTCTTCAACCCCTGTTCTTTTCTTTTCCCATTTTAGGTGTTGATGTGAGCATGAACACCCACCTGAAGGCGGTTAAAATGACCCTGAAAAACAGGGAGCCCACTCAGCTGGAGTCACTGAGTATCCGTGGAAACAACATTCGCTACTTCATCCTTCCCGACAGCCTCCCATTGGACACCTTGCTGGTTGACATCGAGCCTAAAGTCAAGTCAAAGAAGAGAGAAGCAGGTGAGAAATGTGGAAAAATCAAGGTTTTCAGCAGAGAGATGGAGCATGTGTGGCTTCCTCTTAATAGTTTTGCTGCAGGGCGTTTGGGGAGTAAAGTTAAAGGACATGTCCACAGTTAGATTTGCTAAGGGCCAGAGATTCAATAACATACCATTTGATTTCTTTTTGTTCCTGTGTTGGACTCAATCAGCATTTTCTCTTTCTATTAAAAAAGTGTCGGCGTTAAATCCAACTCGTATAGCATTATAAATGAGCATGTTGAGAACATGATTGTTTATAAGCAGACTAACAGTCCTGTGTATGACTAAAGCCTACAACAGACCTACAGTGTAAAGTTACTGAGGGATTTCTCAGTCTTCCTATTAAAGTTATGATGAACGGGGCTATACCACCCACTGCTGTTTCTTTTCCCCAACATTAATTTGGACCGAAGCAATGACTCTTCATCATTAGTCTTCTGTGTGGTTATTTTCTTAAGAAAGTTGAATAATGAAATCCTAATCATTTATTTGATGTGAAATCGCTCCATTTCTTATTGACTAAGTTTTTAGAGGTGGCATTTTCTCCTAAACATAATTAAGATGGACATGACACATTGTTTATGGAATTTCAGATTTGCTTATCTGCTTGTTTGATGTTTTTGCCCCACTTCAATTCATTTGTCTGGTACTGAGCTCTTTTGTCTGAAGCAGCAGTACAATGAAATAGGATAGGCTGTACAGGATGCATCTAATGTGGTTGGAGTTTGATGAGGGATACAGGGGGGGGGGGGTTCTGGTTTAATTATTATTCCCAAAAATAGCAATTTTTCTTTAAATTCTCTTTTTAAAATATACCAATGTGTGTTTTTCGGTTGCTTGTCCCCTTCACGAACTGTCCTCACCTTTTTGTAAGAGATTTTGAATACGAAATGGTTTTGAAATTCAGTTGTAGGACTACTCGTGTTGCTATACCGCTATCCAAACGTGGTGGTGAATGTTTGACAAATGTATTTGACTCTCACTTGTCTCCGTTTCTCAGTGGCTGGACGGGGAGGAAGAGGCAGAGGACGAGGACGCGGCAGAGGGAGAGGAAGAGGCCGGGGCGGCCCGAGGAGATGATCGCTTGGCTTTACGTTTGCGGGCCCCCCACCCACTGTTTGTACAGGAATCTTTTTTTTTCCAGAAGAAACATTTTGTGAAATTCCATGTGTTTTTTTGTTCTATTTTTTGTTCCTTATTTTGTACATTAAAACCCTTGAGGATAAACCTGACCCTGTGTATTATTGCAGCTCTAAAACTGGGGTTCTTTTTATTTGTTACTCGATTTGTTTTCATGAAGTTATGTTTACTTTACATGGCTGAATAAAGTACCGTTGCATTGAAAGGAGTATTCATGTAGTGATGATCAGAGAAAAAATTCAACACATGCTGAAATTATCCACATGTGGATGCATATTGAGTTTTTTCCTTTTTATATCAACACGTTTTCCTATTTCCAGTTACACTTGCAATCTAAATTGCTTATGGCTTAACTACTCGTAAGGCTGCAGCAATGTTATGCATATTAAAAGTGACATAAAACTAAAACTTTTATGGTTAACTTAACGTAGTTGAGTTTATTTTCAGGTACGTCTACACATAAGGAATTTGCTTTGGTGTATGGTTGTGCAAACATAAACAACATAAGGAAATAAGTTGTAAGATGTCAAAACGGTTATAGGAACAAAATATAAAAAATATATATACTTAACATAAATAAAGAAAAGTTAATTATAAATGTACAAAAGAAACAAATTGGTACAATTTCATAAATGGCAATCAGCAGTATGTTATAGTTTAAAGAGGGGTCTGTGCAGATTTCTTTGGAGAGGTAACGCTATTTAGAAATGTGCGAACATTTTGAATACAGAAGCACGTGAATTCGCAGAGGCATTGTTGGTTGTGTTAGCCCTAGAACCTGTAGAGGTCACTATGTAACCCGGAAGTAATATACATAAGCTGTGACCATTACGTTTATATTTTTATAAAAGTGAACTCTTCGGTATTTTCACAAAATGTATGTGTGAAAGTTAAAATGGGTAATGCTACCCGGGTTAATAAATACCTTTCATTTCAGACTAAACAGCCCCGCTACAGCCCACCGACTCACTGCTCAGTCTGCATGACGGCGGAGAAGGGAGCGCTAACCCGGAGGGAAAGCGTTAGAACCCGCAGCATTTTAACAAATATCACGTTTTAACTTCACTTCTGTCTCGCCAAGTCGGTAAGAACCGACGAATAACAAACCATGTCCGTTATTGGTATCGGTCGCTTTATGTATTTCGCTTTTGGAAGTAATTTGTTGAAGGAAAGATTGCAACTGGCCAACCCATCGGCAACATTCTGCTCTACCGGGCGACTCAAGGTAAAACAGCCGTTGGTGGCACTGTGAAATAAATACCTACATTTATCCACACATTACCAACAACCAGTTCAAGTGATGTGAGAATTTTCCAAATGCAGTGACTTCCATTCTTAAGTTGGCAATGCAGCAAATATGACACACAAAGTGTTCAACAACATATTGGTTCTGCTGATTAGGCTGTACCTGCTTACACTCACAACGATAGAAACGCTTACAAGTCTAAACCATGATATTCGTTTGTCTTATATAACGGTAATGGTGTCAATTAAGGGACATTTAAAGGCTAAGAACAACTATTGGTTTGCACGAGTTCTTAAATATCTGTATCTACTTATGGTTATTTAAAGCCCATTTGGTTTATAGCTATTTGAGTTTACATACATAGTTGGTTGATGCCCTTCTACGTTGGTACATCTCACACAATAGTTTAATGGCAATGAGGCTACAACCAACAGCAACATGTAAGGTCTTTTTCTTGTGAAAGTGACCTGGTAAATTACTTCTGGATCTTCCCACATGTAAATAAGTGATTTGAACACTGTGTCCATTTGTTGTTATGTTACCCCATACAGATGACTAGCTTTTGCATCAGCTGTAACAACAGGCCATGTTGTGATTACCTACTGGGGACACTGCTGTAAACACAAGCATCTCTACATCACAGTGCATGTTGTTCAAAATGCACAATGGCTCATCACTGTTCACAGCCTTTTGTCCTGTTACTCCTGCCCCCCTTACCCCGGCCTGTGTGTGCAGGACTATAAATTGAACTTTGGCCTGTACGAAAAATATGTGGACAACATGTGGCATGGTGGAGTGGCCACCATTGAGTCCTGTCCAGGCGCTGAGGTGTGGGGAGTGATTTGGACTTTGAGCAACGAAAACCTCCCGAGCCTAGACAAGTGAGACACACAAGAACACAGCCTTTTTTTTTCAGTTAATGGTTGTGATTTTAACTAACTACAGTCTGGTTGTTGTCTTTATGTCCTCAGCCAGGAAGGGGTAAATAAGGGGTTGTACTCCCCTCTTGAAGTTTCAGTAGAGACTGACGAAGGACTGGTGATGTGCAGGACTTATCAGATGAACAATTTCCACGCCTGCCCTCCCTCGCCTCAGTACAAACAGGTGTGTTCATGCAAACACAACCGCTGCTCCAAAGACAACACACTAACAAAATCATTGTTATTACTCACTTGAAATGATTGAGAAATAGTTTGTCTACCCCGGTGAACAAATAAGTAATGTGGGGCTGTGTTTAACAACTGAGAAACTATATTATAATATCTGTTTCTCACACAACTCATGCAGTGTAATCTGAATCTCAGTTATTCAGGTGAATGCTCAAAACTTCCCAAAGAAGCATTTTCACCAAAACCTTTCTACATATTAAACTTCTGCACAAACATTACTTGCAGGGATAAGTTGCTTGAGTTTATGTGGAAGTTCTTTCGAAGGAATGCTTTCAGGTAAATTGGTATATGATTGGCGACCCATTTACCTGACGATTAAAAATCAAGGAATCATTCACAAACATAAAATTCAAGGTGGCACAGGGTGAGTAATTGATATGCTAAAGGACATGTTGGAGGGGGAGGTATTCCTTTAAGCTCCTACAGCAATGCATGAAACACTCCAATTTACTTAGTGCAATGTTTTGGGACTAAATCAACATGTTTAACAGAATGTCTCTCCGTCTGTGTTTCTCATCAGGTGGTGTGTTTGGGTGCCGAACAGAACGGACTCCCGGTGGATTACCTGAAGACGCTGCAGGCCATTGAAACCAACAACTACAGTGGCCCCTCAATCCTTGATCAAATCAGAACAGTCACAAAGTAGAGGTGGAACGTTCACATTCATTATTCTATACGCAGAATCGAAAAATACAGAATACCTTTTAGGTTCACAACTTCCCTTACCAAAAGTTTGTGAAGCTGTCTCTCGAAGTCTTTAATATGACTATAATCATGATACTAAAATAAGGATTATAAAAGGTATGTAATGGCAAAAACTGTGAGATTTGTTTAAGACTGTGGAAAAAGTTAGTAGCTGCATCCTGAGATTTTTATGTCCAAATACTACTTCAGTCAAACTGAATCAGATATGAAAATGAATCAGCACCACAATGTGGCCAGAAGGTGGTGATGTATTCACTCAATAGTATCCTTATTCAATGCTGCTGTTTTTAAACAATTCATGTATTTTATTCCATCACAATGGAAGATAACATGTCACTGGGAAAATTGTTTATATTTGAGGATTTCTCAGGGGAGTATTAAAAACTGATTAAAAAAACACCCTCAAGACTCTCTCGTCATCCCTTTTTCTGACTTTAACCGATATGTTATTCTCCCTCTGATGAAGGAATAGGGACGTTTTTATGATATTCCAGGTCATTCAGACACATGTTGTCGAATTAAACACTGCTAAATTCAAAATGTTTTATTATAAAAATAAAATAAAAAAGCAGTTCTCTGAATCATTTACGCAACGGGAAACCACTTTATTTGTTTCAACATAGTGGTCTTGGACAGAATGATTCATTGTTAACTCTCCCAACATTTTAAATCCTCTAGGAATTATAGAAAATACAAGTGTAGTACAAAAAAAAACAACCGTCAGGAGAACAGAAGATATATGGTGAACACCCATTAGCTTGCTTTATATCTCTAGGTAAATATTCCACACGTCTATGCAAGTATGTAGAAATACACAATGGCACAAATCATTATTTCCTCTAACAATAAAACATAGGCCCATGCAAGTAAAAATGTCTAGAGTTGTACAATAACCAATGCCTTCTGTAGGAGTTGGTGAGCAAGAAACAATAGTGTGGTGTGCTGTGAAGAAACGAGAACAAAAAAAATCACATAGCTGTGCACACAACACAAATAGGTCCAAATATGTTTCTTAAATGGGAAGTATAGTAGAAAGATAAACCAAGTCCTCGTAGAAGTGTCTGCCCTTAAGTGTTGTTTTTAGCAGACAATAAATGGTGAAATAAAAACATAATTCTATACAAATGGGCATAAATAAAGGGTGCAAAGTAAAAGCAGCTACAGGGAGAAAAATCAGTGCTCAACTTTATGTCAGTAGCCATTGTAGAATAACCGATTGTAACCATCTGAATAACATTTTGACACCACTATATCCCGAACAAATGACCAGTATCTTCAGTCTTATATTCTTTATGAGGAAATTGGGATATGGACCACTGACAACAAAGTGAAATCAAACAAAGCACTACTAATGTGTACAGTATGAGACTGCCCTCACTTACAGGTTACTTGTTTGTTAGGTAATATATTATATAGTCAGTATGTTCAGTTTATCTAGTGACTGTCAAAACAATAGGCCATCTTTAAATTATTTCATTAGGGAAATCTGCTTTCGCTGTTGTTCCACTCTCACACATGTTTTAACTTTCCATTGGCTCCACCTCTGGTAACACATCCACATCAGTAACATTCTTGTTTCCACTTTCATCCATTGGCTCTGGTCCATCCTCACTGTTTTCCATCGGCTCTGTTGAATCAGTGCGCTTTTCTGTTTCGGCATCCGGTTGCTCTGTTGTTTCTGCAGTCAGTTGCTCTGTGGTCTCCGCAGGCTGCTGTTTGGGGATCACGAGATTGTGCTTGACTTTTTTCAGCTGTGTCATGTTGAAGCCGAGGAGAATGGCCGCCATGTTCCTCTTGAGACTCTTCATGCACTTGCTGCGCCTCTTGCTAAAGCAGGCCGCAAGCTCTGACTTGGTGACGGACAGCCTCTTGCACAGCTCGTCGCTTTCCGATTTGGTCGCGTAGGGGTTCTTGTTGAAGTACTTGCCTATGAAGTCTTTGCGCTCCTCACTGCCGCGGCGGTCGGTGGTGGTGGGCTCCAACACCAGCTTCACTGTGGGGTCGATCTGAATCACAGGCTTGGGCGGGGGCAACAACCTGTCTTGGTCTCGCTTCCTTCGCATGGCCGCCCTTTGTTCCCGCTCTCGTTTGTTGGTCTCGATGACCTCCCTCCATGCAGCCTCCAGCCTCTTCTTAGACTGCAGCTCTGCCTCAGTCTCTGGAAGCTCCGGGACAGCGGGTGCAGCCTGAATCAAGCGAGCTGGAGCTATACTCTTTGTCATAGTCATCCCTTGTGGCATTTGGAAAAAGTACACTGGCTGACTGATCTGCTGGACTTGTTTGGGCGGCTGCGATGGTGCTGCTGCGGGTTTAGCTGGCTGCGGTTGTTTTGGTGAACACCGGCACCGCTGAATGTGAAGCATCACTGCCTGCTGGGTCACCTTCCCTGTGTACACACCATTGCAGTATATGCATTTGAAAGCCTCCGTCTGTAGGATGGCATGAATGGTTGGAGCTACCAAGTGTTTTTGCTTTAGGTGCTGAAGGTGTTGGGATTCATTCTGAAACTTTTCGTCGCAGAAGGGACAATACGAGCTGTTGATTTTCGCAGGTGCCGAGCAGACTTCCGGCTGGCTGCTTGGCTGCAACTTGAAGAAGATAAGGTCGAGGGAACTTGTGACGAGGGCTAGATTGACCTCAGTGTCTCCTAGGACCTCCTTAGGCGCTGTGGTGTGGACATCAAAGTAAGGGAACAGGATTCCTCCAACACCTCTAGAGTAGACTCTGTACTTCTTCCTCAAGAAATCACAGTATGCCTTGCTTGTGGGATTGTGCTGCTTCACATGCTCAGCGAGCTGCTTGATTGAAAAGAACAAAGCGGAGCAGTACAAACAGTTCAGCCCATGCAGCAGATGTTCGAAGACGCTTTTTTCTGATAACAGAATTTTGCACTTTAGACATTTGACAGTTTTGTCAGGCATTTTCTTCAAGAATGCCGCCCGTGCCGCCACACTTTCTGACTTGATGGTATTGGTGGCTTTTGTCGTGTGGGCGACCTCTGTATGCATATCAAAGACATTGGAAGGGAAGAGTTCATTGCAGAGCGGACAGGTGATCCATTTCTTGGTTTGTGGTGCGGAGTTTTTCGCTTGCTCAACAGCCTTGGCGGGGTTGCTTGTGCTCTGAGAGGCAGGCTTTGCTACCTGCAGCGGAGCAAAAGTGTACGTGGGCATGCCGTTCATTTTGTTGCCAGTCGGGATAAGGTGACTCAGCAGGGACTGTGACGTCAGCATGGTGCCTTGCAGGGTAATTTGTTTTGCGGGTGCATTTTGTGTCACCACAGCAGGCTGAGATACGGTTCCAGTACGAGCTGCCTGCGGTCCCCCTGACTGGATAAAGATTTGCTGCGGCTGTGGAGTCTGTTTTAGCGGAGCAGGAGCTATAGCCACGTTAGACACTGTTGGAAGCTTGACCATAGAGGATCCTTGGGGCAAAGCACCTCGGAGGGCTATCGTGGCACCAGGCTGGAGCAACCCTTTAGCTTCAGCACTAGCTAGCTGCACTAGAGCCGATGCTTGAGGGGGCAGAAAAGCTTGGTTTGTACCGGGGCCACAGATCAGAGTACCATTGTTTGCAGCAGCTTGTAACTGCTGTAATGTCACCACTGTCCCAGCAGGTTGTCCGTTACTTGGTAAAATCAAAGAATTACTTTTGAACATTTGAGGCTGCTGTGGTTTAGGAGCAATGTTTGGGAATGTCACAAACAAGCCATTCCCGTTAGGCGTTGCTTTAGCGGTGACATTCTTGTTCTCATGAATAATACTCTGCACCTGTGTGCTGACTGTATAATGTGATGGCTCGACCAGCATGTGATGCAACATTTGGTCGAGGCTTCCAGTGTTCACTTTGCACACCTTGCAGGAGTAGACCTTTATACTACTAGACCCGCTGGGATGTAATCTGTAACCGATGTACTGTTCGGCCAATCTGTCCAGGTGCTTGAGAATGATATGCTTCTTCATCGTAAAGATGGAGGAGGCAGGATATCCACATCTGCGACAATGATAGCGCTCATTTTCATGTTTGGTGGGTTGAGGGGCCTCCTTCTGTGGTTTCAAATGGGTAGAATGGAAGTACTGAATGTGTTTCATGACTAACTTGGGGTGTGCGATGTAGATGCATTTAGTACAAGGCGCCAGTGTACAAAATGACTGCAGATATCCATGGCAGCGAGCGATGTGGCTCCTGAAGTTGTAGATGTTTTGTGATGAGTACTTGCACACGCTACAGCACATAGCTTGAGATCGATAAGGCCACTGAATAAAGGAGAAAAATTAACAGTTAAAATGTGCACAGAGTATCCTAAGCATTAATAACATTTATATTGCGCTACAAAACAATGCATTGTGGAACGACTACGCTCCTCTTTAATAGGACAACATCGATCTCAGGACAGGTTGATGGATTCACCAACAAGTCAGTCTTTAATAATCTGTCTAGTTAGCAATCATCCAAACGTGTCACCTTTTTCTGCGGTTTGAGATTGTATCCCTCTGTGACATCAACCCAATCAGTTTCCTGAAAGACCTCCTCCTCATCCGAGTCTTTCTCCGTCTTTTCATCGAGATCCTGCACGGCAAGAACACACAAATGTTAGTTTAAAACGTGTCTTTTTAAAGTCATACGTGGAAAAGCTGTTGTAAAACAAGGCAATACTATTGGCAAGGCATCATATAATGAATCACTCACATATATTTTATATATGCGAGTGCTGAGTTAGCAGTATTTGTTCCTATATTTACCTTCAATTTGTATTTATATCATCAATAGAAATCATTGTTCCTGCACCGTTTTCCTTTTTGTGAAGGCCTACTTACATTCACAATAACCACACTGTAAATGACCTTAGGATTGCATTACTTAAATATGTGTTATTATTACCCCTTATCAGCACATTGTTTATTGTCCCAGCTCTTTAATGTAGTTGTGTTGACTAGACTATGACTTTACTGCTGGGTTTTTAATTATGATGTTTCTACTCCTGTGTGTAACTCTGTTCTGTAAATGTTGTATAAGCTGCTGGATGCCAACAGCGCCCTCAGGATCAGTGACGTAAATATAATGCAAGGTTATAATGTGCATCCTAAATTTATGTTATAGCATTAAAAAGATGTTGATGTTGAAACTCACTTAAAAATTAGATTGTTAAATTGAGTCTTTTTTGCACTCCATATCATGAGTTTGGACAACAAATTGACCAAAATGACTTTTAAATTGAATAAAGACTGCTTTAAAATAGCTTGACAAAATCAGAATGAAGGTAGGTTTTACTTTTATTATACTGTTATCTTATGTAGGTAACTAAACTGATAACTGACTGCATGTTTCACAAATCAAAATCGGAATTTGAAAAGCAGTTAAAATCCTGTTAATCCAACACTGCCATGGAGCCTTCACGCTCATTCATTTGCAGAATAATCTACGTGATGTGGACAGAAAATCTCTGATACTAGACATGACATCATATCGCCCAACCCCACTTGTTGCCATAACAACCAAAGACCAAAATCTCTGTGAATGGCGCTCCTTCAACGTGACCATCATCATCATCCAACTCAAACCTGATTGTAAAATGTTTTGAAATGTCTGTTACGATGTTTATACCCCAATCAAAGAAACACAATAAAATAACTGTGAATCACATTACACACGGTGTTAAAGAATCATTGATGCTACCATAAAACTATTAATATGGAAGATCAAACGAGGCATTTGAAAGCACATTTATCAAGCAGCACTGAGCCCATACATGTACACATGGAGTAACAATGCAAAAAATAAATAAAGGCAAATATAATTGAATTAGATGTAGAAGCATATGAAACTAATGCAAGGGAAATATCAGATAGGTGCCAATATAAGATGTGATCTGATATTAGGAAGACAGAGAGCCAATACAAGAATAATGTGCTTCAAAAACTGAGAAACAGAAGCCATAAAAAGCAAAGAACGCCATATCCTAAGCCAGCCTTTTTTTTTACACAGTCTTCATCAGTAATTCAGTATATTTAGATCAGACACAAACCTTGAAAGATAAAACTTACCTTTAAAAATTTCTGGCAGTCTTCCAGGCCGATCTCACCTAGGATGTTTTTCACTGCCTTGCGAGCCTTTCGGATCTTCTCAATATTTCCAACTGGATATTGATACATTATTCCTCTCCAGCTCTGTAGAAGAAAACAAGCTTCAGGGTTGTTGATCACTAACACAATTAATGATTGTACGCCCTTAATGTTATTAATCTCATATTGCAGCCGAGCTTACAATTCTGTGGTTAACATAAATGTTGTAAAAGAGAAATATATTAAATGTGCCATAATGTGAGAGAATTGCAAAGGCAAAAAAAGTCACTGTGCAATAAGTTGGTCAGTAAATAGGTGCGTTATGTATACTAACTAGTCAGCAGATTTCAACATCTTTATTATGTTAAGAAATCAACTTATGAACCACCGATGTTGTGCCATTTTGTCAAGTCATACTGCTTAAATAAGAAAACATACATACAAAAAAAGAGTTGGTTCTTTGTTCTGTTCTTTTAAAGTATTTCATGTGATCTTTATATTCAAATTCGAGTAGGATTTCAACCTTGTGATTGTGGCTTTGCTATGAACAGGTTCTGATTTACTGTATTCATGTGCTAGAAAGGCAGCTGTTATTGCCCAGGGACAGCTGTATTGGCCTATTTACAGAAATGTCCATTAATGTGCACTCTCCCTATAACTCTAAACTGTATAAATAGTTATTGTAAGAAGGATGAAGTAATAACTGCAGCATAACGTTATCATCCCTGTACTTACCGATTTTTAACTGTGTTTTTGCTATAAAACCCATATGACTGCATCTAATCATTACAAATAAAAACTTTTACTATGCAACAGCTCACTTTACATCGTCAGTGTCCTTGTGAATAATTAATACTGGGTGATAAAAACTACTTTTTTGGCAAGTTAAAAGTGTTTGGATCAACGTTAGATCACCTTCAAACTACAACCGTTCCATCTATGCGAGACTGCTCAGCGCTCAGTCTACTGTCTGCATCTGGAGTCATTAAAAAGCCTCTGGCAGCTCTAAGCCAGTCACGCAGCTACTTCCTACTTCAGGATGCACACAGTCTCATCACAGATATTTACCTCGTCCGATCAACGGTGTAGGTTGACGTTAGTTGTCGCTGTGCCTCCTCCGCTAGGGCTTCTTCTGCTTCCACCGGCCCTAAACAGTGTGTGTTTTGTGTGTGTGTGTCGGTCAGCTGCGTCTCCCACCAGCGCTGCACACTGATCCTCATCCGAGCTGCATCCTTCGTACACACACACACCACTGTGTTCACAATGTAGTCAAATACGAAAGGTGACGTTTCCAAACACCCTCCAGACAAAGATAAGTTATATTTGATGCAGCTTTTGTCCCTTTCTTCCTCTATTGAGGAAAAAATGGCGCTCAAGTTCAGGATCTGACGTAGCTGTCCTGCTCATTTGCATACAGCACAAACTGACCAATGGGAGGCTTCTCAGCATTAAAACTAAATAACTTTGTATTCCTTCACCACAACTGTAAGCCATCCTTCAATTGTGCCCAGTTGATAGGTTTAGTGATGCTGTATTGAATTTCAAGTAATAACTCACTTGTTAAGTCTTATTCTCAATTCTACAAGGGATAGCTAGTTTAGGGGGCGTGGCTAATGCCCTACTTCCCTACCCCTGCTGACAGTCACGTGGTACATGAAAGAGGCTGACCAATGAGCTGTCGAGAAAATGAGCTAAATGGGTGGGGCATTGTCTAGTGACGTCATATCATGCTACTTTTTCTAGCCAATGAAATTAAATCTCCATTTTGATAGGAGAGGAAATTAGATTGACCATTGAGAAGACCTTTAGCTAGCATTGGGCACATTTTAGGAACTTTTAATGTGTTTCACGCCTACCAAAAAAACCCAATAAATGGCTAGCTACCAACTCAAAGAAATGTATACTAATAGCGAAACTTCAATTTAAAAGTTTATCCAATACATTTTATGATTAAGAATTTCACGCTAAGCTCTCATGGTTTTACATGTCTAAAAATATCAAATAACCTACGCACAAGAGGTCGGTTTGTTGGGATACAAATCGACAATTCATAAAAGCAACAATATGACGTTACTTAATTTTTTTGCTTAGTCGTTGTGGACTCATAACCTACAATTTCATGCATTACCAATCCCTGTACAACTTTTTACTACTGAACAGTTTTATGAGATATTTAACAATACGAAATCAGACATCATTACAATGATTTATTAGCAATTATGTGCTGTTATTTGTTTGAATGTGGGATTAAACCAGCATTGCAATTTTGCGTCAGCTTTTCAACAATCCTTAAATTATTCCACATCTTTCACACATAACTGGTTTTAATCTACATTTAAAGCCAGAATAGCAGCACTGCGTCAGCCTTTCCATCGAACATTCAGACTGCATTTCTTCTCAGGAATTTAGTTCTGCATTACAATTATCTCACATATGACATTGTTATTTTGTATACCTTTGTAACTTGCTCACTGCGAAAGTTTTCTTTATTTTTATGACATGAAACAGTTTGGTGTACGTTACAACCTTATTTGAAATTTGACTAACAAGATCGCATCCACCATTGTGCCATTGCTGGTCAGGAAATGCAAACTTGGATGACTTAATTTTCTGGGCACAAAGAGGGGAAACAGGAGAGAGGTAAGTGTCAACATTCATAATGGCTGCACTGCAGCAAGACTGCTGAAGGACAACTGAGGTAAATGACATCATCTCTGACACCCAAATTTGATAAGAAAGGTAAAAGATATTTTTTTAATGTCACATTATATATTTTTAAGACAATACAAGGTCATATCAGGAATCAGAATCCACCACTTAAGGGTTCATTTAGTTTTCTCAGTCACCGTGAACAGGCTCTGCATCATGTTGTAATTTCAAATTGACCACGTCTGTGTTGTAATCTTGGACTTGTAAAGTCTATCTTTATTAATGTTGCTATGTTAAACGTAAGTGTGTATTTTTATCTTGTGAGTGGCGAAGTATTTGAACTGTCTCCACTCATCTGTAAATCTTA
The DNA here is from genome assembly GCF_036324505.1 of Eleginops maclovinus. Taxonomy (NCBI): domain Eukaryota; kingdom Metazoa; phylum Chordata; class Actinopteri; order Perciformes; family Eleginopidae; genus Eleginops; species Eleginops maclovinus. Next base: position 14,514,603 of record NC_086361.1, read on the forward strand.
TTTCTAATTTGATAACCATGAGGCCTTCACCTTAAGGAAACACTTTTACACAACGGGACACTTAATTGTAGCTATAATGGCTCCTCTTAGAGCATTGTCTGAGCTGGGATCCTCTCACATGCAACAAGGAAATGATTCAGTGACCGTAATTCATTTTGAAGCAGAAGAAATCAATGGCTTCACATTAGTCCTTTATATTTTAATGATGTTGAGGCTCAGAGAGAGCAACGGCTAAAGCTGCATAATACAGAATATGGCATTCCTGGTGTATAGCTATCAACAGTAATGCTTTTTCAATCAAGCAAGGATCTTACTGAAGGCTTTCTAAGCAGGTGAGAGCTGAGTTTTATTCAGGGGCGAAAAGGACATGTGAATAAATGTTCATGTGGTAATGGAAATTACCCAAAACTTCCATTCTCGTCTCTGGCCAGCAGGTCACTCTGACAACCTGATCTGACCTTTCACCTCTAAAGAGAGATAAGACACTATGGGTACGGTTGAATAGTCGGTTTAGTTTAGGAAGGTTCCAAACGGAGTGAAATGACCCGGAAGCACCCAAGTGGCCGCCATGATAAGAGCTGTTCGAATTCTCTAGATGATAGGAAAGGAGATTTGAAACTTCCTTTAAAACCTCCTTTAGCTTAGGAAACACGGGAAAGGAGAAAATGCTGTCCCACAATGCCTTGCGGTAGCAATATTTACCATGACACATCATTCGGCCGTTCACGGAAACAGCCGATCGTGACGGAAAATGCGTTCCATGAAAGTTACGGTGTTTATTTAGCAGTTTAAAAATGCCGTAACTTCCTGAAGTGCTTTGTTTTGAACGTTCAACACTGTTTTAATAAAAAGGAGAAATATGAACGTTGCTTACATGTAAGTAAGTACAGTAATTATGATATACAAAGTGATAGGTTAAGGCATAACTAGTTTATAATAAACACATTTGTATTTGTTTTTAAATATTTTAATATAATCATACGTATTAGGATTCATGTGGGTTAATACTTGTGGACCGGAGTCACCCACAAGCGTAACTTTCAGTTTACTTTTTTATTTCAATTCCTTTGAAAGGAAGAATATATGTCGCACTGTTCACTTTTAGTAGTCCGCTTTACAGAAAACTGTAGTTCCCCACAGCAGACGCACATTAATAACGTCCGGTGGCGCATCATAAATACGTTAGTGTAAGTGCAGTCGGATTCTCAAATCACCGCAATCTCTTTTTCTAAGTCCTTTTGAATTCTCCTATCTATTATTCCTTAACCCCGTGACGTTTCAAACAAAGGTCAAGGAATAGTAGATAGGAATAGACGATAGGAGCTGTTTTTTTGACGATTGGACCGTACTCTATGCCTGTTGGTAAAGGTTTTTGAGAGTAAATTCAAGCACTTAAAAAAATGCCTAATTCAAAACTTTCCCGACTCACAAAGCCCTTATTGTGACTTTTAAAGTGCTACTTTAAATGCAATCACAAGAAATTAAGATTCTTTCCTACCCAATCCGTGTTTAATGGGATTTCTGGTTACTTTTTTTTATATCAACTTTGTTTTATCATGATTAGTTCATTAGTTAAGTATTAACATACTTTAGCTTTACATAAGTGCTTGTGGAGACTTTTTATGTTGAAAATACAGCATTTTTTAGGAGTATAACAGTTATATTAATGCTTTTGTACGAACACCTGCTAGGATTAATTACAACACATTAAAAAACATTACTATTTAGCTACTATTTTGATGATTCTGTAATAAGGGAGGGCCAGCTAATACCTAAACCCCCCTAAGTAAATGTAATAGATTTTCTTTTATACAATTACAAACACAAGGTCCATAGCAGATGACACATGCGTTTTTAAGAGCTAGCTACAGTAAATACTTCACGTGAAGGAATCTAAAGCGGTTTCAACCCCAGCATCAAAAGATCACACACACACAAGATAAATTATTTCAGTCAGAAATGTATTAAATTAATCACTTTCATAACTTTAACAAGCACAATTTACAGTCAAAAACAGGCTATGGTCCATTAGTGCCTTAGACGAGCAATTATTTAATACATTAGTCATTTATTACACACAAGGGCAGGAGTCTTTAAAAACTGCAGTTTAGTCAGGTCACCTTATCAGACATTTAGTTGTACATGAGACTGTGCATTGTGTCCCTCTTAACTTAAGAGGCATGAGGAAAAGTCTGGCAAGATGTTTTCATTTGCACTGCCTCAGATAGGTGTGTGTACAGCTAGCATGTCTTTTAAGTGAGAGATAGATGAGTTAACTCAGCATCTGCCACATAGTTTATGTTCTAACATTCTTCCGAAATATCTCATTTGCTGGTATTCAGATCCTATAGAACAAGGAATAATAATCCCATGGCAAGACACACTGATATGAAATCAGAACTGAGCTGTTAAATATCATGGTAATAATTTAACCTATAACATATTTTGTGCATTTAAAACTGGATCAATCTCTAGGCAAGGAGTGAATAAGGGTGCCAGCAGCTCCTCTGTACCTCCGACACGTTTCCTTCATGCCTTTCGAGTAAAGGGAAACCACTGAGGTCACAAATGGTAATCACAGCACAATCCATGTAGCGTTAAAAAACACATCAATATCTTATCAGGAAAATACTGTTAGATGGGCCACAGCATAATACCTCAGCAAAACACACATAAAGACGGAGCTTTAAATATGCCCCATTAATATCTGAATCTAATAAATAAAAATGCATTGAGGTGAGCTGCAATCAAGAAATAGGTTACATCATTGTCCAAATTTCATTTAAACTATGCAAAGTGAGGGGTCTGAAGGTCAGAATCCACACGAGGCATTGCTTTTCTTTAAAACTTAAAAAATCATCTACAGACAAAATAAGTTGATGTTGGACAGACACAGGATTAACATGACTGTCAACAGGTAATCAATAGAGAACACAACTTTAATCAATTGTACATTGTGTAAACTGGTTTTGATTTAGGAAACAAACCTCCCCCCAAACATGTTGGGGGGGGGGTCCATCTCCAAAGAGTCGTCCATTTTGTTGCATAATGTCTTTTGAGCTGGAGTTCCTTTAGTCGACAGATTTTTGAAGTCCGTAGGAGGGAGGAGCGAGAATGAAAAGATTATCTTCCATATCAAATTTTAGACAATTGAGGTATCTCATAACCAATTGTTTCCAATTTCCAGAGGTAAAAAAAGTGAAATTCCTGGAAGAAATAATAGGACACTGCATTTTCCAAGGTGGCTGGAATGTTGACCACATTAAGCCCATTGTCCCAAAAACCTCACTGACCCATCCTCTCACATAGTGGAAGGAGGAGCTAAAGAGGATCTGAGCAATAGTTATGGGACAGAGGCAGAGGGTAGTTACGCACTGTACTCCACCAGGGAGAAATTCGTCATGGCACTGTCCAGTGTCACACCGGCCTCCTGCATTTCGTACCTGTGGGCAAAACAAAGAAACAGAATCAGTTCTCTGTAAACACATCATATTCCTGCTACACCAGCAAGAGTAGTGAACCTCCACATGCTGACTCACCAGTCACAGGTGGAGACAGTGTAGTAGACGGGCAGCTGGGGGGAGTTGGAGAGGCAGCTGAACTCATCTAGGCCACACACTCCCATGTTAGAGAAGCAAAGCCAGTCTCCCACACTGAGCTCAGGCAGCAAGCAGCGCTCCACCACCTGGTCCAGCTGGTCCAGGGACGGGCCCCACAGGCTGCTGGGAAACACTCCCTCCTCGGCGCACAGTGCATGCTGGTGAGGAGGAAACGGTGTCATCAAAACAGGCAACAATCTTTACAATGTCTCAGTCGCAACTGTACATTCTTCATTCATTCCGGAGTGGGGTTGACTCTTGGCTGGAGGCCCACTAACCTTGTGCACTGACGGGGCAGCGATGGACTTCCCGAGCAGCTTGTGGCTGAATGGGCCATAAACACCCTCATTCATGTAGTACAGGAACTCTGTGTCTTCGTTGTTCACACCTTTATAAATAGAGTGTGAAATCAAGTCAGAAATACGGAAACATTTCTACTAACTGAATATTGGACCTCTGTTGGTTTTGTTATGATTATGCAACACCCCTGTACAACAAAGAGAAGCTGAGAGAATTAAGGAACTCACCTTGAGTGAGGCCGTCCCAGTGGCGGGTCTCCACCTTTTTGCCGATCACGTTGACAGCCAGGCTGAAAGCAGAGGCTACGTAGAACCTGCCCGGCTCGGCCAACACTTGCACACCGGACAGTGGGGGGAAGTAAGCATCCAGCAGCGGCCTGACTGCAGACTCAACCTGCACACACAAGGTTAAAACGTACATGCACTTAGATTACATCTTTGGTTTCAGGCCTTCAAGCTAAAATGAGTTGCTACAAGCATGGGATGCTGATGATATTGCTTTATTTTAGTGCTATTTTAATCTTCGTGATATCCTTTTATATTATTATACATCTACATGTCAAAGTGTTGTGCTTCCACTTGTGTACTTTTCAGTTAGGGTTTTATGTTTTGGGGCAAGTACACTGTTTGTGATTTGACAGTATAATAAATACGTCCCACAGCCGTTTTCCACTTACCTGTTTAAGCTGAAACTCTGAGCCAGTAAATCCACCACCAATGTCCAGGATGTTCATGTTGAAGCCCAGATCCACCTGAACAAAAACAGCAAACAGTCAGTTGTTACCCTTAATTAAAAAGATATGACAAGTGAAAAAAAAGATACAGGGGGAAAAGGTCTTGATGGAATCATATCTACTAAGTTCTACCAGATTAAACACTTTATTATGAAGATATTTTCCCCTAGACTTACCCCCATGTCAAACACACAGCGGGCATCTGACAGAGCATGAGAGTAGGCCTGTTGCAGGTCCTGGCAGGAGCTGGGGAGGTGGAAGGTCACCCCCACCACCTGGACTCCAAGGTCCTTAGCTGCTTCCAGCACGTGCCGGCAGCTCTTTAGAGAGAAGCCAAAGGCCATGCTGGTCTCAGCCGCGTGGGCCTCAGTGGTCAACTGAAGCAGCAACCTAGAAGAGACAACAAAATAAATAAAACAAAGTACATGAGTCAGAGGTAAAAAAAAAAAGATAAATAAAACATTGACATAAGCTAAACTTAAGGTTTGTTAGCAATTAACAGCAACTAATTGTCTGTTTTATATATAGTTTAGGTCGCAGGGGGATTAAAAGCTAAGGGAAAGGGTTTGCTGCCTAATTGGATCACTTACTTTGCACTAGGGTGCAGGCGGGAAATCTTGGACAACTCTGCTTCATTTTCGCACACAAGATGCTGAACGTTGTTCTTGGCAGCATACTTGATGAGTGCCAGCTGCTTGCAGACGCCTGATAGGATGATGCTCTCTGGTGGCACGCCCTGCTCCAGCACCAGGTTCACTTCAGTCTGCAGGAAGGAGGACACACGTTGAAGACATTAACACAGCAACATCTAAAAGCCCCATCAAAACAATCAAAGGGATAATAAGTGTATTACATCAATTGAAAGTTAACAGTCATCAGCCGAGAAGTAATTACTTGAGTGCTTGTAACTTAATTTTCCCAAAATGTCAAATGCTTTCATAAGAGGATGGGGCACTGAGCTGTTTTAAAGACAATCGAAGCTACCTGAATTTGAATCTGTGATGTTTAAAGCTTACCTTATTGGCACAAACGAATCCCAGGCCCAAGGAGGCAAGCACCTCGATGACTGCAGGGCTGCTGTTGCACCTGACTGGGTAGTAGGGCTGGAGCTGTGGCACTGCACTCTGCCAACACACATGCTGCCGCATCAGGGCACCGAGGTCACCCACCACAAACGCACTCTTCTCCACCTGGGAACACAAGAGGAGGTGAGGGCTGCACAGAAAACAATAAGCAACTGGTCAAACCAATATAATTATATCACCAGGGAAAAACATGCTAAGTGCAGAAGACAGAGTCAGGAAAGCCTCTTCAGGCATTTTTGGAATATTTTCCACCTCAACCTGAGGACATTTGAAGGCGGGGAAGCAGGACTTACCAGAGCCTGCTCGCAGATGTGTCCGTCAATGACATCTTCATGGGTCACTCCTCCCTCCAGGAGTTCAATGTTGTAGCTGGGTTTGTCAGCAAGTCCTTTCATCTCAACCGTATTCCGTTAAGCCGACAATCATATAGAACAGATAAACAAGTCAAGGGGTCACGACTGAGCCAATGGGGTCCTGCCGGTATGCAACAAACTGAAAAAATAGAGGGCGAAAAAAACACAATAATAAGCTTTTTACAGATATTTAATAAGGCATCCATAGGGCTGATGAACTACATGCATTTCCACTGTTTATAATCAACAAGTAGTCATAAATGACTGCTGTTCTTTCCGGGTACACAGATCATGAACTCTACATTCTTTATTGTATAATAATTACATGTGTAAAGTCCCCACACCTCCTCGAGATTTTATCCAAATCTAATGAACCCATATAAACATGTGTTAATCACTCCATGTTTTGCATGCCAAATTCCACGCAGGCCACAATCCTCCTGGACTTTGCTTCAGGTGTGTGTTTGTGTGCATCCAGGTGTTTGGTGTGTAAAAAAGAAACTGAAGTCACTCACATGGACAAGTCAGGAGATGGACCTGTCCCGCTATCAGCTAGGATCCCAAGGTGGCTCAGCGTTGAAGTCAAACTGCTCCCGGTAAAGAGCGGCCCCTAGGCCCTCAGGGTAGCGCTCATACACCTGTGCAGAGACAGGGGAGCCCTAAAGAACAAACACATGATATCAGATATAAAGTCATAGGTGAACACTGTACAAGAAAAAAAAAGACATTAACTAGGTACTTATCACAATCAAAATGAAATGCAGTGTCATGGCTAGGCGTGTGAGGCTTTTTGATTATTATGTCATTACCACTATTATCTTTGGATTCGCATCCGTTGTCAGTGTGGTTCAAACTTCACCTCCCTATAACATACGTTTAGCAAGTCTCGCTACGGTTTACGTGACATCTAGTATGTTATTATCATCTGAACACAAACAGTAAACATTATGCCATACTTGTCTAGGAATAAAACACGCTTGTGTTGTTATGCAAATGTTGGTATATATTCACAAATTAGATATTATTATTATTATTATTATTATATTAATAATAATAACAACAATAATGCACTGCGTCACCAAAACAAAACATGAAACGCTAAACCAGAGTCAGTCATTAACAGTTAACATGTCAAAGTGCAGCTGTATGGACCACAGGAAACGCCATGGAGAGGAAACTGAGATATTCTGGGCTCAGAGAGCTGCTAATGCGAGCACGTCGATGGAAGCTTATGTTAGCATACGGTTATAAACCTCTAACAAAACCAACTACTGGCATAAAGCCACTATTGACATTACACTTCACAGCTCAGATGGTCTGAGTATATATTAATATAAATAGATCCAACATAAAGACGTCTCAAGTGACACAAATCCAATGAATCGGCCTGTCATGTGTGGCTCAGAAGGCAGAAAGAGCAGCCCGCCATGTTACGTCCGCCCGCTGAATCCAAGCAACTCAACCGACAGTGTTTCGCTTTACTTACGTGAGATAACGGCCAGAATGATTTGGAAAATCGTCTTCTCTTTTTCGGCGGAATTTTTAAAGAGTAGTGGTCCCAACGATGTAAGAAAGAAAGAGGGCCGTTGATGTTGCCATATGGTAAGATGACTGACTTTCGTCGTTTGAGTATCGTCTTCTATCTCGGCTGATGGTGGTGGAGGACTGGAGCTCAGCAGAGGAAGTGGGAAAAGGTAATCAACTGCCGTGGGCGGAGCCGAACGCTCAGTTCCACCAATCAGCTTTCTTCCTTTCAGGGAACATACCAAATAAGTATTTCCGAATATTTTACAGGCCGCGGTAGATCTGTGATGTTTATTCTGGTTACATAAGCGTAAACTTTTCCGTAGATGGGCAGTCGTTACAATCTGTCAGTCAAGACTTCGGCTGCTCTTGATGTTTGTGTATGGAAATTGAAACAAAGAGAGACGGTTGTATTTACATGTGTCACAATCCCAATCAGGAATTTAGGTGCAGGGTTGTGGAGAGGTTTTTGGTTGAAACTTTTAAACGTTTTTCCATATTTGTTTACTTTTCTATTAATGCATCTATATTTTATATTATAGGTGGCAAGACTGCTCTTTAAAAAAGAGTAACTAATAGGTATATAGAGTAATAAAGTTAAAGTCCATTTTACATAATGGCTCCTTTCAGGGAGCTGTAATATTAACAACATATATAAATAAAAGACACAGTAATTTCAATGTTAATGATGGAGATAAAGCTCAAAAATGAACTGCACTGTAAACAATGGAGTGGCACTTTCAAAATAAACAAAAGCAAAAACATACAAAATGTGCTTCTGTCTCGGTGGTAGATATTTTGACACTATGTTTCTGCTTTGTGGAATCTGGGGATTATTAAGATTCCCTTGGTTATTGAACTTTTTTTTAGTACTTAAGGTAAACTTTGTCAACCGAGATAATTGAATGTTTTCCGAAATAAAGTTTGATCGGAAATAATTAATTTTATCTCGAGAGGCATGGTGGTCAGGAGTTCAGTACAACACTAAATGACTGGCACAGAAATTCAGCCTGCAGCGATCATATTAGTCGTATGACTTGTATTTCTGTGACACTGGAGCAACACACTGCATAGCTTCATCTGTGTGTCTGTGTCTGTCCTATAGCTCTTATCTTTGTTTTATTATGGTCACTCTGAGGGACATTATGTTCACAAAAACACATGGCCTAGAGAACCTTTCAGTCTAAACAATGAGAGAAGTCTTGTGTGAATGCTCTCTGACAAACTAGTATTTTAAATGCTCTCAGATGGCTGCCCTTCTTTACTATGTTTAAAGACCAAGTGACTACATTAAATGTATGGACTCATGCAGTAAAGGCATGCTAGTGGCCTTGAGGTACAAACTACAGGAATAGCTAATCAAATTGGGCAATACAGTTCACATTTCTGAGAAACACGATTTCAGTTAGAACTGGCTTCTAAATCAATTTGGAACTGGGACATTCAATTCAAGGCTTATTTGGAAAGTAATTGTGTGATGTTAGATATACACAAGATAAAGTGCCCTAAGTCATGGACAAATAACAATACAAACAAGATGTGCAGTAAAGAAAGGAAATAAAGTAAACAGTTTTTAATCAAAATCATTATTATATTATGATAATAATAACTTATTGTGCCTTTTTAGTCATATTTGTTTTTCTTTACAGCTTTACTTTACAGAATTATAATTGAGCTGGTAAAGTTATCAAGATTGGTGAACATTTGAAACGATATAATGCTCTTTCCTTATAATGATAAAAACCAGCATTTTCTATATAGCAACACAGTATAAAGGAAATAAAGGGAAAACAAATATAAAGTATGTGCTTCAATGTTCACATCGGTGGTCCACGAGGACGTGACTAAATTACATTTTGTGCTTCAGTTCCACTGAGTTCAGTTAAAAGCCTTGACTGTCATCAGGAAGGAAACTCAATTTGCCTGAAGTAAAAGATATAAACAACCAGTTGCATGAATAATCAATTCTAAATACTTCCAGCATACCAAGAAATCAAAAATAAAACTTTTTTCTAATTAGGAAGAGTTCTGTCACACAACTTATTTGGATACATATCCACAAGTATCAGCACACACTGGTTTCTGTACACAACACAGGTAACAAGTTACAATAAATTACCAGTAAATTAATTCTCAAAACACTTTGACTTTATTACATAGGTTGTAATCGTAGAATAATCAGGAAAGACTTTTAAGCTCATTTTAGTGTAACACTTCCGGCATTGTACATACTGTTTGTTTCTTATGATTGGCCTTTTATACAACACGCTGTTGGAGTCGTCATAGTGCGAATGGACATTCATTTCAATGATTCACATGTGGTTTTGGATTTCTTACTTTTTCATGTCAATATCTTCTATATTTTCAGGGAATAAGGCATATTATCTTTTTTTAAACTCTCAAAATGTTGTTTGTGTAAGCCTGAAAATACAGCACTAGCCAGGATTGCGTGTGACATTTTTTCTAACTCCAAAATCCTAAACTCAAGAATATGAAACTTGTTGACAGTCCTGTGAGACAGTTTATTTTACAGTACATGTTTTAGTATAGGAACCTGAATATTTGCATGATATGCTCCCTTTTAACACCACTGTACCAGTCCACTTTAATTTAATGTTTGGTTTTCATTCTATAAAGGCAGCATTCCAAATCCTACATTGTTTTACCATTTACTTTCAGTGTGTTGGCTACTGCAGCTGCCATTACATAGTGCAGTACTGTTGTATAAAAAACACTTGGAAATTCTTCTCAGTCATTACATTGAGCATTGACCTTAAACCATTTTGTTTTGATGTTCCTGTGAAAAGGATAGTGAGTCATATCACTCAGAAAAGCATGTTGGTTTCTATACTTAAAATGCAACAGAATGCTGGTATGTTTGGCATACTGCATTTGATTTAGGCTACTGTGTATTGGGATTTCCACCATCTTTTTGTTCTGTCTTACTCAACAATAAAGTATTAAGAGCAATGGAGGGCACAGTTTGATTCACTGTTACCCAAAGGCTTTGATTCATAACTTCAGTTGTTTACACAGGACCAGAAGAGGGCGATATTGAGAGGTAGCTACTGACTGAGCTGTCGAAACAAACACACAAGGACTATCGAAAAGTTCAGTTACTACAACAAGAAAACAAAACACTGAGGAGCTGGTATGGTTATTTCCAATATAAAATGAAAGGAGTTTTTACATACATTTATTGACAATTTTTTTTTACTGATTACTGCGCATAATACTTTCCAGAATTGCTGATTTGTGTTGCATTCATGGAAGCTATGCAGTCTTCTAGATTAACCTCAGCATATTGGTACAATTCCTACTTCATATATATTTCGAGAATGTGTTCAAAATATACACCTTTTGTGTGTGTTTAATAATTATGTAAATAGTTCTAAAAGGCGTTTCATTTCTTAGAGCCGTTCAATAAGTGCTATCTCCGACTTTATTTTCGGACTATAAACGTCACTAGGATTTGTCGGTCACGTGAAGGCAGTATAGCGCGCAGCGGCCTTTGCGCAGGCGCAGAACAACCGTCCTGATCAGCTGACTGTGAGAGGAATATGCTGTGTTGAAGCACATTTGAGTCTTAAAGCTGTTATTATATGCGGTCTGTATGGAAAGCTGTGACTCTTTAGCAGAATTACACCGTGTGGACAAAACACTGAAGCCATTAATCACATCGGTAAGTACGAAATTTAACCGAACAATGACATCGTGACAGCGTGAGACTGCGATGCAAACAAAACAGCTAACACTGCATTTAACCTTGTTTTTTGGTATGTTTTGCTTATTAAATCAGTCATTTGAAGGGCGAATGATTAACTAGTCAAAGGTAAGTATCAGCAGTGCTCAGTGGTTTGTTTTTCATGGTGTTTAATTTAGAGGAGGGTCTGTGTTGAGCATGTCCTCTGCAATACAGACACTGATCACATGACAGTAAATCAGCAGACCTGTCTTGTCTCTACTGAGCTGTATTGATGCAATCAACCAGTGTGTGTGCAGTTTCCGTATTACTATCATAGAGAAATAAATGTGAGGAAGGTTATGAATCAGATGCATAATGCAAGGCAAAAGAGGAACTAACAGCTTCTTTATAAAAGGACGTGGAGGAAGACTTATGTATGTCTTACGAGCAGATATGGAAATGACTAATGCAACGAAGGGTAAAAATACCATATAAATTAAAAGGTTACGATTAAAAGTCATGCTTTAAAAATCAAAGGAGCTGTACACAATTCTGCAAAGTTCTCTGCTTTCTATTTTACAGGAGGAAATATATCAGTTTCCCATTATTTGTATTGGCCTAAGTCTTGTTTATGACATTTATTATCACACCATGTGTTATTTCATAGTCATCTTTAACAGGTCATATTATTAAAGATATACAGTGCAATAAGCGAAACATGTTTGATTTACATGTTGTGTTAGTTTTACATTATCAAGTTTGCTGATATGATCACTTTACTTTTTTTATCATGGTCTAAACATGTTTGTGCACATAATAATTTGGCTAGTAGTCTAGTGGCATGTATAATATTTTGTTGTGATTCTGTAATACTTGCAGAAAGTCAGTGGGGAAACCTTTCACTGACAGAAACAAAAAAACAAGAATGATGTCCAATTAAATGCCTGGAAATTCAAAGTACTTGATGATGCAAAAATCATTGAAGCCAGAAACCAGAGTTCTGTTAAGATTCTTTCTCTTCCTTTATCCTCAGTGAATCTTTACATCAAACTCCCAGTGGACAAACATCGTACCAGCAGCTATGACAGAATTCTGGTTGATCTCCGCTCCGGGGGAGAAGACATGCCAGCAGACCTGGGACAAGCTGATGGTTGCAACGACACGCACCAACAACCTCTCCGTTAACAACAAGTTTAACATCCCTGATCTCAAGGTAAAACACAGCGGACGTGTGTACTCCTCTCCACAGGGAATCAGCCCACAAGAAGTTTAGTAGTGTTTTTCTTAATATTTGTGTGTATTTTGTCTCTAACAGGTGGGAACACTAGATGTCCTAGTGGGTCTTTCAGATGAGCTGGCTAAACTTGACACTTTTGTGGAAAGGTAAACTTTTATTGTTTGTTTCTAAAATGCGCTTTTATTTTAGATTATGCATCCAGAGAGAGAGATACCAAAATAAAGGGTAAACAAATACAAGTTAATACAAATGTTGCCGCAGTTAGACTTAAGAAGATATTTTGACATTCAGAAGAATTGTCCATATTTTTGCTTTTGGGAAAATGTAAGTTTTGAAATCTGATGGTATATGTTTATTAAATACAGCCATTATTGCCTGATGTTCCTCTTTCCAGTAAAACTGCATGTTGTGGCATTCTCCTGTCTTTAATTAGAACCTCTTGTGTTGGTGTGTAACTCTTCTCCTCCCCCATGTGTTATGTTGCAGTGTGGTGAGGAAAGTCGCTCAGTATATGGCCGATGTCCTGGAGGACAGCCGCGACAAAGTCCAGGAAAACCTGCTTGCTAATGGAGGTAAGGGCTGTGAACATAATCACAAGACTGGTGCATTACGTTAACATACACTCCCATTATAAAAGTAAGCAGTGGAAAATATTGTTAGTAAACTATGATGTGAAAAAAAGAACTTGAATTTCAGTAAACTCTTATGACATTAAACCACAGATATGTTAAACACTTGACATTCAAGGAGATGTTGCTATGTCCTCACATCCCTAAAGTAGCTTGAAGTTTAAAAACATTAACCTTATGGAAATCTATACACAGTTCTCCTATCTGTGCCTAATATTTCTAAACCTAAAACTATCAAATGCACTCTTTAGTTAAAGAAATCATAACTGAAGTGAGTGAATTAAAAAATATATAAATAAACAATGATAATTCAACACAAGGCCTATGGGAAAGAAGCTGATCTTATGCTGATCATGTTTTTCTTCTTTACTCTACAGTGGACCTGGTCACCTACATCACCAGATTTCAGTGGGACATGGCTAAGTATCCAATCAAACAGTCGCTGAAAAACATCTCTGAGATCATCTCCAAGGTAAAAAAAAAAAATCCTCACATATAGACATAATGTTTGGTCATATATCACATATTTCCATTGCCTATCCCTGTAATCCGACAACTGATCCTCACTGAAGTCATCTCACCTTATCTTCTTCTCTTCATGTTCTCTAGCAAGCATCTCAGATAGACAATGACCTGAAGGCCAGAGCTTCAGCCTACAACAACCTGAAGGGAAACCTGCAAAACCTGGAGCGGAAGAATGCGTGAGTATTTATAAAATGTGTACAGTACTCCTGCTCTATACACACTGTAATCGTGAAATCTGTACCAAAAATATGTGTATGTTTTCCTGAGAAATATCGAATTTGTCCATCAATCTGAACCGCATGTGTCGTCTTTTAGGGGGAGCTTGTTGACCAGGAGTCTGGCTGACATAGCAAAGAAAGAGGACTTTGTGCTGGACTCAGAGTACCTGATTACCATGCTGGTGGTTGTCCCAAAGTGAGTACACTTGCATCACTGTCTATATATTCAATATGCATTGAGGTAATTGTATTGTAATACTCATGTCATTGTATTTATGGTAGATATGAGGGAGGTTGACCTCTGACAAACGATCTATAAAACCGATTTTCTTAAGCTTAAGATATATTTGAGTTACATGGAGTAGTATAGCTTCATCTAAGAAGCAACGAGTGAAAAGAGTTTTAGCAGACCTGATCTGGTTTCCCAGGATTTTCGTTCTCCTTCATAACTGAATTCATATTGTGCATTGAAATGGTCCATTTGTAATGCATGCAATATCAAATAATTCAAAAAACGACTTTCTCTGTTTGAAATATCAATATTGGTAGAGACAGCTTTGTGTCATTTTTAAAACTTAATACATTACTGTTATCTTTCCCTCACCAGGACCGGATATGGTGACTGGCAGAAGACCTATGAGACCCTGTCAGAGATGGTTGTGCCACGCTCCACAAAGTAAGCATTACTACATTAATCACTTAATTTTGGGACAAATGTATGTTTGGTCGACCATAACAAGAAGAAAAACTTGCCTAATGACGCATCTGAATTGTTAGTAAATTTCAGGAAGGTGGATATAAAATTCTACTTTCCCTATAGCTGCTAATCGTTTTCTTGTTTAGTTTTCTTTGGACAGTGGTTTGTATTCCTAAAAAGCACAATTTAACAACATTTCAATATTTATTCCTTTAAAAATGTCTCTGACCAGTTTGTGTCATCTGGAGTTGCTTTCGCAGGTTTTGTGCTTAAATCGAATTAGAATTGGAAACATTTCTGACCTACAAAAAGCAATTGACCTTTAGCCAAAGAGGCCAGATGATTTGAGGCGTAATTTTCGGCCTTTCAGACAGACTGAGCTCAGTGTGGTGTGGTAACCTAGCAACCTGTATTTGAGATTAAGCACTATCTGCTTGTATGCACCGCAAACAGGAGATGTCTCATGTTGCATCAGTGAGGAAATAGGCAGAACTGTTTGGGATTGTGCTAAGTGCTACTTTTTAAATGTATATTGTAAACAGCTGCATTGAACATGCGACAGACCTAGTGCTTTGGAAATGCAGACTTAATCTCATTGCAGAAACTTTCTATGTAATAACAATACATTGATTTCTAGGAAAGACAGTTAGATTGTGTTTCGAGCAATAAGTGAGAAGCCAGTGAGGGATCATCATGTCCTTGTTGCTATCTCTGGGGACAAGTACTAAGACGTAGTTAGTGACACTACATGTATCAAAGAAATTCAGTTCATTTTCAGGTCAATCTGCGCAAACAGCATATTTGGCCGTTTGAATTCATCTTTGCTGGACAATTGCAATCTGGGCTGTTGACAACTTCCCAACCATGTTGACCGCTTGGATGAAGGATCAGAAGCAACTGGAAAGTCCAACATGGAGTCAAATCCTGCATTTGATGTTTTACAAAAGGAAAAGTGTTAAAGATAAAATTGACCGGTTATCGCTTGAAGAAGAGATTCTTTGTCAATGTGATTCTCATGGTTAAATTTAGGCTTAATAAAATAAATAAGTACGGGTCTCTATTGAATTACAAAGTCAGCAGCTAGAGCTTTCAGTTCATTCAGTTTGTTTACATGAAAGTAAATAAATGAAACCTCTTAAGAGGAAAGGACACTTACTCTTACAGCATTACATACCTAATAATGATATCTTACACCAGAGATGAACAGTAGGGCTGCTGTATCCAGCTCTCATGCTAGTCTCTTTTCCTCCAGGTTGCTGTTTGAAGACCACGACAGCGGCCTGTTCAGTGTCACTCTCTTCAGGAAGGCTATAGATGATTTCAAGCACAAGGCCAGGGAAAACAAGTAAGTTCATTTTACTTTCAAGCTTTCCATTCGAGCTAGGTTTCAGTCTTCTTAGCCATCTGATACATCTTTGTTTTGAGTTGCAGATTATGTTTCCTTCTTTTTAAATAGACAACAGTATGATTGAACATGTCATTATTAAAGTAGGTAACCTATTCGTAAACACAGGAACTGGCTTGTTATGCTTAAAAAACAACATTACTCTATAGTAGGCACCATTTTGTCAGTCTCTCCAATTACCATGACAGAAGGATCTCAATGCGTGTGTTTATGTATCGTGTGTCTGTTTTGTATGTTGCCCATTTTCAGGAGTGCACTTGAGTGTGTTTGTGTGCTCTCTGACAGCTGATTACCTCTCTGCTGTGTACCCTTATCCAGGTTTACAGTGCGTGATTTCCAGTACAATGAGGAGGAGATGAAGGCTGACAAAGAAGAGATGACACGGCTCTCAACTGACAAGAAGAAACAGTTTGTACGGCTGCTTTTTTCTTTACAAACAGTAATGCTAAGGGGCGAAGAAGAAAATCAATAGAGGAGGGAGGTTTCTTTTGTTCTTTAGATATTTAGCTTTAGATGTATTTTATTTTCCCTACTTAATATCTAATTTGTCTTGAATTGGGGCTAAAATCAGTGATCATTGGTATAAATACAGTGGTATGCAAAAGTTTGGGCACCCCTTAGGAAAACCACTGCATCAGTTTGTCACTTGCTGAGCTTTTGAAGCAGCAACTTCATTTTAACATATGTTATACCTTATGGTAACAGAAACATCTCAGTAGTGAAATAACTTTTATTGGTCAAACAGAAACATGTTTATGTGCATTCAAACAAAAATAGGCATGTGCATAAATTTGGGCACCCCTAAGAAATAATTCCATTAATATTTAGTATTGCCTCCTTTTGCTGCAATAACGGCCTGTAGACGCCTCCTGTAGCCACAGACAAGTCCCTTAAGCCTGGCAGGTGGTATTTTGGCCCATTCTTCCACACAAAACGTCTCCAGTTCAGTCAGGTTTCTTGGCCTCCGTGCATGGACAGCCTTCTTCAAATAAATCCATACATTTTCAATGATGTTAAGGTCTGGGGACTGGGATGGCCATTCCAGAACATTGTACCTGTGCTTCTGCATGAATTCCTTGGTGGATTTTGATCGGTGCTTAGGATCATTGTCCTGCTGAAAAATCCAACCCCGGCGTAGCTTCAACTTTGTGACTGACTCTAGAACATTCTTGTCAAGAATCTCCTGGTACTGTAAGGAATTCATGTGGCCCTCAACTTTAACAAGTTTTCCAGTACCTGTGCTAGCCACACAGCCCCATAACATGATAGATCCTCCACCAAATTTTACAGTGGGCAACAAGTTCTTTTCATTGAATGCAGTGTGTTTTTTTCGCCATGCATACCTGTTCATGTTATGACCAAATAACTCAATCTTGGTCTCATCTGACCACAGTATTTTGTTCCAAAATGCTTCTGGCTTGTCCAGATGTGCTTTTGCATACCTCATGCGACTCTTCTTGTGATTAACACTCAGGAAAGGCTTTTTGCACATCACCCTTCCAATGAGCTCTTCCTGGTGCAAAGTACGCTGGATTGTGGAACGGTGAACAACTACACCATCAGCAGCCAGATGTTGTTGTAGTTCTCTGGAGGTGGTCTGTGGCTTCTCTGTGACCATTTTCACCATCCTTCGCCTGTGCCTTTCCCCTATTTTTGTCGGCCTACCACATCTTTCCTTCACACGGACTGTTCCTGTGGCCTTCCATTTCACAACTACGTTTCTGACTGTGGAGACAGACAGTTTAAACCTGTCAGATAATTTTTTGTACCCTTCTCCTAATTTATAATGTTGGATTATCTTAGCTTTCAGGTCAGTGGAGAGTTGTTTTGAGGTCCCCATCTTGCCACTCCCTAAGAAAGAACCTAGGCCAGGCACAGCCAGCTATTACCTATGTTAAATAGCCTTTTTCATGATTGGTTCCACCTGTCTTTGTAATTGAAGGTCTAATGAGCTAATCAAAGCAATTTTGTGCAGCAACCTGTCAGCTATAAATCCGTACAGGTGTTGAAATGAATGCTATTTATAAGGGTGCCCAAACTTTTGCACATCCCATTTTTTGCATTTTATTTTATTATAATAAAACTATGTAATGCTACCCTAAGAATTTTGGTCTGGAAAACACTAAAACGTCTACATCTTTGTAGGAAAACAAATGTTGTTGCTGTGATCTTCTATTATAAAGGAAAAGCAAATTGTCATGAAATCTCAGAGGGGTGCCCAAACTTTTGCATACCACTGTATGTCCTTGTTCTTTGCTATCTGGTAATTTTTGAAGAAATGTTTATTTTAAAACATCAAAAACAGGAATGTCTAATACTATCTAGATGACAGGTATTTTAACTTATTATAAAATATTAAAATGCTGTTCATTTCCACCAGGGGCCTTTGGTACGATGGCTGAAAGTGAATTTCAGCGAAGCCTTCATTGCGTGGATTCACATAAAAGCCCTGCGTGTGTTTGTGGAGTCCGTATTAAGGTAAGGAGTTGAAGAT
Source organism: Eleginops maclovinus (assembly GCF_036324505.1). Lineage (NCBI taxonomy): Eukaryota > Metazoa > Chordata > Actinopteri > Perciformes > Eleginopidae > Eleginops > Eleginops maclovinus. Next base: position 14,533,087 of record NC_086361.1, read on the forward strand.
CCATCAGCTTTCATGAAACAACCTCTGTAAAGTTCATCATCTAGCTCCTCTTTCCATACTTTGGTTGTTCATCTACCCATCCTTTCTTAAAGGTCTCCGTTTATGCTCTTTTATGTCCTATGTTATAGGTCTCAAATATATAAAAAAACATGTCTCTGACGTGTTTTGCTCAAAATACCAAACATATCATGCATTTAAGCATGTCCGCTATCCCTCTCTTTCAGCCCTGTTTTCGAAAGTGCTGATTCTGTGACTTGACCCTTTCCTGCAAATGAGCTGTGATTAAACGCCATATGATGTTCGAAACCACATCAAGCATAATTCCTGAAAAACTTGTGGCATTATATGTATAATAATATACAACAACTCTAAGTCCCTCCTCCAGACATCCTGCTGAACATACAGAGACACAGAGCTGCACGAGGGGATTCAGCTTGTGACTGTATATTGCGAACGATAGGTTGGGCGAGTCACGTGGGCAGGACGTTGCCTGGAGTTCAACGTAAAGCCAGCCCATATTTCCGATACGACGTCATATTGGCAGCAAATCTCGATCAGCTTGTTTATATCCCCGTTTTTAAAGATGTGGGTAAAGAGGGAAAGAGTGAGGGCTGTATTCTCTGACACTTTGTGATTCTCCTTACACACCGGGGACACATATTTATGCATAAAAGACAGCAAAAAGTGCATTTTGCATAATAGGGGACCTATAAATGTCGATTCTTCCTCTGAACCAACTTCTTGTGTTTTGTAGATATGGGCTGCCCGTGAACTTTCAGGCCATGCTGCTCCAGCCCAACAAGAAGAACATGAAGAAGCTGAGAGAGGTGCTCAACGAACTGTACAAACACCTGGACAGCAGCGCCGCCATCATTGATGTGAGTTTCTTTCACACACTTGAATGTCAAAGTAGCAAGTTACATTTTTGAAGGCAGGCATTGATAACAGTAAACATTGGTAAATATCATATATTGAGGAACTTTTTTCAACTTTACATTCCCTTAATTTCAAGGTTCTGTAATCCATACAAATGAAGAGATTAAAGCTGTTCGCAGCAACACTTGATGTAACATGAATACGGGCTATACAATTCTAAACTACATGTTCCCTACTTTCAGAGAAAGATTGTACAACCTTAACATCATATAAAATGTTATTGTTATATTGTTATAATTTTGTCTTCAGCCTATTTGACCTTATTTCCATTGGGTTTCCATTTTTAGCCCCATTAATCTCTCTATATGACTATTGGTATAACCATTTTATTGTGAGCAAGTGTCCTTATTGTTAACAAAATGTTATCTTACTAAGTTGCTTTTCCTGTTGGTATCTTTAAATGCGTTTCCCAATTATTATCCTTAGTTGTTGGCACCTTATCAGCATGTTAAATAATGTCAGTCCAAAACTGTATTTAACCAGGTTTACCTGTCGTTAATACCAAGCTATTACCTGGTTATTACTTTGGTAATTATGTGATTTCACATGATTATTACCTCTTTACCATCAAACCAACACCCTATTACTACAATGTTATTACCAAGCTGTAATGTGAAGTGCTTCCCACAAAGACACCCACCCAGGACAATCACTGAATAAACTCCTACATAAACCTCCTGTAGTTTAAGAAAAATGTATTGAAATATAAAAACAAAGAAGAATGAATTGTTTGTAACTTTCTCTGCTGTTCCTGCAGGCTGCTATGGACATCCCCGGGCTGAACCTGAGCCAGCAGGAGTACTACCCCTACGTTTACTACAAGCTGGACTGCAACCTGCTGGACTTCAAAGTCTAGAAACATTCCCATCATCATCTCACTCTCTGTGCAGTATGATGTGACATGTTCACATCCCCAAGCTTTAATTTATTTCTACCCTGTTTTTATTTTTCTTTCCTTTTGTCTTGCCATTCTATGTTCCTCTGTCATGCTGCTGTTACATTCCCGGGTCTATATTGAATAAGTTGTTCTAAAATATTTGACAAATGTAGACCTTTTTTGATCTTTGGCATTTCCCTTACTACTTAGCTGTAAAAGTGAAATGCTGCCCAGATTACATCCACCAAAATGGTTGACATTCCCCATCAAAGGACACGAAATGCTGCATTTTTATGTTTGTGTATTTCCCCGTCAACCCACATCATGCGAAGCATTAAAAACCATACACGTGGGAAAAATGGAGAGAAAAATAAATGTATGTTAACTATAGTATTTATTTAAAGCCTCTGAAATCAGTAAATACATTTGTTTGCTCAGTTTTTTGAAAGTGATGTGTTTTTAGTTCCATGTAAGGACTGTCTGTTTACAAGTAGATGTTGACCATTGTTTCACCCCAAAGCTATAATCCTGTGAAAATACTGAGACGTATCATCCTACAGTATAATTAAGCAATAGGTTTGCTGATTGTATGCTTCTATAATATCTGTATATTTAGCAGTTTGAGAAAATAATGATCGATCTATGTGCAAATACTGTATTGTCCTTAAAGTACACCACATATTTAAAATCAATGTGAAAAATAAATACTTTATGTGATGACTTTGGCATACTGTCCTTAATAATAATAATAATAATAATAATAATAATAATAATAACAATACTCATATTAATAACAAAAGATAGAATTGTGCTGAATTAACTTCAAATCACAGAATTGTAATTTCAAAAAAGCTTTCATTATTTTCTAACAAGTTCTCCTCACAGTTTGACTGATTTATAATTATTTTTTGGTTTAAGAGTTTATAAGATTAAGAGTATACTTCAAATTCACATCAAAATTATGTGAATTTGGTGGCCACGTATTTAGCTTCTGTGTTCACAATGTTTATTAAAATCAATATGTTTACAATAAATTAAAAGTTATATTTATGATATTTTGCACTTTTATATTAGTATTAGTTTTATCAAAAGCTTGAATAGTCTTTAATTTGGGTCATGATGGTTAGTGCAAGTGCATATTTGCATGATAATGATGACATGACCTGGAGTTGATATCCCTCTCAGCCAATCAGATGTCAGAGAGGATGCAGTTGGATGACGCAGATAGCGCTAGAGAGTGTGTGTGTGTGTGTGTGTGTGTGTGTGTGTGTGTGTGTGTGTGTGTGTGTGTGTGTGTGTGTGTGTGTGTGTGTGTGTGTGTGTGTGTGTGTGTGTGTGTGTGTGTGTGTGTGTGTGTGTGTTAACGCTGTCAGCTGCTGTCGGTGGAGAGCAGCACCAACCAACAGCGGCTCAAACAAGACCGATGATGGAAACGGAAACACGGATGGCGCTGCAGTAGAGATCCGGGGAGGATGCTGCGGCTGCTGTGAGTGTTTAATCCGCGTCAGCTGCACCTGCCGTGGATGATTTTCCCCGATGGGTTGTGGGGGGAGTCGGGCGGACGCGATCATCGAGCCCAGGTACCATGAGAGCTGGACCAGAGAAACAGAATCGACTTGGCTTACCAACACGGACGTAGAGACCTCTCTAGCAGTAGCAAACGGTAAGAGCCTCCGCCTCCGTTTTATCAGTTTTAACTGCAACATCCCTGAGTGCATGAAGGCCCAACAGCCAACATAAAATGCATCTTAATGAACCGATGATAACATAACTGACATGGCAGTTTTCCAGAATAAGAATGTGGTTGTTTCACATGATAACCCTTTAACTGTTGTCCAAAGGTAAAGCTATGGTGGAGGCAAGTCTGAGGGAGAAGAGGATGGTGAACACAGGAACCCAGTGTGGGAAGCAGGCCCTCACATCCACCGGCTCCAACCACCAGAGGAGACCCAGACGCTCCTTGAGTGATGTAGGTGTCACTGGTAGCAGGTATTGGCAAGCACTAAATATGAACACCAACAGCCTCTGTACTGGCATGTCACAGATGTAAAGCAACATGACCGTGACCACTGTACCTTTCCTCTGAAATAACTGCAGTATTATTAGAATATCTTTCTGTTAGGCTGCTCTGTGGATTATATTCAATTTAACGAGGAATGTGTCCACATTGTTGGTAGTTTTCAATATATTTATACCAATTTTACAATTAATTTTGTCACCAAAGTCCTCCAGCTCACTTTCCTTGTGAAATATTCAAGTTGACTGAAGCAGAAAATGTGGAGCTTTAGGGAAGGAAGATCCATAATTGTCAAATTGTTGTGTTTGTTTTTGTGTGTGGTGTGTTTTATCATTAATATCAATGCCAAACACAACATTCCATTTACTGCAAATCTGATATATATATAGTAGATGGAATCTGAAGGACAAGCGGTATATATGGATTTCTTGTTACCAGAGATAATTGCAAGATGAACTCTGTGATATACAAAAATAAGTTTGCAGAGACAATAAACATACACAACCAGAACCTTATAGTACCGTGTCAGTGTTGGGTTAGGGTACAAGTTAAATGTAAGAATTAATAATAAGTTGCTCCACAGAGATGTACATTTTAAACAAAAATCTGAAAGTAAACAGAAAATAGCAAATATACTTGCATCTCTTTATAGATTAAATGTGAGGTTTTGCTGTTTTCCCTTATTGTATGTCAGTAAATTGGATAAATGTGGGTTTTGTTCTGTTTGAAATAGGCCAACCCTGAGTCTTTAAACCTATTATAGAATATATTATATTCATTTGGAAAATTGTTATTGTTATACAATTATCCTCACTATTGCTTATATTTAATAGAGAAGCAAGTGCTTTAACAAAGATTATCAAATGTGAAAATAAGAATAAATTGTGGATCACAAAAGGTGTATTTAGAGTACATTCATATTGTATTTTTCTAATTATTAATGTTCCAGTAGGTTTTGGACATTATTTTGTAACTGTACAAACAGTGAACGGTAAGAATAAGTTGTCCAACCATGTGTTTGACTAATCTTTTTATTGTGAGATTTAAACGAGAAAACATAATGCTCTTATCTGATCAAACAAATTGTATTTAACTTTTCAAAAGATCTGAAAAATGAATTCCTCTGACCTACCAAATGACATTTTCAGCTGCACAGAGACGTAGACCGTTGTGTTTTATTTATTTAACCTTCCACTTACTGTGTGGGCAAAGCTGCAGTGACTCAGGTCTCAGCAGGCTTGTTACAGACTCAGTCTCTGTCCAGCGTGGTGACATTAAAATGACGTGACATTCAAACTCTCACATCTTTTTACAGCAAACCACCCGTGACTCCAAAAGGAGGGCATCAAAAGAAACCGGTGCGTTGTGTAAGGATGGGCAGCCCGTCAGTATCAACACTAGTGGAGAGGCTGAACCTGGGGACATGTGTGATGAAAGATGAAGAAAAGCCAAGACTCGGCGAAAAGGAAGATGGCCGGATTTATGAAAAGTTCACGAGAAGACGGGATGGTGATTTACACAAGTGTGTGGATGATGTTTCCTAGGTACTTGGTTCTTTACAACACAAGCACCTGCATAATGTCTCAATCCAAAGATCTCGGGATGCTGCATCTTTGTTGTGCCATTGCAAATGCATGCATGAAGTCAAGCAAGAGAGTGGATCCCAAACAGTGTTCATGCTCTCCACCAGGCTTTTCTCCCATGCTTATGGTGCGGTCAGGGAATGAGTCACTGTGTTAAGCCACTTTTAAAGAAAACCAGAACAGACCGTACCGTATGCACATGATAATCACAATCTGCACATCATATGTTTTTGTTTGTGTGTGTGGGGCCTTCCTTAAGAATTATGCTTCGGTTCTTTGTGCAAGTATATTCCTTTTGTTGTGAATGAAAAAACAATGATGATGCTGTAAAACTGTAAATGCTGTAAAGGATTTTCATTTAAATGACCCTGAAGTGCTGTTTAGAAACTGGGATTTGGAGGTTTGACACTTGAAGGCTGAAGACTGTCTTTCCAGCCTTTGCAAGATACAAAAACAAACACACCCGCATGTGCCTACAATTCATATTTATCTGAACTGCTCCTGTTTTCACTTTGAGAGTTTGTTTTATTCAGTACTATGTTTTCTCTTACATCTTCTTTTACGTTATAGGATGTTGAAGTTTATAAGATACCTTTATTATGGATCATAACGATGAGTCGTTTATGTGGCTTATACACTGATCTGCATGTTTAAATCAATCTCAAAGGCCTTCAGCAATGGTCAGAAGAGCATTGGGAGGTGATTCAGGTTGGATCATCTGGAAAGAGAGAGTACTGGCCAGCAGATGGCGGTGTTGACCGGTCGGGGTCTCAGAGAGTTCCCATGTCTTAACATTTTCTGCCTTTGATAACTGCTGCTTGTCAAGAGTTTCTGATGATAATGTTGAAATGTGTACAGGCCAACTTTTGAGTGAAAATACCATTGAAACACTACCACATTTTTCTTCTTTAAAATAAAATTGTCAGCTACTTAAGTTGTGAAATCCCAAGAAAGTGAGATTTCTTGCAGTCATTTCATTAGCTTCTGGTGTTGACTCTGCGAATAGTCTATACTTTCATTTAAATTGTTGTCAGGGAAATATAAATCATTTGAGAAAGACAAGGTCTGTCTATTATAAGTGAGCATTTGTCTGTAAGATCTGAATGATAAAACAATATGATAAGGTAAATAGTTCTTCAATGAACTGGAATAAAATCTTTAATAATCAGAATAGTGGAATTACATAACAGCTAGAAGGAGATTTTTGGCTTTGGTGAATCAATAATAAATAATAATAATATAACATTTTATTTTGAGGCACCTTTCGTGACACTCAAAGACACCTTATATTGCAAAAAAGAAATGCTCTAAAATGTAAAAACATGACGGAATCATAAGCATGACTAATGTAAAAATAGACTTTCTTTATACAGCAAACACGCACTGAGGTTAGGCTGGACATGGACAGTAGCATTCAGATGAAGCAGACAGGAGTATCTACACTACAGTGAATATAGGCTAAAGAGAAAATGTGTAGCTAATTAGGCACATGTGTAAATGTGGAAGAAAAAACATACATCAACAGGTCATTTAAGAATGGTAGTTATCTATTTGTGTCTAAATATCATATCATGTGTCCTTTAACCAGTGGTGTTAAGTAACTAAGTACATTAACTCAAGTACTGTACTTAAGTACAATTGAACTTTACTTAAATATTTCCATTTTATCTTACTTTGTACTTCTACTCCACTACAATTCAGACGGCAATTTTGTACTTTTACTCCAGTACATTTATGCAGTACCTTTAGTTACTTAGCAGATATAGAAAAATGATAAACAACATGATCAACACTTAAATAAGACTTTAGTTACTAAAGGATTAAATACACATGCTACCCAGCAGTAAATTAAGTAATTAAAATAAGTTCCACCTGTCCCTGCTTGATGAACACATGAATACATTAATAATTGTAATCCAAACATATAATATGTATTATTCTGAAATGGGGTGATATATATATATATATATAGTTTTAATATAGTTTATAGTTTAATATATAGTTTTAACAGAGTATTTGTAAACTCTTGTATTTTTATTTTTCCCTCAAGTACAATATATGAGTTCTTCTTCCATCTCTGCCTTTAACCTTAGAAACACATCAAAATGATTGTGTTTTGCTATGGATTTTGGACTACACACCTGATACCGGAAGCTGTGTTAGCCTACAAAATAAACGACATCCGCCCGCCACGAGTCATGCGCAGTAATCGGCGGGCACTGGGACCACGCGGAACTTGCTCTCAGTTCGCTGTAGGTGAACCGTTGGTGCTCTTCGTTCACACCCGAACGATAACAGCTGACTAACGTCTCACTGCGTACCTCAGCGACTCACACATAATCATTTATAACTCCCTTTTGGGTATTTTCTGTTAAACGTTTGCCGTTATAATGAGGTGAGGATGGCCAAGCGACCGGGGACCGACGACGGGTTGTTGCCTTCGCCGACCGCTCTCCGGGACATCGCTGCCGGGGACGTGAACATGGACTGCGGCGACGAAAACGCAGAGGTCTCCCTGGAAGAAATCCTGAAGCTGTACAGCCAGCCGATAAACGAGGAGCAAGCATGGGCGGTTTTTTATCAGTGTGGTCGGACTTTAGCGCAGAAACATCGGAGGAAAAGCTCCAAGTCTACCAGGGCTTCACCTGTCAGCTTTCTGAGGAAGATTGAGGGACCCGGGGATGTGAGGATCGCCAGAGACGGGACTGTGAAACTGCGCTTTGAAGACAGCACAGGTAAACGAACAGAGAGCAAGTGTGATTATGTGTTTGGTTTGAGCTACTGCCATCTCAACAGGCTGCTAACAATGAAGCCTTTTTCTTCACATCCCTCGCAGGCCAAAGGATCAAAAGCATCCTCACAAAGAGGCCATATTGTTGTGGCTGTCCGCTTCCAGCCATGTGGGGAAATGTTTACAGACAGCACGATGCGGTTATTAAAAATACATCACATATCACCGCATAGCTGCATGGAACCGTGAAGACAAAGGGAGCTGTTTTGTCAATTATTGACGGACAGTGTTTGTTCTCGGAATATAAGCCGATATTTACTTTATAAACGAATGTTATCTCGTCGTTTACACGGGAGTGTTGCAGGGTTGGCTCAGAATGGCTGCTTGGCTTGCTTTTGAAATGATGCTCCTGCAGCGGTCAGTTAGCTACAGTAAACAATGAGCCATGTGATGGATTCAAACTGCCAAGCACCTTGGGCCCAGTCCAGAGTAAAGCAGTATAGCCATTTAAGCTACGGTGAAAAAGCTGGCAAAAATCCAAACGTAAATAACTCCTATTACTGCTAACAGCCCAATAGTGTGTGTTGTGGCGTGATGGGTAAAATCAGAGACAAGGGGGGTTGGGAGAGCAGGTGCTTCTTGTGGCCTGCAAGCACCTGAGGGAGGTTTTGAAACGCAATGAACAGGTTTTTTATTTTTGTAAGGGGGAATCTGGCATTCATAATTCCATTTAGTTTTGATCGGAGAGATTTGAGCACCAGCTTTTAAATTGTATAAATATTAAACTATCAGTCCGTTGACAGAATCCTTTCTTTTCAGCTGCGATCTCTACCATGTGTGCATCTAAATACATTTCAGCGTGGCCTTAATGTCCCAGGAGGGCAAATCTGGTGCAGCATAAACAGAAAACATAAAGCCAACAACAAAAGCAACACGTCTGTACATGGCAACAACAAAACATTTTAATGTTTGCGAAGTGCAATGACCAACCATAGCTTGCATGTTTTTATGATAGTAGGATGAACACTTTTGGGTTTTGTACCATTTGTTAAACAACAAATCTCAATGAAGGTATTTTTAGAAATGCAATCTGTAATTTTTAGACCAGCCGATAGTTAACAATAAACTGAGTTTTAGTCCTACTGTACCTGACAGCAGGCTTTACCAGTCCGGCTTCTTGGGCAGGAGAAGGCTGATTGTATCAACTACATCCAGTCTGAATAACTTAGACCCTATACTGACTTTCAATTGATCAAAATCACAACGATTTGGAAAAAAAAAAATCAAATTTCGATGAATCTGACTGATATTATAAACATTGTATGATTCATGATATCTGAGGAAATGATCCTTTTCATAACATTATTCTTATTTTCATTGACATTTGTTTTGAATGGTCAAAGACCACCTGTTTACTTATCCAAATTGGTCTCCAGCAGGAATATCGAAGTCCCCACTCCAGGTGTACACAGCGTCTCAAAGCCCTTTAACTGCATTCCATTAATATGTGAGAGATAGCCGGGTGTGGGAGGAGGTGTGGCTGTCAATACAGCCGGAGGCACCAAGGTTATATCCCGTCTCTCCTGGGAACTTATTAGCCACCTTTCTTCTTATTTCCCACTCCCCTGTGGACACCCCCCCCCCACCCCCTTACACTCGCTCTTTTGAGCGAACCTCTCAAACCAGCTCTCCCTCCTCTTAGCATATTCAGCCACCCAGTAATGCTTGCTGTGTGTGGAAATTACACTCTCAGTATAAACAGATTCTGCCAGTATTGCTGTGAGTCTCGACACTTCTAAAAATGGAATACATGTGATAGTTAGATGCACACACTTTAGAAGTCTAACTGCAGACGAGTTTTGGAAATTATGAGGACAGTCCTCTGCTGCTCCTGTGGCGAGTTGCTGAGGTATTTTGAGAACGCTCGGCCTTGTCCTGATTCTTATTAAGTCTGATGATGAGAGAGACGTGAGACCTATTAGGCTTTCAGTAGCTCTGTGGCCAGTTTCAGAGGTTGTAGCAGAAAATCATTGCTTATGCATCTTACCTATTGCCTGGTACATGAGTCAGTGACAAGAAGGCATTTTTTGGCAAGCTCCCAAACCACCATGACTGGGGCTTTCAGGTCAGTCTTCCTATCTTACTGCTTGTACCAAGATGTCATCTAAAGCAAAACACTATGGGAAGTATGTATCACTGTGATGCTGAGCACATTAAAAAAAATAATTCACTACACGGAGCTGAAGTAAAGTGTTTATTCAAGGCTAAATTAAAGCTAGATGCACGCTGATGCTGCTGCAGTCAGATCAATTCAAATGGAGCATTGTGAAGAATATATTGACTCCCACTCTAGCCTTGAGAAGGGCCTGAATGATGCCTGAATGCTGCATCAAGATGAGACATTTGTTTACCCCAACATTTACAATGATTCATACCTACACTACAGAGAAAAGTTTTTGTTGCTTAAGTTTGGTGTATGCAGTATTATAAATAGAATGTTATTCATACAGTTGTGAATAATGTCGTTGACGCAGTTTGAATAAGGATAAAACTTTTCTTCAGTTGTATATTTTATTCCATTATAGTAGAGAGTTCTCTTTTACCCGTCTTTTCAGCAGCACAGTGGTTGATATTTCTCTGAATGGGATAGTCTGGGTGACACTGCTCAGTGCTCCGAATATGCCCTCTCTGATTTCCTCGCTCTAGGAGAGACGAGGGCCCTGGCCAAGCCTTCTCTGCTTGGCTGGTACAAACAGAGGACCCAGTGTTTTCCAAATGAGCGTTGGTGGATGACTGTTTTTAATTTTTCCTCTCGTCTGTTAGCTGTAATTCCCAGTGACCTGAGCAGAAACGAGGTACACTCGTAAACAAATATATTGTGTGTATGCAATTTTTAAGCTCGGTATTGTAAACATATTATAGTATGTAAAGAGCAGTGTAGGGAACAGTGCCTTGCTCAGGGACACCTCAGTAGCACTGTGACCTTCTGGTTCCCAAGCCAAGCCCTACTGACTTCGCCACCACTGCCCAAAGTAATGATTGCTAATACTCAAACACTTACTCAGTTGATGCAATTAAAACTTAACTGCCGCTTGTATTAGCTTTCAGAGATGACGTATTTGGCCAAAGTGTCTTGTTTATACGCAATGACCTAATTCTACACTCTTTTCCGTTGTCAAAGTCTGCAGATCTATCTATATGTACTTTCACCTCTGACGATACTCTTACCGGTAGTAACTGTTCCAGTTAGAGCTGCATGATATGAGGAAATTATTCAATTTAATGTTGTTAACTATCAGGATCACAATGTTACTTGTGTTAAAATCACAGATATTAAACTGTACTCGGTTTTACCTTTCTGCTGATTTCTATAGACTCCTGAAAATACAACACATTACCAACATGTTTTTATTGAACAAATTACACATTGAACTGAACATAAAAGGAACCAATAAAAAGTTGCTTATAAAAGCGTATGTAATTATTTAAACCAGAGAGCTTATATGTGTACTACGTTCCCACATGAAAATCTACACTTGCAGGTGTGTCGGAACAGAAGATAAGATTGTCTGAGCTTTCGTTTTGTCATTGTTCAATCAGGGAAAGAGAAACTTCAGGTTTTTCTCGTCTATATAGGCTCCTGTGATTTGTTGTATAATGAATAAAGGGGCAATGTCTTTCTCCTGAGTGTAAAGGAACAGTCTTCTCTACAACCAGTCCCCAATGGCAGGTTTTGACACTTTGCCTCAGGCAGTTTGCGGTGACTGAAGAGAAAACATAATCATTTATTCACCAAGTTGTGTGAAGCACTTCGAGCAATTGTGCTTGTCAGTACATTAATTCTTCTCTCCTTTCTATAGTTTAATATTTTCTGATATCTAGGCCTAACTGTGTGAAGCATGTGTCCTCTCTGTCTTCCATAATGAAAAAGAACATACACATGATTCAGAGGGTGTGTTTACACATTTAATTACTGTCTTTATGGCTGTGGATAACCATCTCCATTTTCTGTCATTACAGATACATACCAACCGGCCCCTACGTCATTAGAGGTAAGTTTCACCACAGTTTCCGCAGTCACTCTCCATTCCTGGTTTTAAGAAATTATTATAGTTTTCCTTTACAGCAAGTGCTGGTAGAGCAGTTTGCTTTTAGTTGTTGTTCAGTAGATTTTTTTTCTCTCAAGATAAAGTATGCTGTTTTATAAAAACAAACTGGAATGTTAATTCAGTCATCAGATTACTTTTCACTCCATAACTGTCATGCATTATTGAGTTCACTTATGACAAAACCATTTCAGAAACTGTTTTCACAGCTTGCTCATCACTGAATCTAATAGTGAGCACAACAAGTGGGCTGGTGCGGCCACTGGGTTGCAATATTGTTGACATTGGCCCTGAGAAAGACATCCTCTATATCGAGCGACTGTACAAATGATTTTAATGAACATAAACTGATTAATTATGGCTGGTGAAAAGTGGTTGTTATTCCGTATGTGTAGGTTCTATTTTCTCTTCAGGAACCGGTAGAAATGAGCTTGTTGTGTCCCATCAGTCCAGTCAAATATACTGTGTATGGCATAGCTCACTAGTAACCTAAACAGCATTTTCACCTATCCAAGTGTAACATGCGATCCTGACAAGTTTTTAAGCATTTTTCCCAGTGTGTGTGAGCCCCTGCCCTGTGCTGCACTACCCATAAGTGAGTGGGAGTGAGCTCTGTGCAAATAGCGCTCTCTACTTTGTTCTATACTTATTGTGTTTGCTGCACTCTGGTGCAGAGGAGCACTTAAAGCGAGCTACCCTCTTCTCTGAAATTCATTAAATGCATTACTTTCTAAACCAATACACACTCATCACTGAAACCACATGAAGAGGACATGTGTCCAGTGTCTGTTTGGCCAAGGTACACTGTTTAATCCTGGGAGGAGAAGTCTCTCTCAAAGCTTCGTTATGTGTACTCAGACTAATTACACAGAGAGTCCTCTGTCAACTCTGAGCAGGCTGATGTCGTTCATGTTTAACTTGTACTTCATGTGATCACAGGCATGCACAGCATGTGTGTTTTGCATGGCTTAGGTGGAAATGGAATGACTTCCCTCAGCTGATAGCCTCTTTCACTCTCTTCTTTTTCTTCTACAACAATATTTTCTGCTTGTTCATACTGGGTGGCTCCCTGCATCATTAGCTCTGCTTATGCCATGCTACTTCAAATTCACAGGGTGTGTTTGTTATTTTTTTGGAAACACATAATGGGTTGCACAAAGGCTACTTGTGAATCAGCATGACAATCCCACAGAATCGATCACATGGCAAAACCTTGAGGACGCACCTTGTTTATACCAGCAGCAACGCTGGTATTGTTTTCAAGTTTTGCGTTTGTGTGTCCTCAAAATGTACTCCTAGAAACACCTAATGTATAGGGAAGCACCACGTAATGCTGTTTTGAGTGTTTATATGTCTGTGGACAAATTTCATAACAGCAATGGCGTCGCAACCATGATCTATACTGTCACAAAACATCACAGGCGTGTGGTTCAGTTCAGAGTTCGAAGAAGGTTGCGATCAAGGTAAAAGCGCTGGAGTTCAGCAGGTGGAAAGTGCAAGTTTATGTCTCTGGCCAAAAGTGATAGGCTTATAGGTAAAGCACATATAGTCACTGGTCACTGAGTGATCTGGAGTCAATTGCTCATTCTTTCATATACATTTTTAGTCGCATGCGCTGAACATTTTTTAATGTTGACTTGTCGGTCAGTCCTACATTTTCTCAAAAGTCTCAACAAGTTTTTTGAGGATTGCAATGAAAGATATTGCAGGCATTTATCTTCCCCTAAGGTTTAACCTACTGGTTTTTACAATGCCCTTACTTCTCCACTAGAGCCACCGGCAAGCTGATATTTAGTTTTTAGGTAAAATGTCTCGATTATATTCTCTACAAATATTGAATGGATTGCCATGAAGGATAACATTGCCGTCGCCTCTCGATTAAATGATTAACAAGGTGTGGTATGATCCGAAACCTGCAAACCAAATGGCATTCCCACACCCAATGGCATTGTATTCACTGCTAATTCGCTAATAGTAGCATGCTGAAGCGCTACAATAAGCTGGTGAACCTGGTAAACATTGTACTTCTAAACAAGCACATGTCGGTATTAATGTAATGATTATCATGTTAGCATGCTCAAGTTATCAATTAGCCCGGCTGCCTCACTGCAGTGCCAAAGACAACCCTGCAGGCTATAGTTTTGTTTCAATTTCCGTGTTCGATTAGTGGGTTTTTTTATGTGCTCAACGTAATTTAATGTTCTGAGAGGACATCAGCGGGAACTATAAATTCACACTGCGATTTTCCATGACCTTATTATGTTCAGGTTATTCGAGAAAATTCATTTAGTGAACACAGCAGTCCCCTCACATTTTGGCCAGCGTCCTATGTCCCTCGTGTGTGTGTGTGTGTGTGTGTGTGTGTGTTGTCTCAGTCCATTTTCTAGAGAGTCAGGCCTACTTGTCACTCTCTCAAATCCTTCTCTGCACCTGCACATTTGAGTCTTTTGTAACTATTCTCTATCTTGTGCTGAATCCACCCATCCTACCTCACCACAGAACCTGTGTAGGGATAGTCCTCAATGTCAAACAAGTTTCGTTCCTTCACAAGTAAGAGTTTCTCTTAAGATGCTCTATTGTCACCTTTGATGCTAGAGGTATTTTTGGGAACCTGCAGCTTCTGTTGTAGCCTTAATGGCAAGCTTAACCCAGTTTGTCCTCAGTTGAAGATCAAGGTGAGAGAAGCTGTAGCATCCTATTACAGATTCAAGACAATTAGTTTGCCAGTATCATGCAAGGGGTAATGCCTTGGATCTTGAAATGGATCCTAATAGTTTTAGCCGTCAGTGAGGTATTAACTGGCACTTAATGTGAAGAGTGTCAAGGTTTGATATCAACATAATGGTCTCCCAAATTTGAAGTGAAGTTCATACTTGACTTGTTTTTCCTTGCTGCAAATTCCAGATTTGATTTGGATCATCACTCTCATTTATCTTACTTCCAGATGGTTGGTTTTATTCGGCTTAGATTCAGCAGAGCAGTGCATGTTTTAACATGTTAAATGTGCACATTACTGGCTTCCAAGCTGCAGCTGGTTGAACAGACTGATGGTGTGTGCATTTGAAGCTTCTGTGTTTACTGTGTGTGTGCGGGTCACGTATCCCTCTCTTACACCAGCCACTGCAGGCTATGAGACTGTCTCTACAAAGACTGTTTTTCACCCTCGTCAGCTCTGACCTCAGAGGGAGAGACGTCATTTGTTTTCTTCTTCTGAATTTTTGATGATGGCTATACAGTTTTTGTGAACGTTATTTTGTAAACAAATTAGGACAGGTCTTTTTATATTTGGCAACAAACAAATGCAGGGTTTTTTTGGTCAGTCTGAGGGCTTTTGAGTCCAGTCTCCTGGAGTGACTGCCACCCGGTTGGATCCTATGCCGGACATTAACCAGAGACCTCACCGTTACATCCTGCTGTTATCCAAATCAATAATAGATTTCTGTGACATTGACAGTTTCACGTAAAAGCACCCCTGTGGCTCATACAGCCCTCAAGTGTTACAATTCTGCCTATACAGGGATATTCACAGCAAGCACAGAACCACAAGAATGCAATTTATTGAGCAGTCTAAGCTATTTGAGTAAGCCATTCTATTTATATCCTCCACAGAAAATCAATTTCTCATTTTCTTCTGGTCCTTACTGTCCTGAGGGATACATTGAACTTCCTCTTCAGAGAGTTGGTCAAGTTTATGATCAGATCTTTTGTCACAAAAATGTCCAATGTTTGAAAGAAAGTCCTTTGTGTTGTTTTGGAAGAAGACAAGTGGGTCTCGTTTGAAAAGACAGGTCTTATGCAATTTATCAGATTTTAGAGTCACTGTGGGGATTTGCTACAGACAACATTGAAGGTCTAACTGATGGCTTTAACGGCCAACGAATAGTGGCTAATCATCTTTACAATAGTTGCTGTTTGCACCATGAACTGCTAAAGCTGTGCATTTTGTTAGAGATATTATTTTCACCTGTATCTCTGAATCAGATTTCAGCCATCTAATAACATAAAATGATGAACTGATGTCAGAGAACATGACATATGAATGAGCAGCATTGTGTTCTGACACACTGAGTAGTGATGCTTCAGCCTGGAGGAGGCCAAGCAGCCGCTGCTGCAGTGGAAGACCTCTAGATTTAGCTATAGTTATGTAACTGTCTGTGTTGGGATGGCTTTACAAATGCTGAAGGCAGCTTAGCTGACTGTTTTGTGAACCCGGATGGTCACAGAGTTGCCTTGAGCAGCAAATTTAAAGGCAAGAATGTGAGGTCAGGCTTTTTTCTGTAGTAAGCACGAATACAGACTTTTGCTTTTGAATTAAGGCAAGGTACTTTTGAATACACTTGAATCTAGAAAACGCCTTCAGTTTTCTGAAATGTATTTGTTTTACAGAGACACTTTAGCTATACTACTTTTCCAGACATGCACTATCGTCAACTCTTTCCTATATTTTAAGCCACCCATGTAGACCTGCAGCTCAGAATATCAGTAATTCAGCTTTTAGATCCGTTCATATATTCACAGACAACACCATGACATGACAGCCAGAATGAATTTCCAATTCATTAATGAAAAAGCAGGAGTATTTGTGTATTGCTGCGGCACATTAGCCAGTCTTTTCCATTCTCCTGTGTTAGTGTTAGAGGGCAACATTAACGTTTACACAAACGGTTCATTCTTTGCCCATCTGCGCGCTGGTTGACTCACTGATGCTTTTACCATCATGGTTGTTCTTGTTTGTCGAGCCGAATTATACAACCAATTATATGTATTTATGCCTAGTCGTGTTTTTTTAAGATAACCTGACCTTGTATTTTGCTCCAAAAGTAAATATTCTGGGTTATGAGTTTCTCAAGAACTTTTCATTTATTAAACCTTAATCTGGGGGCAGTCGCATTCAGAATGAATCGGTTTCCAAGGCAACTTCTGGTGAAGAAGGCTGCACTCACAGTAAGTGCATGATGGGCAAACATAAGATAATGTCAGTAGAAAAAACAGTCTTACTTGAATATCTTGTATAAGCTATTTTGTACTAGCTATGGTTATTGGGAACTTGGTCAGTTTAATATTTGATATTGAATGCAGCGTTCCTTCAGGGGACAAAGGCTATCTTAAGTAAAAAATTCAATTCCTATTTGTCATTGGTTCTCAAGATACTGCCTATGAGACTGAGTCTTCATGTGAGAGAAATTCTGCCGAATAACACAACTCATTATTGGGAAACATGAGCGTGAAGCACGTCTTACCCTATGCAATGATGTCAGACAAGAGCGCAGCTTCATTATTTGTTTGTGGAGCATGATGAAAAATGGTTATTTATTTTTGGGGTTTGTTACACACATATTTTTCTATGAGACCCAGATGACTCATCCTGCTACATTTCCCAGGATGCATTTTGCATGTCAGCGATTTCCTGTGTTACCTGTGGTTGGCCAAGACCACACGATGGGAACATATGAGTGTTTCACCTACCGTGGGAGGCCTCCACCTAACCTGGGTGGAGCCTTGTTTCAATTAGTGGGTTTGCTGCCAAACATTTCTGCCCATGCCTGAAACCCAGCAGATTTCTGGCTGTCTGTCCCAACAGTTTTTTCCGCATGCTTCTCGCCTCATTCCTCTGGGCCACAGGTCTTGAGGTGAGGTTGTGATGTGTAATAAGAACCTAGCTGTAATTGTTCCTCTTACCTGAGTGATTGAACTATTGATGAAGTACTTAAAATGCCTCTTCCCCATTCCATCAGACAACCACAAGGGACTTGATGATATTCTTTGATAAGAATGATGAGCGGTGGAGTTCACAGTCATCTTTCCACGTTAAGTCTAAGCTGTCATCATTTATGCTCTGGCATATCCTTTGATATAATAAACATGATTATTGTAAAGATTTCTTGAGATAGTCTAATGATGTATTCATAATAAGAACCTCTGTACTGCCTGCTGTTGAACCGCTTGGCAGGTTATTATAATGCATTTTGCATTAAATCTACCCATGTCTTTCCAGTATACAGTAGCAAGTGTTACTCCATTAGAATTCAAGTCTAAAACAACTGATTACATTTATCTGGCACCTTATTTACATTGAAATTACTTTTCTCCTGCATATTTCATAAAGTCCACTTTAACAAAAATAAATGACAACATAAAACATGGTGGTACACACCTTTATTCTTCCTCTATACCTATATCAGACACATACACACTGTAGTCGAGCCTCTCTAAACACAACAACAGACACACACGTGAGTCCTGCTCTGGGCGTAGTGTAATGTTTTTCCTGCACGTGTGACAGCTAACAACCAGAATTATTACATCTTGGTACAACATGCTTGATGATTATTGGCTCTCTGACGCTCATGAGATTAACTCCTGGATTGATATTTGTTAATGGGTGAACAGTCATTTTCTTTATAGAACAGAAGTAATGCAGTATTGAAGTTCTTTCCTCGGGCCCTGCCCTGCATCGTATCCCGTGGCAATAAGTTGTACATTACTGCTAAACATGGTCCAATGTAAGTCTCTGCGTCCCTGTGGCCCATCAATGAGAGCTTTGTGCTGTCTGTCACTCTGGCCCTTTTCTAGTTTCTCCGCCCACTTCAGCGCATGTTGTCCTACAGATGGATTATAAGGTTGCATAATGAAACGCTAAGGAATAGGATATTTGTTTTAGCCCTGGAACAGGATTATCAGCTGCACACAGAGATGGTTGATAAACTATGACAGTACAAGAGGATCAATTGGTTAATGTATGAACATTCAGAATAGAGACTGGTATTTGTTATTTATAAAGGGAAAATTATGAATAAGCTGAGTTTAACTTCAAGTTCAGGGATTTGAAATCTGGTAAAGAGGGAGTACAAAGTACCATATTTTCCTCTATAATGAAAAGGAGTATAACGTACCATAGAATAAAACGCTCAAGTAAAGTACACTTGTGTTCCATTTGTTCAGCACTTGACTAAATACATTTTCAAAAACTAACTTAGTGATTATATGTACTTTTTTGTGTGTGTTTTGAAACTGGACTCTGACATGTTGTTGTTATTTAATGGTTTTTCCACCCCTGTTAATGAAGTCAATGATCCTAAACATGTTCAGTCAACACCCATCCCTTCTGTGCGCTACACTGCAGGCAGGTGCTGTTCTCGTGCATCTCACCAAACATATCCAGCCATGCCGGAGAACAGAGGTTTCACCCACATCAACACTCTGATATATTTGGACACCTCCCTTTTTCAACAATGTCGCTCTATTCCATTCTGGATAAGAACACAGAGTACAGGAATAACCCACAGTATGCTTCAATTAAAGGAACAATTGGTTCATTATTTTTACAGCGTATAACAGAAAAAAGGTTTTGCCGGTTTGCAAACAAATGCATTGCAGTTTCTACCCACATTTAAATCATGTGCAAACCATGTAGCCACAACACTGTAACACTGACGCAACAAAAACAGTGACGATCACTGGAAAATAAGAAAAAGGTTGCAAGCTATATAATAATTTCTCAGACTAAAGCGTGCACTGGAGAGCTGTACTGTACTGATAATCACAGATACTGAATATTACATGACTTGTATTGGGATTACATTTTTCAGTTGGGGGGAAAGTCCTGAAAGGGTTTGGAGATGAAAGCTTATAAAACTAATGTCAGTTGAAGTGGAAAAAATTATAGAAAACTAAAATTATTTATTTAATTAGTTTTATTTGAGCTAAAAAAAAAATCAACAAAAGTCCAAACTAGTGGTTGACTGAGGGTTTATACGTATATAATATTGATATATTAAAGCTGTTGGTCTTTTCTTTTTTTGCATCTGATAAAATACAACATAATAATAAACTTTATTCAACCCTGGTATTGTCCATGGGTATTTAAAAAAAACCAACTTGAGAACAAAAGTTTTTGTTGTGCAGCATTTATCAACCTTGTTTCTGAGAGACAAATAAATACTGTTAGTTTAGTAGCCTTCATTGGTGTTGGCTCAGTGAAATACTTATACAAATAAATAATCTGCCTCGTGAGTCAAGGAGATTAATCGGTCTACCACTAGCCCAGACGGCTCGTACATGAACTAATTGACCAAAAAACGACGGTTCCAGACACTCCTCTTAGTTTGAAATGCTTTTGCTCCCCATGCTAAGTCCCAAACACTTAAACTGAGAGCAATGGTTTGATTGAGTTGTCAGGAGAGGACACTGCCCAGCAGAGCCAACTTGTCATGCTGCAGTGAAGAACAACTTTGTCTCTTTGTTGATATTTTGGAACAAGCGGCAAAAACAGAAAGGTCATACACTGCTTGTTAATGAGGGAAAGCAGCGATGAAATGAAATCATCCCCAGATTATAGTAATCATCACGCTGTTTGGAGGAACACTGTGGCCTCATTTTGCATCTGGCTTGAGGACAGGAACTGTCTTCTTGTCTGTTCAGGTGAATTCAGCTGGTTAGAGATAGTTATCTAACTAAGGAGGGTGCGGAGTAATAAGGTTTTTAGGATGTGCTGATGTGCGTGTTTAATTATATAGCAGCAGGGGGCAATATAAAAGGAAGTGGAGAGGGATCGAGGGAAGCTGAGGCACTCTGGAGGTTGGTCATTAAAAAAGCATTTAATAACTCAGATATTTAGATACAGTATCAATTCAAACATGCCTACGCAAAATGTTAAGCCACTTTATCAATGAAAAGTTAAGGGTAGTGACACATGACGGCAAGTAAACAAATAAAATATTTTCCTACCGTTGCTTAATTAAAAATGTCCCCAAGCTACACATTTTCTTTTCATTCTGTATTTATTGCATATCTTGGTGGTAATAAAATATCTAGTTCTGTATCTAAAGTATTTTTCAATTAAAAGGACTGGTCTGTAATATTTATTTATTGTCTTCTACACAATAATAATCCACACAACCCATTTGTCCATTGTCCCACAGGTTATTGACTCACTAGGCGTCATGATTTACAAAGCTCTGGACTATGGACTTAAGGAAAACGAGGAGCGTGAACTCAGCCCGCCACTGGAGCGCCTCATCGACATGATGACCAACCCGGAGGAAGCGGAGAGTGACCCCTGTCCTGATGAGGGCTACGAAGCTACAGAGGAGGAGTGCGAGGAAGAGGAAGAAGAAGAGGAGGAAGAGAAGCCTGTCTCTGCCACACCCGGCTCAGTCACCAGCATCCGCAGCTATCGAGACCTCATCACGGTATGTTGTGTGGGGCGCATGGATTTTTAGGCTACGTTAACAATACTTCTTTAGTGCTAAATTTGGATTTATTTCCCAAATCTGATTTTTTTTGTTGGGCTGTTCACATTATTTTTAAATGAATCAGATTCTGTCCTGAACTCACTCGCATGCTCAAAACAAAAAATAACACATAGCAAGCTGTTGTACAAAAGTATATATGGAGCCACTGAACTCGGCATTTACTGTTTAATTGTAAAGTTGTAAACAAAAAGGACGAGGAGAATGTTTTGAAGTGGAGCAATGACTGCTACTTCTGTATGGAC
Organism: Eleginops maclovinus; assembly: GCF_036324505.1. Taxonomy (NCBI): domain Eukaryota; kingdom Metazoa; phylum Chordata; class Actinopteri; order Perciformes; family Eleginopidae; genus Eleginops; species Eleginops maclovinus. Next base: position 14,554,833 of record NC_086361.1, read on the forward strand.
TCAGGGGAAAACATATGAAAGTGGCCTAAATAAGAGATAAAAAGATCGGTTTCCACGGATTGCTGTTCACTATTATTAAAAAGAAACAATCTGGGTAAAATATGCATAGGTCATAAGCGCATATTGCAAAATTTCAATGAGATCTATTAGGCATAATCCCCACACAGTAACACTCCCATAATAACTGCTCTTGATCCTTTACTGCAACATTTAGATCATGGTTCAAGGCTGATGAAGAACCATGACACATTAAAGGCGAAATAAATACGCAGATTTTTCTTCATCATGTCTAAAACAAAGCGGTGCATCCACACGTTGTCATCAGTCCGGGTCCAAAACAAATTCCCCTGATGGGGCCGTCACACTGTAAATTCCCAAAGCAGTCTCTGAATAAGAAAGCAATTATAGCTGTGTAAACACGCTGGTATGTGGGGAATAGAAAGTTTCAGCCTGTTCCTCCCATATAATAAACTTGGTGTGTAATGAATTAGCTCTGTGTGCTGCCAGTGCATGATTCTAAATCTTCCCACAACCCCTCTCTCGAGTATAAACGGCAATATGTTGGCATGAGATGGCCAGAGTAAATGGCTTAAATTTCCTGTCTGACCTCCTTCCTTCACTTTTACTGTGCTGTTTTGCTAGGCAGAGGAAGGTCAGGTTGATTAGGGTGAAGCTAGAGGTGAAGCTGATAAAAGATGACCGCACTGGTGAAGCATCCCACTAAGAGAGGGATAGTTAGATGCTGACTGGGTCTCCTATTTGATTAAGTGAAATGGAGTGTACTCCTCTTACCAAACCTGTCAATCTCTTGGGTTTGGATTGTATTCCACTTAAGCATGGCTCATCAAATACCGAAATGATTTCACACATGATTCACTGACACCACATTTCCAAATTATGACATTTGGCAACTTAATTTTTTCCTCTTTTTTTTAGCAACCATAAGGTGTTGTGCCATTATACAGATTATTGGTTTTAAACAGAGGAAACCACAGACACTGCATTATTTTAAACATTGTCATGGAAACTCACTGCCTAAGTGTAGTGTTACCTGGGAATTTACCTTCTGATGAACGAGGAAGAAGACATTTTCTGCTGAGTCAGACATTCCTGTGGCTAGCCAAGCCCATCAGGAGAAAACAAGAATATGTCACTCCTCTGGATTCCTGCTTTTGTGCCACTCGAGATAATTTGACAGCCCATCCATTACGCCGTCAGGCAGGCTTTATTATCGTCACAGCCATAAGGGTCACAGCTTTAAATGGTGCATAGCTAATGCAAGTCAGACAATGTCGCTCTGACTGGACAATCAGGTTCACGCTGATAAAAGCTTGTGTTCATGATGTCCAGAGAGTAAAACCTACGGACGTTACAGATCCCACGATGCCTCTCTAGTGCCACCATGAGAAAGAGATGTTTGTATTTGGTATCAAAACAATTTTATATGTTTCCACTTTCTGTTGAGTGCAATCATTGGGCCAAAATTGAGCTTTGCCCCAATCCTTTGACCAAATTCTCAATCATCTAAAATAACATTCCCATCACCCCTGAGCGCCTAGGCTATGTCTTGTTGTGTTTTGTTTGTATGACAGTCAGCAGGGTAACTACTGGCCTGACTTTTGTGAAACTTGGTCGAAAGGCGTGGCTTTGGCCAAGGAAAAACCCATTACATATTGAACTGCGTTTAATTCACAGGGTGGATCACACATTATGTTTCACTTTCCTTAACATTGAGAGATTTGAATTTGTGCTGAACTCATGTGGTGTTGGAATAGTCAGATATTCAATATGCATGTTCTTGTGTCATAAAAACACTCACCTTGATTTAACTAGAAGAGCTCCATGCCTTCACCAGTTGTCCCGGATATTAAATTATTTATACAGCCAAATATCACATATTGCCCTCAAGGGGGTTATAGAGTGGCTTTAAAGCATCACCACATAAAGTATATAACAAATTCCTTCTCTCATCTCCTGCAGCTATGTTCTTCCCACCTGCCCAGCCCATCAGACGCCCCCCTCCATTACCAGGCGGTGTGTCGCGCTCTCTATACCGAAGCCAGAGAACTACACACCTTTCTGGATAAAATCAAGAGTGCAAAGGAGGTAAGAAACTCGTGTGAAACGAGTTATTAATAAACCTGGTGAATCAACAGAGACTATTTCAAAGAATAATGAGCAACAATAGCAGCTCTGACTTTTGGTCACTATGTCCCCAAGTGGGATCATGTTATACTTGAGCCCCCCTCAAAACATTTGACTCTATAACTCGTCACAAACCTACGAACATAAGCAAGACATTGAAAGTGATAGAGATAGATGCGCTTGGAGGTCCAGCCCAGAAAGTACCAGGAGGAAATGAGAGTACCAAATTCTCTTGTCTGCTGTTTTGGGATGTGGATTTCCCGTGTGCAGTTTAATTGGTTGAATGAGGATTTGTAAGGACAGCAAACCTTCTGATGCCAAGTAAATAAAATACCAGATTTGTGCCAGGAAACCACACACTGGACTACAAAGTGGCAGAAGCATTGAGACTGTGTGGGTGTCCCTGTATGACTTTTCTGTTCGGCTGGATCATCATTGCCTGCACTACTTGGCATGACGTCTTCATGGATGTGATCTGGCGTCCTGTTTCTTATTTCTTAGGATTTATTGCTTTACATGGAGCATTGGTTTTTGTTTCAACCAAATTAGACACCCAATACAAACCATAAGAAAGCTTATAGCTTGAGGGAAAAACGTTACCCTGCCCAACCTAAGCATTAAAAATAGAACAAAATTCTTGTACAATTAGTTGTACAACTGTGTTTCCTGATTGAGTTGATGTTGAACGATGTAGCCACATGACTTATCCTATAGACTGTCAGACTGCGTAGCGTTGCAGCACAGTCTGTACACTCTCATGCAGTATGTTTCTCCTGCAAGACGCATGAGCCAAGCAAACATCTTATGCAATATATGGTTATAGAATCAAGTTTAACCTTATTATAGGAATTTAAGGAGCTTACAGGAGGGGGCCATCAGGCTTTAGGGGCTGCTTTGTACTCCCTGTAGCACTGAAAGTCACTGGATAGTTGCTAATAAGTAACCATGCACAGTGTCACACATGCTTACGAATTAGGAGGCTAGTCAATGAGTCTTTCTTCCAGTTTCTCTCACGGTTGTTGTTTTTCTCTCTGTTAGTGTCTATCTGCTTTTTCTTGGTTGCTGAATTCCCCTCTGTTCCGCCAGTCTAGAAATGAAATGTTTTTCTAAATGATAGGAAGTCCTGGGTATTAAATGTGGAATTGGCAGCAGAAATGCATGTGCGTATAAGAACAGAACAGTCAGATCAGCTGAAAAGAAAGATTATGCCTAGAAGAAGGAATGTGTTCCAGCAGTGAACATGGGTGCGGATAATTAGATGTGTTGATGATACTTAGGCTGCTAACAGAGGACGCGTAAGGGTTGACTGTCTTTGATCTTAGATTGGTATCATAAATCACGTTGGATTCATCTGGCTTTAAACAACTTTAGATCGTATGTGTTATGAATAAAATATTTGAATGCATTTCTGATGTAGGAAAAGGAAAAGCAAGCATCATTTCCCATGTCCTGTAAAATGTGTGACTGGATTCAGAATGTACAATATTTAGACTTGACACATGCAGCTGTAAACAATGAGCGCAATCATTAACTCGACCAGTTTGACATTTGAACTGCTCACACAGAACTTTCCATAACTTGCTAGAGGAATTCAGCAGCCAGACATTAACAGCAGCCATTAGACAACTATTGGCTTTTCCTTTTTTTCCTTCTGGTACATTGTCAATAGAGGATGAGAGGGATATTGACACACTAATGTGAAACAACATCCATTGATTTATTAACCAGACTGCTTTGACTGCAGCGACCTCAAGCTAATTAGAGCCAGTACTGTGAGAGCACTGGCTTTCAATATCATGCCAAAAGTATTTTTAATATCTTTCCTGACTTCTTTTATTTTTTCATGTCCATTTTCTCGGCTAGAACCTTCGAAAAATGGAAGGCGATACTCGGGAAGAGCCTGCCAAAGACCTCGATGAGCTGCAAAATGCAGATTGGGTAAGAGTTTTTTTTGTCTTCCAAAAGCATTATTATTATACTTGACTCCTGGTATTTGTGATTACATAACTTGTGTAGTAATATTTCATCACATCTTTATATTTCTCCAACAGGCACGGTTCTGGGTTCAGGTGATGCGAGATCTAAGAGATGGTGTTAAATTAAAGAAGGTTCAGGAGCGTCAGTATAACCCCCTACCCATTGAATACCAGCTCACACCGTACGAAATGCTGATGGACGACATCCGCTCCAAACGCTACAAGCTGAGGAAAGTCATGGTAAGGGAAAAGAAAAACTGTTAATTTGATTTAAACCTTCTTCTCTTTGTTTGTTTAACCTGACTTTATAAATGCATAATAGTGCCATTGTAGGTACAGATAAATAACAAATATTGGGCAAACATTAGGTTAATATCTTCCCCTGGTTCTGTAATTTTGTTTAACCTACAATGGCCATGAAAAGCCATCGCACCTTCCAGTTTGTGTTAATAAAAGTCACATTTCTTAATGTTCTCAGGTGGAAATGGTAATTACTCGCTACAGGTTACGACCACCTCTTCAGTACAGGTATATATATAAAAAAATTCAATAAAAATCAAGATTCTCATCATCGACTGTTTTTCTAGGTGAATGGGAACATCCCACCAAGGTTAAAGAAGAGCGCACATGATATCATTCTTGAGTTCATCAGGTCGCGGCCGCCTCTGAACCCTGTGAGTAATCTACAACATGCTGCCAGTAGTACATATTGATTAATTGATTAATTGATCTCATGGTAGTTTTTCGAACAAAAACATAAACTTTGACTGACAACACGGTTACAAGACTTAACACATTAAAGAAATGTGCGCCCTATCTTGGAGGGTGTTAGGCGGAAAATCTCACTTTGTTCACCATGGTGATGGCAGTTTAGGGCTCACTTGTGGTTATCATGACAGGTCGCAGAACGTAAACTGAAACCCACCCCACAACGTCCTCGGAGCCTCCACGAGCGACTGCTGGAGGGCATCAAATCTGAACGGAAGCTCAGGCCAGTCTCACCGGACATGATCCGCAGACACCGACTCGGTAAGCCATTAACATGTAACACATTGACATTACTAAGGTTGGAATGGCATATGCGAAAATAATGTACTTGTGCAACACTCTGTTCAACCTGTCAAAATAAATGTTGTTGTTTTATCTGAAAGAATAACCCTTACCTGTTCACTTGCTGCTTAAGAGCCTAACGCCCTACACTCGAAACAATAACCATTAACTATGACATTCGTTATGATTACTCTAACAGCCCTCTTCCTACATTGATCTGTTCACTTAACCAGAAGTGTCACAGTGTTTAAACAAGGATCACTTTAACGGCTGCACGGAGCCATGAGTTGTTTGCCAGACCTTCACTGCTAATCCGTCAGCTGTGGTTTCTGACAAATGTGCTCTTAGACTGATAAATACTTTGGCTTGAACTTAATGATATGATTCCTGTACTGCATGTAATGATGCTCTTTGTGGTTATAAAAGCGAGCTGTGAATAAGGAAGTCGAATTTGCTTCGTAGTCTTCATAAAAGGCTAATTGGATATAATCTCTCAAACCATTTAAAGCCTTATGTTGTCCGACTATACTTTATACTTTGGGTCTCTGGGGTTTACACAATAATTCTTTTGTGAGGGGATTTGGGAGGGGAATATGGAGCAGTGGTTATATAATCCTTCATATGGGAGGCTGAACAAGGTGTGAACATAAACATAATACAGTCTTTATCACGTTACATTTTCAGAAACCGTAAGTTTTATGAACTACAATAAATCGTTGATTTCCCCATCCATTTATAACTCTCATGAATTTCTTTTTCTCCTATTTACTCCCATTCTTTCATTTTTCAAATATGCGCATGTCCATCAGTCATGCGACCTCTAAGCACATCTTACAGCTTTGACTCATCAGGTAAAGTTTCACAAACCTGTTGTGTACCTATTGTTGTTCCTTGTGTTTCATTCCAGGCTATTTTAGGGTTAGGTCCTGCTTCTCCCTGATTTAAACAGACACTCCCTTTTCATAGTGTGTTTGTGCTCATGTGTGTACTGTTACTATACAAAGGAATCCCTTTGTATCACACATGTTGGGAATGATACATTTGACAGCATGTGCTAAATATAACAGTCAATATTCACAGGGGCCCATCTGTAGTCTAGGTGATGAGAGATAGCCACTGAGCCAGAGCCTGTAGGGTGAGATTACCCATCCTCACTCTGCTCTGCGGCCAGTCTGCCCTGCTCGTCACCCTAATCCGCTCTCACTGAGTAATATGACAAATTACATAACACTGGTATCAGCAGCCTACCTCTAGTTGAACGTCAGATGACCGTCTTAATGTCCCAATACAGTTTCCCAGGATGACTGTAAACCAGATGGATGTATGGGAATAACCTATGGTACTGTGGCTGCACTCCTCGTTTTAGGCTGTGTTCAAAGTCCCATAATAACAAACGGTTCACACTGAGTTTGACCTTAAGTTGTGCGTCAGTGTGTACTGTGTTCCATCGTTCAGGTATTTGTGGATTTTGGGACAGTAGTATGCAGACAGAGTACTCGAGTGCATCTCAGCTCTTCAGACTTTTAGTTGGCGACCGAACCGTAAATATTTAACTATGGAAAAAAAATCAAAAGTCATAGCGAGTGACTTTAAGGTACAGTTAAGGGTAAAAGTGAAGGGGCTGCTATTCATTCAGTGTACCGTACACACAGATCGAGTATGTAGTATGTTGGATTGTGATTTTACACAGCCTCCCTCTGCTTCCCCCGGCACTTCCCCTTCACTCTCCCTTTACTTTACAGCTGTACAAAACATATTTGTGTGAACGTAGCTCACGCCTACACAGCATCCCCTCAATTCACACCTGCATCTGACAGATGCTTGTTGCTGTCAGGTCCTCACTGTGGAACTAGTCTGTTGTCAGGAATGGAACTTTGAATATGTGTGTGGTCCTAGTAAAGGTTAAATATGCCCGTATGTCCTTTACAGGTGCAGGGAAAAGCATCAGCACTCCTCAGGACTTGTTCCGCAGCTCAGGTAAAGAAGCAATGGCTCATGGGTATGAAGTAAACCATCAGTAGTGGGAAAAATATGCTAAAGGATCATCAGGCAGTTTTATTTAAATTAAATGATTGTAGACCAAATCTGTAGTTGAAATGGTTTGGGCTGATCTTGCTTACCATGTGGCCTGTATGAACTGACTGGTGTCAAATTGTGATAATACAAAGACAGCCATTTTACACAGGAGGCGTCATGGCTGCCTGTTTAGATAAGGACAAGATTCCAGAGAATTTATGGTCCACTTTAAATTGTATCTTTCACCCGCAGACACTCCTGATGCACCAAGGAAATTACTTGGCAGCACCCAGTCTCTGGCCAGTGGCATCCTGGGACCCCAGGGCGGAGCGCAGCCCCTCAGCCAGAGGAAGAGGATACTGAAAGCGCCAACACTAGCTGAGCTGGACAGCTCCGAATCTGATGTGAGATATCTAACTCTTAAAGATGACAGTTTCAAGAATTTATTGCTATTTCAACTTACTTGATAGTTTGATTAGCTCACACAACAAACGCAACAAGAACACCAATCGCATTCAGTGACCACCTTTAGACACTTAGAAATAAATAATGTAATAATACTAAATAATCCCAGTTTTATATTCAAGGTTTATTATTATTTCTTTGAACAGCTGTCCTCATCAATCCCCTTTATCAATTTTCTATTTAACAGCATTACAAATGTTTATGCAATATAATGCAACTGTAGTATCCATGTTTCCACAAGAAGGAAGTCAAACCCTAATTGAATTTGTTTTATTATGCTATATTTACATAAATGATAGCTATGAGTATCACAGGACTAAGTAGGAGTTATGCTCTGGTTGACAGGAGGAGCCCACGAGGAGCAGCTCCAGTATGTCCACGTCTTTAGTGGATGACACGTCACCCGAGTCTGTAACGGGGAAGAAAGGTAAGAGCTTACCTGTTACATAATCTCATGTATAACATTCTGATTTTTGACTACTAAAAACCAAGGCTGTCTTCATAATATTCACTCTGTTTACTTGGTGTTCTTTCTCCAGCTCCAGCTTCTCCAAAGTTCCTTCCCGTTTCTGCGTCACCACAGCCAGACAAGCGTCGGTCCCCACAGAGGCGGCACTCCATCGAGAAGGAGGCCCCCACCAGCGTCTGCCCCTTTCTACCTCCATCCAGACAGATCTCCAAGTCTTTGGTACGTAAAACTGTGGGAGCGACCTCTGGTAACCAAAACAAAGCCTCCTTTAGGGTTGATGACAGTTGATCAATTTGCTCATTGTAAATTGTTATGTAATATTAAATGGAGAATATGCTTAAAGGGTAAAAATGGCACGAATCATTTTGAAATGCAGAGTTTGTAGAACAACAAATCATACATATCGGAATTTGAATTGACTATTAATCTCGCAATAACACTGGATAAAAACAATGTATATCTGTTGAGTTTACTGCCGTCCTGTGACCGGTCATTCCTTTGCCATGAGGTCATTCTTCCTCTGAGTGACTCTGAGAAGATTCCAGTTGGGTTGATGGATGTAATTGAAACCACAGGACAGACGCTGTATGAAGGGGATTTAGAGGGAATTGGTTCATTCTCACCACTTGTTAGTTTAATGGCAGACCTCTGGCGCCGGACCAGCAGCCGTGGTTTCAACCATCATCAAAGCAGAATAAATACAACTTTAAACCCCATTTAGGAGACGCTCTCTGGGGAAAGTCATCACACCATTTTATTTTATTTATGCCTGTTTCAAAGTTTGTTTATTGACGCAAGCAAGTGCTCAGAAACACTTGCCTTTCACATGAGTACCTTGACGTCAAGTTAGGCGCTCATATTATATCTCATTGAAATGTTTACACATATCAAAGACTAACACACAGTCATCTCCTATTTTATTTATTAATGCAGCTGAAGGCGGATCCCAGTGCCAAGGTAACCTGGTCATACCTCTGTCTATCCACAAACACCATCTTTTTCCCTGCTGTGGGACTAACAAAGGATTTCTGATTCTGATTCTGAGAAATCTGACAGTGGGACGGTTAGGATGTAACATTGGGCTCTGAAAAGGGAAGCCAGTGTGGGAGTGCTTTAAACATGCATGCTTTCAAATGGAGCTACTGTGGTGGAAAACATGTGTCAGCTTGTATTAAAGAGAAAATGTTCCTTCTTCTCACTTGATGTATTATGTCAGTAAACATTTACTTGATGAGTTTATTGGTCTAACCCGAGTTTTATTTAGTAACGTTATGATCCTATTAAGAGTAATAGATGATAAAGCAGGGATGGCTAGGACATTGCTACGTTGACGAGTTGCTACTATGGCAATCTGTCAATCAAGATGGAGGCCTATCTCGCGTCTGTAGTCACTCGTGGCTACGTCCACTTCTTTTATACAGTCTGAGGGAGGAACAGAAGAGAATATTTTCTGAAAGTCTAGCAGGGATGTGTAACATGAAGGTCTGAGCAATCCGAAGTAGACTCCGAGATGAAGGCTAACATCTCGTTGACCTTTTCTCCTTTCTGTCATGGGACTTGCGGTCATGAAGTTAAATTTCATGACACACGAGATGACACAGTATGCTAATGGTACGAGCACTTGCCAGGAGAGAGGGAATTAAAAAACATCCTCCAATAGATACATCTTGTATAACATTGTATTAGGCATACTGTATGTTATTAGCTTGTCAGAATATAAAGTCCTGCTTCTGAATGTCATGTGCCTCTGTCTGCTGGTCAGGTGGAAGCCACCAGTGGTGCTCGAGGCACGGTATGTGATAGATAATGCATATCATCACAGGCATATTACACTGTGTGGGGAACCCATCCAGAATGATGTGCATTTCAGCAGACTTATTTTTACGTCATGACTCATTTGTGTGAATGGGGGATCTGCTGCATACTGAACATTGCTTGGGGAACGTTAAAACTAAATGGAGTTTAGAAATAATTTGTAAACATTTACAGTCTCATATTTTTTAATCCGAGTCAATTCGAGGAGACGTAAGAGCAAATGGTTTTTGAAGAAGTTCCCTGAGCAATTTTCACTTCACTTTGGGTGCATAAAGTTCAGACATAAGATAGACGAATATGTTCAAATGTTTCATTGGCTCCCAGCTGTGTCACAAATCTGCTGGCGAACACAGCTTGCTCCGTGATGGGAGTCCACTTGCAAATAGGATGCGTGAAAATAGGAGTTATTCAACAGAATTACAATCTAATATATTAATAGGTCTGTTAAGTAACGTCAAAAGTAAACTCTTGGTGCAGAAAGAGAATGAAATCCACAACGTAAAATTCTTATCAGATATCTGTTTGTGCGAGTTCAATTGGGAATTAAGTAAATAGAATAATTGAATAAACCTAATTGATAGCCAAAAACTGTGGACCACCAACATGGCGGGAGTGTTGCATCATCAGCATGCTGTGTTTAATGTTCATTGTCATGTCAGTGGAAGGGCCATTTGTGCTTAAAAGAGAGTCTGTAAATGACCATTTGTATATCAAATACTCGCCCTGTGTTACCTTAAAAACGTTGTTGTTTTCCTATGGCTCCGCAATAAATGAAGAATCCAGAAATTGAGAATGATATGTCATAGTAAAGGAAGGGCAACATTCATCGACAGCAAAAACGTATCAAAACATCGGTCTAAAAACTACTCGCACAGACAAGTAACACAACTGTGCGAGTGAGAGCGCACAAATGAGTGAAATCTTGTTTTGATATAGTGTTTTGCTGTTGCTAAACACAGCTATCCATTTACGATGTTCACTGTGGAGCATGCAAGACAAAGACATTTTCTTAAGAATGTAAGGTACCACAGACTGAGTGTATATACAAATGGCCTTTCTTTGGGTGAACAACACTTGTGTAATGGGTGTCATTCTCATTGAGAGCAGGTACCATCACTTCTTGCTGTTGCTCTGTTTTGGGTAATCTGTTTCCTAATAATTAGTTTACTGATGGGTGTTTGTTCTTCCTCCAGGAGGAGTTCTGTTACCCGGTGGAGTGTCTGGCGCTGACGGTGGAGGAAGTGATGCACATCAGGCAGGTCCTGGTCAAGGCAGAGCTGGAGAAGTTTCAGCAGTACAAAGAAATCTACACCGCCCTGAAGAAGGGAAAGGTAGAGTTTTTAATGTCAGAGTTATCCGTTTCATGACTTTATTATTTAAATAAAATAGATTCATTCTACCGTCGTCACCTTACTTGATGCTTTCTGTTCTAGGTTTGCTTTTCATGTAGGACCAAGAGGTTCTCTCTCTTCACCTGGTCCTACACCTGCCAGTTCTGCAAAAGGTAGATTGAACAGTAACGCTAATGTAACTGGACGAGTTAAATGCAATAAATAAGAACGTGTGGAATAGAAAAAAGTGTCTCTTATTGTGTTGCATCAATTCAAATCCCTTTTTGAGGTTTGACAATGTTCTGGGATGATATTAGTAGAGTGTTATTTATAAGTAGCATCTCTTCAGTAATATCTTTCATTCTTGTCTTTTCCAGGCCGGTGTGTTCCCAGTGCTCTAAAAAGGTAGGTGTATTATATTTAACACCCTTTCAAACACTCCCCTTGTGACTTTTACTTAAATCATTTTGTGTATCTTTTAACCTCAGATGCGGTTGCCATCTAAGCCCTACTCCACCTTGCCCATTTATTCTTTGGGACCCAGTGCATCGTCTAAAGAAGATCCGTGTGGTGCTTCTACGTCTGCGCAGACTGAGAAGCACCCATTTGGGTCTGCACACAGCCGACACAGCCTACGCAGAAGTGTTTATAAGTATGTTGCTGTCATTCTCCCATTTCTTTTTATATGCTAAGAAGTACTGTCAAATGTGATGCTTCGTGAGATTAGTTAATTACCTATTTTGGGATCCCCTTTAGTGCCAACATAAGTGTTTATCCACAGACATGCAGTCAATCACAATTACAGTCTAAACACTATATTTTCATAATCAAAAAAATAACTGCTATTCTTAGTGAAGAAACAATTGCAGGTTTACAGACACCATTTTATAATGGTTCCTGAAATGTTTGGAGATGCTTCTTTAAACACTTAATAGAACAAAACATACCAGCAATGGATTCCTCGTGGGATTATTCTTTTATCCGTTGTCCCTTTTCTTTCTAAACTTTTTTTCTTGCGACATCAGGTATTTTTTCCAATGTCACTCATGTTTCACAGTTCCCTGTCTAAAAAAAAAGCTACATTTTACTGACTTAATATCCTTTTACACTCATATCTTGTTTGATAATTGTGTCGAGCAAACTGAAAGACTTCTCTGGTGGGGATTGAGTCAACACCTTTGTGAATATTTCTTTCTGAAAACCTCAGGATGTCTAAGAGCAGCAGCAGCAGCAGCAGCAGCAAAGATGGCCGCTCACAGGACGAGCCTGACCTGCCCAAGGAGCTAACGGAGGACTGGGTCACCATGGAGATCTGCGTAGACTGCAAGAAGTTCATCATAGAGATCATCTCCTCAAGCAAGCGCAGCCTCAACGTGGCCACCAAGCGTGCCCGTCTCAATCGCAAAACCCAATCCTTCTACATGTCGTCGTCCAGCTCGGTCAACTTCCGGCCCTCTGAGCGCACCATCAACGAGGTGTAGAAGGCAGGACTTCCCTGTGTGCACTTTGCTTTTACGCCTCTGCCAAAATCTTAGTCTCCACAATGAAGCCAGTCCATCCCACCCCAAAGTTATCCCTTACCCCATCTCAGGAAAAGTTGGCATGTTTGATTTATCAGATGTGCCAGGTATCAAAGGAGAGCCATGTTTCTCAAAGTTGGTGAAAATTCAGGACAAGGTGGGAGAAATGAGTTGATGATGTCACTATTGTGGATCAGGTAAGAATGTATATTTGACATTAGAGCGGGGTCAGATGATACAGAAAGCCAAAAGCTGCAGTGATAACGTGTAAATAGTATAAAGGCCCATCCCTAATCTTAGCTAGTGAATATGTTTTCCAGTTCCTGTTTACTTCTAGCACTCAGGAAGAACAACAGATTGTCCTTTTGACAGAAATGCACTGTAGATCCTCTACCACTCCTCTGCCCCCCTCTTTACTTCCAGCAACAATTATGCCAAATGTTACATCATTCATTTTTTAGCCAGTTTAAATTAATACTATCATTTTGTAAGGATAAAACATTGAAGTGTGAGAATAGGCATGGATTATTTTTCTGTGAGGGGTTTTTAGCTTTTAGTTTTAATGTATATTAAATTCTGTGCCTGGTGCCAAACTGTAATTTCTTTCTTTGAATGCCTTTGTAGTTGCGGACCTGTTGTACATATGTGTTATAAAGTCAATGGGGGTCATTTTAAGGGTAATCTAAGGTTTGCTTTCTCGCCCTTTCCATGATTCAAAAGCTGGGCAGCAGAAGCACAGAAATGTAACGTTATGAATGTGTACATGCTGTATATCTTAATTGTTCAAAAGCTAATATAATTAGTAGAAATATAATTTTACAATGTTTTATGATTTTCTGCCGCTCGAGTTTCTTAACATGAAATTATTCAGAAAAATGATTATGTTTGTATTAATGTAATATTAAGATTGTATTTCTATTGTATAGTTTATAAACTCTGCAGTGTTAAAATACTCCTCTAAATTGCAAACCGCACTTTTATTGGTTATTGTTTATGTTGGGATTTTGTCTTAATTATCAATGATTATTGTTTCTCTTGGGGGGGTCCATAGTGCCATTTCCTGTGTGTGTGTGTGTGTGTGTGTGTGTGTGTGTGTGTGTGTGTGTGTGTGTGAAAAATGGCTAAAACAAAACACTAAAATGAATTTAATGTAGGCAAGTGTATAACTGTCATTAAATACAGACACACACTCATGCACAGATGTTTGTATAGTGTGTCTTGTGACAGTCGTTAGCAAATAAAAACAAAGTCAACCAGCCTGTTCAATAACGATGCCATGTTCCATTGAAACATCTGTCCAGTTTTATTTTAGGCCTCTGCAAGGAATGTATGCATGCTGTTCTGTGATCTGTTTGTTTTTATCAAAGAAATTCTAATAAAAACATCACGATTCTTACTTCTGACTGCATCACCCTCATTACTGTATCCGTAGTTTAAAGCATGATATTACATCGAGTTTCAGGACTGTGCCCTATCACATTCATTGCAGACAGCAGAGGGCGATGGAGGTACAATGAAAGAAAGTCTCTTCTGCTGGACTCGATCACCATGCACATCACCCTGTGGACTCAGGGACATCAGGTGGTGGAAGGTGTGTATTGCAGCGTCATTAAGTGACAATTGAACGTGTGGATTTGGTGTTTGGAGAAAGGGAATTACATTTATACGCAAGGGCTTTCTGAAAACCTCTAGTTGATTTCGTCAAATAGGCATCTGTATTTCTCAAGTTATTGGTATACGAGTCCGTAAACATGCACTAAAAGAGTAACTAGTTACACAGAAAATTAAGAATTGTAATGTTCAGCTCAACAATAGCACCCCTTGTGTTAAACCTGCCAGATGCTGTAAGTGTTTACTGGAAGAAATATTCAGATCTTTTATTTAAGTAAAAGTAGTAATACCCCTGCGTCATACTGTTTCATTTGAAAGTCCTGCATTTAAATTCTGCCCTAAAGGTACAAAGTATTAGCTTTAACACAATTTAAATTCAAATATATGAATTATTGGATTATTATCGACACATTAAAATGCTCACTACTCTAAAGTTGCAGCTTCTAAAAATGGACTTCATTTACTGCTGGGATGGAGAATATTTAGTTATAATATACAGTAAATCTGCAAAGTAACAGACAGTACATTTATTGAAGTAAAAAGTAGATGTAATGCAGTGTAAGTACTAAGTAGCATAAAAGGATCTCTTTTACGTTCCCCTAAAATTGTACCTGAGTACAGTAGTACCTATTAGAGGTACTTATTTACCTTCCATAAATGTAGAGTTTGTTTATATTGGTGGATATTAATGTCAGCAAGCATGCCGCTCCTATACATGCATATAGTTCTTCCAACAACAATTGCCTCATGTATGTATGCCATAAACTGTATATATAAAGGTGTATGCAGACTATGCACACTGTACACACACACATGAAGGGCTTGCAATGAAATGCTATCCCTTGATTGGTTAGTAACAGACCCTGAAAATAACCTGCCTAAAGGGTGACCCTCACACACTGGTTTCTATGCAGCAAACAAACACACAGTCCATAAACAGTGTGAATAGGCTGTGTATTTAGCAGCAGCTCAATAAAACTTTCACAGCGTGTTGTTATCAAATGCTGCTATGGCTAACTGTCCAGCAGCTGAAATGAGACCCAGCTGATGACGACGTATTGTGAATCGTAAAGCAGGCACAGCTTCTGGTTTTAAAAGTTTAGATATTTTGTCGGGTGGTATGTATCCATTGTTCCCACGAGTCCTTGGAAGCTTTGAGAAATTGTGATTGAGGGGAAATTATCAAGGCCATGAAAAATGACAGGAGTTGGTCATAGAAACTGCATGAATTGAATTATTTTATGCATCAATAGAAAATGTAGCTTATTTTTCATTCAATTAGCTGTGCTTTCTTAGTGTAAGCATTCAAGTATTAACACATGTAAGGCTCTCTCTTTTATTGATTTCTGTACATTTTGGTTAATGGTTATCATATTAATATTGTAAGTCACTCTATACTGTGTTGGGTCCTTGAATTTGAAGGAATTTGGCCGTGAAGTCTTTGAAAAGTTCATGAATTTGATGTTGAAGAAGGAGTGGGAACCCTGTGTATCATACTGCCAGTTTGTGTGTCTTGATAATAATTTAGTTAGGCATCGGGTGCTGAATACAACACACACACACACACACACACACACACACACACACACACACACACACACACACACACACACACACACACACACACACACACACACACACACACACACAGGGTTATTGTGAGGCATTCAGAGTGACTGGGCTAACGGGGCCATTTAACTCAATGGGCTTGCTAATGTGGAGTGTAATGAAATTCCCTTTTGGTCGCCGCTGCTGGGCTACTTTTAATGTTTCCCCACTAATGGGCAGGGATTAAAATGTAAAAGGGATATATGATCCTGCATCCCTTCCCCTAAGGTCGATGGCTTCACCAGAGGGCTGCATACAAATACCATGTAAACAGTGAGCCTCCCAGGGGGGTAACAATATATTTAGCCTCCATGTGGAGCTCCTCTTAACTTCATGATAACAATGTAGATGGAAAGGTTAAGGAGGTGAAACGCCAACTGTAACATGAAGCAATGCAATCATTTCTTTTAATCTAAACAGTTTTATCTTTCGATCAAGTCCTGAAACATTACACTGAAGTTAAATATGATTGATGTTGCATTTGATGATATATTGAGAACATATGTCTCCTCTTATAGCCAGCAAATATGTTTCTGTGTTAACAATGTTCCCCTGTGTCAAGGCAACATGACTCGGCCGGTCCAAACACAAATGAGGAATTATTCAAGTCTAGACCAAGTGAGTCTAAGAAGTCCAGAAAAACCTCAACATTTCTACCGCTCTCCAAAACAGATTCTATTATTTGTTCTTGTGTGCAGATGAGCCTCAAGCAATCCATTGGAAATACAAATCTTTGCAGTATCCCATCAATTTACGAAAACAACATTGTTTTTTTTACAAACCCAAGACACAAACAGGGATATCAATATATATAAGGATTTTGAATCAGAATCAGAATCCCTTTATTCGTCCCACTGAGGGGAACTTTTAATTTGCTACAGCAGCAACAGAGACAGCTTTACAAAAAAAATGCACAATATTAAGATAAAGAAAAAGAAAAACACACAATTTACAAAATACACATCCGGTAAGGAGATATAGCAGCCAGGTAAATATTGCACATGTATTAATAATGGCATATTTATGTTTCTATATATATATTGTAAAGTAGGAAATAAAACCTTAAATCAATCTTAAATATCCCACTATACAGTAGGGAGGCATGCTGCAGATGATCCAATGGGGGTGATAATAACGTTGCTATGGCAGTTGTTACCAGGGGCATAGAGGCCTAAGCACAACAGTGAACGTCTGCTCCTTCAGGGTCAAGAGGTTTGCAGGGTCGTCACAGATGTAACAGTAGTGGTCTGTCTGATTGTCCTGCATTTTCCTCCAATATATTATAGCTTTTGTTCTCAGCTGAATAGAGGATTGATTAGAAATCAGCGGCCATGTTTGTGATAGAACACCTGCAGTTTACATGTTTACATAAGCCTGCTTGTAAGGCTGCAAACCCTGGACATCTCCCCTACACCATTTCCAGTCATAGCTCCCCCTTAGCAGGTCAGTGCATCACCATGCATTCGCCTCAAAGGCAGCATTGTCACATTTCGTCACATCAGTACAGCTGCCTGTGAAGCCCCTTCTTCTTCCAACTACAAACTGAAATTAAGATTAAACCACCACTGAGATACACAAACGCTTGAATCGACAGTTCTGAGACTCATCATACACCTTTTTATTATACTTCAGAGTGCATACACATGAGGGCTGTTATAATGGCCAAAATACAGTATTTCATAATAACAACATTATCACAAAACCTGTGGAAACATTTTATAAATGACAATAGGCTTATGCTATCATTGAAACTCTTCTTTAACTGTGTGTGTTGTTAAATTGTCTTTTATAAATTACATTCAAAATATGGGTGTAGCGAGATAGAAAAAGAAGGTGTATAACTGCAAGCGTGATTAAAGAGGAACTGAATTGTGTGTTTCATAAGATATCATTTGTATTTGTATTAAATATCACTGTTATAGTCTGAAATAAAGTTGTCCCAAATAGTTTTGTTGAAATATAAAATGTGCTACTTATGGACTCATCAAACATGCTAAACTTCTGTATTTTGCTGGAGGAGCTGATCCACGTTCAGTTACAATTTATCAACTCAATCAGCAAGTGCACTCTGATAGAAGCATGTGGGTGAAGGAGGAATGTAGTTTATATTAAGTGCAAATTATATTAGCTCTCTGATCATTTTACACGATGAGCAGCAGAGCTAATAGAGTTACCAAGCAGCCATACTTGTTATCCCAATGTATTTAATAGTAACAGGGAAGTCAACTGCAGCTGCTGGGCATTGATATGCTGGGTCTAAATGTCTGGGAAATTAAAGCATTTACACTCAGCAATCTGAGAAAAGAGCTTTTTGGATTACGTATGTGTCTGCACAGCTGCTTGTTACGTTACTACGTCTGCCTCCCGTCATCTTGTGTGTTCTCAGTTCCCCTCAGGTGCCTCAGGAGTGACTCCTCTGCTCTCAGCTGAGCCACCCTTTGACTCAGATGAAAGTCAGTCTGGCCTAACGTGCTGCTAAGTTGTGACTGATGTGCGTGAAGTAATGCAGTCAAGTTGAAATGGTTTCCCATTTGTGACTTTAGAGGCCAATAAATCATGGCAAAGGGGATGTGAGAAACATGCAGCAAAGCATTCGCTCAAGTAAGCTGGTGAATGTTGGGTCATGGTGGGTTTGGTCTATTGGACACACAGACTAGAGGCAGCGAGCCGTGGTCAAACAGCTTGTAAGGCAAAGAACCTTTGGAGGTCCAAACGTCCGTCTTGGGGTCGTAACACTCGAAGCAGTCTGAGTCCTCGATGACATCGTGGCCGTTGAGGATGCGTCCACCAGTGACGTAGAGCTTGTTGTTGATGACTGTAGCGCTGTGATGCATGCGCCGCTCCTTCAAGTTCTCACACTTGATGAATTTGTTGGCCTTGGTGTCATAGGCAATCATCCGCCTGGTGTATCCTGGAAAATGGGATTGTTATTAAGTACACTTTAAAGAACTGAGTCTGTTTAAGTTTTTGATTGTACAATCAACAAAGGAAATCGACAATGAACAGACAACAAGTAACCAATTTTCTGTGTATCTAAAGCCTGATTCAGTTTATTTCTTTGTGCAGTAGAGCTCCATTGTTTTTTAAAACTATAAAACCAATAACTGAGCCACACAGTTGCCCTGGGAGACATGTTACTGCTTACCTGTGACTGTAAATACATACTAGAGTATCAAAAGTATAACTTAAGATTTGCAGTGTCATTAGGAAGGAATGGGCTTGGGGCTTGGAGCCACCGTCTAGGGACATCATTTGGTACCAAGAGATAACTTCTTTAATTGTTTTAATGCTCTAATTTAATGACTACATCGATTATGTAATAAGTTATGGGAAAGCTGGGGCGACCATTCATTGAGCTCACCTCCAATGATGTAGATCTTGTCTTCAATGACAGCAGCCGGAGCACACACATTTTTCACCGTCCTTGTTTCTAGCCTGGACCACAAGTTGCGAGAAATGTGATACACCTGTTGACACAGCACAAATATCAACAGACAGAAAACCTGTTTACTGCATCAACAAAGACTGTAGTTTGCTCTCTGCTTGAGTGACATCCTAGGGTTTCAATTTATAAAAACTGACAATGAGTTCACTTCAAAACTAAGTCTCTATTTGAGTGGCAATAATGCATGAATCGGACTTAAATGCTGATCCATTGCTGATAATATGAGATGTCTGACTCTACCTGAATCAGTCTGACTGGATTCTGCATGGCGTCCTCCCCTCCGAAAACATAGATCCGCTGATCACTGGCTGCAACAGCTGGATGCAACACCGCTGTGGGCATTGGTGCCATGGCCTCCCACTGATTAAACATACTGTTATACCTCTCTACAGACTGAGAGATCTTCTTGTCCACACCAATGCCTCCTAACACAAAAATGAAGTGCAGGTAGGACACACTTTGGTGGGCATATCGTGGCTCGAACATGGGTTCAGCAGTGCGCCACTGGTTGGTCTTCAGGGAGAGAGTGTAAACTGTGGCACTGACTGAGCTGTCACCTGACGCCATGCAGAGGCTTAGCCCGCCGAGCACGTACAGGATGCTATGAATGCACACATATGCAGCTTTGTAGAGGCGGAGGGGGAGCTTCGCCAGCCATTGCCAGCGTTGTGTCCTTTCGTCATACAGTAAAGCTTCTCGTGAGGTCTGCTCATTGTTCTTGCGTCCTCCAACCACCACCAGGGTTTCTCTGCAGGTGTAGCGTCGTGGTGTGGTCCAAAGAGGCTTGAGCTCTCGCCCACACTTGGTGCTGACTGAAAGCATGAGGCGGCGCACTGAATCGATGATTTCAGTGCAGAGGGTAGAGGACTGCACCAATGGGTCATTTGCGATGAACTGGAACAGGTAAGTCGGATGGATGTATCGAAGGCGCACTTTCTTGAAGAGATCATGGATGGCACCGCGTCGTGAGAACGGGTCATGGTGGATCCACGCAAGGAGGGTCTCAAACACTTGCTCCTCCTCTGCGCAGAGTCGGTCATCCTCTAGGTAACACATGAGCTCAGGAAGGGACAACTCACAGAAGTCCTCTGTGGCGGCTACGTCAGAGAAACACCTCACAGCCATCTCCTTCGCCCTCTCCTTCAGGCTCTCGCAGTGAAGGATCTCAGAGAGGCGGATCATGCTCAGGCAGTTTTCTGGACTCAGCTGCTCCTGGAGGAACAGGGAACAGGCCTCAAAGAGACCTCCATAGTGAAGCATGGAGGCAGCCTGCATGAGCGGGAGCACAATCTCCATAGTGATAGAGATGCAGCCTGTGTACACGTAGTCCACAATGCCACAGAGGACATCTGAAGAGATTCCCTTTAGATTCACTCTAGCTTGACTGCTCTCCAGAAAGTTGCTGCAGAACATGGCGCGGAAGTAAGGGCTGCTGGACACCAGGATGTTCCTGTGGCAGGGGATCTCCTGCTGCTCGGTGCAGAGCAGGACGTCTGTCAGGATACGCTCCTGGCGCAGGATGTTGAGCTGGGCATGAAGGTGAGAGGGAAGTTCTAAGTCTTTGTAAGAGAAAACTTCTCGTGGTTTCAAGGCCATTCTGTGGAGAGGGAAATGAGAGACTGCATCAACAAAGTGTTGTTTTTCTATTGTCTGTTGGAAAGATATTGTTACAGAAACATGGGCATAATGTACACTGAAGTTGCACAGTTCTATCAGATATCGGGAAAAGCGTGGATCCATACTACTCTCATGTCTGCAGTTATTAGGATGATGCAGCCAGGAAACAGTTAGCTTAGCTCAGCATAAAGACTGGACACAGGGAGAAGCTGCTTTTCCTGTACGAACAACAAAGTATAAGTATATAATAATACGATATTTGCAGACATAATCAAAACATATGACTATCGTAGGAAGAATCTAATCTTCCCAAAGGGAAGTTCTTGCTTCATTTTACATTTCAATGGCAGACATGTTTCTTCCAAAGTTTAGGTTAGTTAATTGATGTATAAATGCTTTCAACTAATGGAGCGATCATAGTATTATTTAACATTTTATCTGGCTTTATGAGACCAACTCAAATTTTTAAACTTTTGCTGAGCAGCTGTCCTTAAAGTGACGATTACTTACTCAGTGCTATTTTTACCTCCTCCAAATTATCTTGATGCATCCATGTAGCATTAGGCCACATCTCCCGTATTAAGCAGCCCATCACCCCTATCATTAACAGAGCTGTGTCATCACACCATCTGTGTTTGTCTCTCCTCTCTCTGGACATTTCTTAGCCCCTTTATCTCTGTTGCCATATTCCTTTTCTCTCAAAGTCTCTCTCCGTCTGTACTTGGTTGGACAGTTTGTAAAGACCCTTCAGTTTAAAAAGCAGGAATTTCATTGTACTATTAGCAACACTAAGGCTTTTAATCACCAATAGTGACAGCTACTGATTTACTCCCACTTACATGGCCTGCCAGCCTGTTGGATATATTTGGACCTCTGGTCATTACCTTTTATTATGAAATGACTGTAACAGACATTTCACAACTGATGGTTTAAGCACTTACTTCACAGATCAGATTAAAACTACAAAACAATTATTAACAATTAAATTATGATATCATTATGTCCATAAGGCTTCATTAGTCTTTAGGGGGAATTAAAAATCTACCAAGTAGAATGGACATAAATATTAATTAATTAATTAAAGCTGCAACATGTTTGCAATGTGAGGCACACACTAATGCACCAATAACTATTATTCAATAATGATTATAATTCTGAATTGGGCTTTTAATTTTGAACTTTTTGATAAGTGACATTTTTAATGCAGGACTTTTACTTCAGTCAGATATTATTAATATGATTACTTAAGTACTTCTTCAATCACTGTGCAAAAAATATGCTTTTAATAATAAGATTTTCTGTGCTGTTTTGTGACCTACTGTATGTGACCAAATGTCAAAGCTGATTTATAAACATATCATCAGTACAAACAATTAAATGAATTGCTTTTTAAGTTATGTAACTGAGGCAATGCCTCAGAAACGTAAACATAAAAGGGATCTGTGATCATAATAACTTATATGATTGAAGCCGACAATCAGCCTTTGCCTGAACATAAGCCCTGAAACATTTAAATGTTACATTTTCTTCAAACTGATGAGTTTGAGAGAAACGTGTTGCTGATGAACCCGTTGCCAGTTCATCAGTGAGCATCTGTGACTAAATGAATCCTTACCTCCTGTCTTCAGAAAATCTATAATATCCAAAATCACTGGTTGGTTTGGACAGAAAAAATGATCAAATCCAATCAAAGAACAAACCAAAACAGTATCCAGAGAGAGAATGTAGTGTAGTCAGGGAGAGAAAAGGAACATGACACAAAGAAATGAACAAGCTTTCCAGTTAGGCGATGTGGAGCTCGCCATGAGGCCACTGTGTACATTCCTTCAGCTAAGAATAGTATCCTGGCCACCGTGACTCCAGCCAGGCCTCTCATGTGACACAGAGCTGTTTGGTACCCAGTTGCCGGCTTAGCGGCTCTGCCCGGGTCCAGTGGGGAGAGTGTTTACAAAGGCCATGGGAGGGAGAGCCATTACAAGGCCCTGACTCAGCCATCGGGCCCACCCAAGCGGAAGTTTAATCAAAGAGTCCCAAAACCCTTGTCCATCTTATGTGCGGATTAGGTCCCTCCCTACTCCTCCGTCATGTGTGTAACCCAGGATGAAGGTAAATATAGAGCAGTGCTGATGGGACGGCTTGATCAGAAAAAACAGCTGTAAGAACCAGGCCCAGTGTGCGTTAAGATGTGGCTTCTCTCCATGCACAGCTGGAGATGACTGCTGTTACTACTACTCACCTGTTTAAGGTGTCAGTTACCCTGTAGCAATGCATGTGTAATGTTGCCAAATAGCATCCATGACACCCAATCCTGGTTACAGTTTATATGTAAATACTTTGGTCTCAGAGGCACATTTAGACACTATGACAAGTAGTTGTGATTGTTCATGAGACCATTGTTGGATAATGCGTGTGATATTTTTACTCCATTCAAGAAACACTACCCCATTCCAATGAAATAAAAGTGTAAAGTACTCTTTGATACACACACACACACACACACACACACACACACACACACACACACACACACACACACACACACACACACACACACACACACACACACACACACACACACACACACACACACACACACACACAGATTTTCATTTTCATTCATTTCCATGATAGTGCTTATCTTCAGCCCCTCTTTAACTTGCTCTCCATGATGCTCCTGAGGCAGTGAGATGAAATACTGTCATGTTTGTTTAGTGGCATATCACAAGAAACTGGAGTAACATGTGGACATATTGAATGACAAAGCTGCGAGAAAGTGGACTGTCAGCAAGTCAGACATCAAGGCATGCAAGCACATGCTGCATTGGTGGACTTTGTCACGGTGAAATCCTACACTCCACACACCACTTATTAAGTGACAGCTTCATGCTTGAGGTCATGGTGTGTACTACACACTCCTTCAGGGGAGAAACTCAAAATATGAGAAAGACCACTCACAAGAAATGGAGGTTGAGGTGCAAGAGGAAGGTTATCATATTCCACTTTTGTCTTTTATCTCATACTGTTCAGTCAAGGGCATGAGCAGGCACCACTCTCTCTATCTAGTAAATGTTATTCTGAAGTGTCAGACAATCCTGATTTATCTTATTCCCCCGAGGCTATAGACCTCCATTGTTGTCATAAAACTATTAAAAACACATCAATGAGTCACGCTGGGTGACTTGACCATGGGCACTATAGTTTATTTTGACTGGTTCCTCCCTTGAGTGGATCCTTCTGCCATAAATACTCCCTAGAGCAGTAATTCTCCAGGGCAGGGTCTGTGCTAATATGACAGAGGGCTCCGTAAACAGGTTTACAAATAAACATTTTCTGTAATAATTCCTTGATCGATTTTAAATCTAACAGTATGACTCTCAAAAATACAACTATGTTAAATATCTAATATCTTTCAACAAATTATGTTTTTCTTTCACATCTGAAACAGATCTGCAAACAACAGTGGCCCATGGTTTGACATGCTTTTTAAAAAGTAGGCTGTTTTTTTGCAGCTGGAAAAGTATGAATTAACATTAATAACTTGTTATACTGCCAGGTATCTCCATCCGTAATAATACTAATGTTTGAGTTGATTTAATGACAGCATTAATATGATCCTGCAAAAGTAGTGAGTAACTAACTTAGTAAAATGTAAGTAAATAAAAAGTACAGTTTGCTGCAGAAAGCTAGAGCAGTACAAGTATAAAATAGCCTCAAAATGAAATATTCAAGTAAATACATGTTCTCCAAAATAGTTTGAGTACAATACTTGAGTCAATTTCCTTAGTTACTATCCATCACTGAAAATAGAAATGAATGGGCTGAGTGCAGGCTTTTATTGATGTGTGTTGATAATAGGAAAACACAATAAGTTATATCCTTTGAGGCAGGTTTTTGAGGTGAAACACTATCTTACATTATGATATAAATCAGGTTTGATAATCTCATCATCTCTCATCGTATTTTCGAGCCCCATTCATATCAACCGTCACGCCTCAACCGGAAGTGACGGATGTAGCCACGAGCGTGACGAACGGCTTGTTCGAAAATACAACAAGGAAGTGAACGTTTCTTGTAAAGGAAAATAACCACCGGATAATAAACACTCTCCTCACGTCGGGGGTCGCTTTGCTCGGTTGTTGGGTGTCGGGGGGGGTAAAGTCACCGTGGACTTGCCCGAGGTTTCAGCTCGTCTCCAGGGATTTTGCTTGTAGCCAGCAAGCTAGCTAGCGATGAACACGGACGTGGAATTTCACATCAGGCAGAATTATCCGTGGACCAAGCTCCCTGCTAATGTCAAACAGGTACAGTGTTTTTAAACTATACTCAGGGGGGAGGTGAGCGGGGAACACCGCTGTGTGCTGGGGGGTGAACCTGTCAATGTCACCGCGGGGCTTTGTGTCATACAGCTGTCAGTGTCGCACCACTCGGTAAATAACCTCTGCAGAAATACAGCCGGAGCCACAGCTGGCCATCTTTACATTACAGCCCCTGAAGCTACACTGGCATCACATGACATGCTGCTCAATAGGTGGCGTCACATGATGTTAACGCGTGGATATCATTCACACCTTTTTGCATGATGTGTGTATTAACTATAGGCTAGCAATGTTAAAGAATTGCGATGGTTAATTTATTATGAATAGTCTGCATAACCTAGACCTCCAGCATAAACGTTGTGCTATCACACTAGCATGTCGTGCTGAAGTGGAGGCGAGTGTATGAACACACAGAGGCTTTGTGCATCCCTGTGCATCCTCAGCAGAGAGAATGTACTTCATTCGCACCCTTGGGGAATATCAGTTTTTCACTATGTTGTAATTCATTTTGACTGACAAACATGCATGTAGCAACGTGGAGGGATTCAGAAATGGTGTGTAGCTGCAGCACAGCAGCCCAGGCATGTATAAGTTCAGTGCTTTGCTCAAGGGCATCCCGGCAATGCCCAGGATCTGACTGGCTCCTCTCCAGCTATCAGTTCACACGGAATACGATCGTCGTCTGTACAGGGACTTGAACTAGCTTCCCTTTGGTTCCCAGCAGACTGAGTAACTGCCGCCCAAAGATATGTGTGTGCAACTGCCCAGAGGCACAATAACAAATTAAAAGTCTGGCATGGGCTTAATTGGTACCGAAGTACCATTTAAGCCCATTTGTGTTCCAAATAAGCCCACAACCACATTAAAAGTTTATTATTTTTTTCAGGTGGTAAACACATATTTACTCAGTCACATGTGCAACTACCCAGAGGCACAATAAAAACATCCAAGTGCCTAAAAGGATGGCTGCTGGTTCAAAGAAATATCCAACAGAATTGCACAAGTTTGCTCCACTGCCCAAGGCTCTGTACCTCAAGGCTTTTTGTGCCTTTGGGCAGTGGAGCAAACTTGTCCAGAGATTTCTGTGGCCCTAACTGAGTCGACGGCCTGCTGTAGCGAAAACAATGAACTCTATCATGACACTGACAAAGTGAATACAATGTGAATGGGAAAACTAGGGGCCAGGACATTTTGTAGCATGGGAAAATGATACACGTTGCACAGACAATGGTCGAAAGATGTTGGTAAAAAGGGGCCCAGTAGGTAATTTTACCCCCTAAAATGTGAAATCATGATCCTAACCTTGTGCTGTTTTGTTTTTTGCTCTGCAGAGTTTGGGAAACTCTCAGCGAGAATATGAGAAGCATGTGCTGCTCTACAGCATCCGCAACCAGCTGCGATTCCGCAATAACCTAGGTGAGTTACGTTTATCCCTCACGCCAGTGCTATAAATACACAACGATTCACACACACACAAAGGCATATGGAATATGTGGACTGGCCAAATATGGCCCCAGCCTGTCAGATACTGATTAGATTAAAAAAATACATCGTAATTAAACAACCCTGCAAAAAGAATAATATTATTTGGACTACAATATCTTGCACTTTTAGTATCGAAATATTCTATTCAGTGCTGGATAATTTCCCCTTTTATTACCTGGATTTAGCTATTTTAGTTTTCCCAGAGGTATGACGGCATGAAAACTCACCCCTTGCTGTGTTGCTACTGTTGTGTGTTTTATGAGCAGTGCGCCACGTGAGGAAGGATGAGCGCAAGTATTACGAGGAGCTCCTGAAGTACAGCCGTGACCACCTGATGCTATACCCCTACCACCTGTCTGACATCATGGTCAAAGGGCTGCGAATCACTCCGTTCTCATATTACATAGGAATCATGGAGGTAAGCTACTCCTGCTGCATGGCAGAACAAAAAAGGGAAGAATGGGGTTTAAATGTCTATGCTATATTTGAACAATATATTGTAGGGCCTTATCTATACAAAACTTGTCTGTGAAGTGTTTTGCTCAAAATACCAAACAGATCACCCACTGTAGCCATGCCCCTCTATTTCAGCCCTGTTCCTGAAGTGCTGACTCTGTGGGGTCGCTTTAAATTTGAGCTGAGCTGAAGCTTGCCACGCCCCTTTGCAGCGTCATGCAGCTCTCTGTACTCTGTGAAAGTTTTCTACTGGGAGAAAATACTCAGCTAAACTCTGCCGTGATTAAATATTATGTTCCAAGCCACGTCAAGATTATTTCTGAAACACTTCTCAGTGTTTAAAAGTAGAACAGTGACATTATATGTATTATATAACCACTTTACTCTCAGTCCCTCCGGCAGACATCCTGCTGAACACACAGACACACAGAGCTTATCGAGGTGATTGATATATTCACCTCGTATATTGGGGACGATAGGTTGGGACGTGTCACGTGGGCGGGACGTTGCCAAGTTCAATGTAAAGCCAGCACACATTTCGGTTATGACGTCAGCAAATCTGGATCAGCTCGTTTGTACCCCCGTTTTTAGAGATGTGAGTAAGGAGGAAAAGAGAGACGGTTGTATTTTCTGACACTTTGTTAGTCTCCTTACACACTAGGGACACAGATTCATCTATAAAAGACGTCAAAAAGTGCATTTTACATAATAGGGGACCTTTAATGTGGAAAGGCTTAAATTCAACCGCTTCTCTGTTAGTCTCCTCAAACACCTGAACATCTATGTTTGTACCCACAGTTTGTGAAAGCTCTGGCTGATTCAGTCATCTAACATTACTTTCTTCTGACACCAAAGACAATAACAAAGGTGGTTTCCACATTCTCATCTGAGCTTACAGAACAATGAGCTGGGTAAACTCCAAGGCGAGAAGCAGGAGTTGTTATTGTTCAGCCGCAAAGATTCACTAATTGGTTTGGGAGCATCCTGTCTCTTAATTTAAATTGAACACTGCCTCATTTTTGGCATCCCTGGAAACTACTGCGGAAAAAAGCCATTTTAGACTTAACAGAGAATCCATAAAGTCATTATAATCAAAAAGATCTAAGCTTTTCACAATCCCCTGCAGCTATTTCTAATGTGTTCTTTGTTCTTGGAAATAAAGTATACGATATGGTACACCTGAATAGATTTACTGAAAAAATACCCTTTGTTGCAGCTACACATGAATCATTTAGGCACAGTATGTGAGAGTAGCTAGAGCTATTGAGCCACACAATTTAAATTAGATGTAAATTGCATGTGAAAAAAAGAGGGAAATGTTGTAACATGACAGAGCTGCACCAAATAGTGCCAAGGTTCATTCATAACATTTTCACTGACAATCCAAAAATCATAATTTATTGAAAAATCAAAGTAATAATCTAAAAAAATCACAACATATTTTAAGCCAATGCCATATTATACACTATTAAAAAAATGTAGCTTATTATATTATAAGCAACAGACACAAAGTGATATTTACTCAGACACTGGGTTATATAAGAGAGATGAATTCATAAATAAGACATTTCATAAAAAGAATCCCATCTTTTTTTGCGATGAATTCACACAATGTGACGACAGCTTTATTCGAAAAACCTCAATAGAAACTTTGATTTAAAAAAAGACATTGTCTACTTCCCTATTCCATGGAGTACATTACCGCCATCATCAGATAGATATATTCGGTTTGTCTCTAAAATGTATTCCTCTGTTCATAGACCTGGCTTCAGTCAGGCACTAGGTGTCAGTCAGAGTCTAGTGAAGCCTCCTGTAGCAGCCCAGCCACACAGCACTGATCCCAGGATAAACACACCCAGAAAATGTTTGCTGCTCTGCAGTCCGTTTGGGCTTTGTCCGCGTCACGCCTCACCCTCCCTGATAAGTCTTACGTCCGTGAGGCCGCTACACTTTCTCTTAGACTCTGGCCAGCCTGGTACAAAAACTGAACTCGTGTGTCCACAGTGCTGTCGCTTGAAAAGTATTCCATATACATATCATGGTTGTGTTGTTTTTAATGACAGTAATTGCCCTTTTCATACACAGAAAGTAAGATACAGTGCTTCACAAACAAAAAACAAAAGACAAAAATAAAAACAATAGTAACTTCCCCTTCTAAGGTGATAAACAGAGTAGTACTAATTAATATAACAGAAACACTTGATACCACCATAAATCAATAAACCCAGGACTTAATACAACAAGGATAATAATAATAATAATCTATATAATAAATAAAAAGTCAAATTAAAAAGGTAGGTCTCGAGTTGTCTCTTAAAAGTATGAACTTTCTCTGTAGCTTCCGTAGTTTAGTACCCTCGGGTTTGTTACACTCGAACCTGATAATTTATAATGTGTAACTTTTTTCATAATGCCCTCGCATATATCTTTTCAGTTTCACCCCCTGTGTGTTTACTCAGAGAGGGTGTGTGCAGATGCCAGCAGCCACATTTGATTGTTCCACTTTCACATTACTTCCCATTTTACAGAGCAGATATGACTAATAAGCCCAAAAGCTCTTTCGTACAGCTTAACTTAAAAAGGCTTCTTTCATTTGGCCGTGCATGCTCAACTTAACTTGACTGAGCTTTTAATTGTGCCTGCTGATTTGCCAAAGGCTATGTCATATTCTGATAATCCGTTTTAAGCACTTAATGAAAATGGGGTGTAGAAATTAGCACAGCCGCCCAGATCTGCTAATCCTGTTATTAACCAGAGGCAGAGGGCCACAGAAAGGGAAAGAGGAAAATGAGTTTGATTCTTTCCCTGTGTCCTTCCTGTCTCCTCCTATCCTAACTCTCCCTTTCTTCATTGCACCTCCAGGATATTATGAACAGCGAGAAGAGTTACGACTCCTTGCCCAACTTCACTGCTGCTGACTGTGAGTTTTTCCTCATCCGTCTTTACTAGGGTTGTGTGTAACTCCCCCACTCCTGATCTTTGTGCTCTCTTTTTTTACATCTTCCCAAGTTCTTGTTTTTGAAAAGCTGACACTCAGCGATGAGGTCGCAGTGAAAAGACCAGAAGTTAAAAGGAAGTTTAAGGATTTGTATTCCGGTCTGGTCATAAGGTCTTTTCACATTGAATATAAACTGGAAATCTTCAAGGGTTATTGGACATTTTTGTTTATTCACGGGGCGAAATCAGCATCCAAATTCATTATTTACATAAATTGTTTTAAATGAAACATATTGCTTTGGTCGGAAAAAAAAGAGCATTTAAAGACATTTCCCTCAGCTCAAAGATGTTCTGTTTTTGTTCAAATGTTGTTGTTTTTCTTCAACACAGACATATACAAAGTAAGTTAAGCCAAATCAAATATGTATGTGGAAGTTAGATGTATTATGTGTTGATAACAATACAAATGCACGTCAGAATCAGAATCAGAAATACTTTATTTATCCCAAACTGGAAATAAAAATAATAATAATTTCCCAGTTTGAGTGTTAGCAATTTGCTTTGTGGAGGCATGCCTTACAAACACATCTCACTATGGTTTTGATGGCTTATTAGAGGAATGATTTCAGAATCCAGTGACAAGCAATAATGAATATAAAACATTTATTTGTATCTCCCCAACAATCCAGCACTGGTAAATCGCTCTTTTGGTTAGACCAATATCATTTCATGTCTTTGGGAATCATAACAAGTTGCTCTTCTGCGATGATAATACTTCACCAAGGCAGTAGAAGTAGAATCGGAGGATGAAACCCTCTTTATTAGTCACATACATGCACACAGCAGAGCACACACAGTGAAATTTGTCCTCTGCATTTAACCCATCCTAGTACTAGGAGCAGTGGGCAGCTATTGAAGCGCCCGGGGAGCAATGGGGAGGGGGGATTGGAGGTGTCCGGTGCCTTGCTCAAGGGTACCACAGCAGGGCCTAGGAGGTGAACTGGGACCTCTCCAAGTAGCCGTCCACTTTCCATATTTTCAAGTCTGTTCGGGGACTTGCGAGGCGCTATGGTTCTCAGAAATGATTACGATTGTGTCAAAGCTGGAAGTGAACAGGCAGTTGAAGCTTTCTTTGTCTTTCTGCTGTCAAGTGTAAAGGGCTTCGGCATTGGCCTGTGAGTGACCGAGTCCTGGCTAATCAGGACCTTCACGCTGTGGAGACAGAAGGCTGCCAGCAGGGGCTTTTCTCCTCAAATCTCCCTGAAGGAGCTTTGGAAGTGTGTCATCCAGCAGTGGGTGGATGGAGAGACAGCAAAGTGTGTGTGAGAGTGTTTTACGTAGGCGGATGTTTGTGTCTCTGTGAAGCGGCAGGATATGCGTGCAGGATTCTGTTGCGTTAGCAGGCCGAAATGCAGACATCCCTTATTGGTTCCTGAATAAACTGGCAGCTGTCCCAGCACATTCTGCTCTGCCCCTTCCACCCATGCACATCATAGGAAAAGGACAAGGTGGGATATAGTCAGATAATTATACCGCTACCTCTGTAACGGCTTTACAACTGTGCTTTATGGACCAGTATTTTCTCAGACACAGACTATACGTCTTCATTTAATCACCGATTAAAATTCATGCACACGTTCACTCTTAAGATAACTCCCAAGATGGATTAGTGGTGCTTTTGTGTCTGGATTTTTGGATGTGTGTTTGGATTGTCTCAGAAAAGGTGTGTGGGTATATCTGTATACGTACACCCTCAGCAGAGTTGGGATGAGTCACTGCTCACTCACAGCAAGCTTTCTCTGAAGCCTCTCTCAAATATGAAGTTGGAAATATCCGAACAAAAACTAATTGTCAAACTTCTTTCTTCTTGCTGTAATTCTCTGCTACAAGCATCAAAGTCTGCAATGTAGAAATGCTTCTCACACATTTCTTTCCAGCTGTACTGCAGTCAGATTAATATGTCTTAGTATGTACGGACATAACATGTTCAAGGCCAGTTGCTGAGTCATAATTGAGTTTGGCGGACTTTCTCCTTTTTTCTCATCATCCCACAGGTCTGCGGCTGCTTGGCATCGGGAGAAATCAGTACATTGACCTCATGAACCAGTGCAGGTCGTCCAAAGTAAGACATGTTTCTCATACAGCCTTTTTAATAAATGTATTCATGTTAGAACATTCAGTGCAAAGTGCATATGGGAATATTGAATATTTAATCCAGCTGTATTTTCTCTGATTTAGTCGATAGCAAACTGCATGGCAATTCTCAATAGATGGAAACAGCCTCATAAATGTAAATAAATCCAGAAAATGTAACAGACTCGAGCCAAAACACGCAATATCTTTCCACTTAGATATTTAGTGACTAGAGACCTCACTTTCTAAGTTTGTCTCCTTTGTCAGAAATTCTTTCGCAGGAAATCAGCCCGAGACCTGCTCCCATCCAAACCAGTGGAAATCTCTGTCGAGCCGTGGTGGACGGCACAGACAGGCTACATCACCGAGGACGATATCAGGGTGCGATAAGTGCTCTGCTTCTTTTTCTTTCCTTGTTTGGCCTTGTGTATGGATTTTAAATGTTTAGTAATGGCAGGCGGGGACGGATACAGTGGAAGGAGAGTAAGCAGATTTAATGATGTTATTTTATGTACAGCAAATGCACAAATGTAATCCTAATTAAGTTTTTTCTACGTTTCATGAATCATTGATTTCCAAAATAAGTGAGAAAATATGTTGACTGGTTTTGACTTTTCAATTAAAATTCATACACGTCACCCACCAAGCTACACTCATTAATCGCATGAGCACCTGCACTGCACGTGGAGATCTCACCTGACTGAAAATAAATACCTGCCGACCTGCCAACGATTCTCCTACCTTTCAAAAGTAGAATATCTTTTTGCAGTTTCATATGTATTTCATCATCCCAGACCCTGCACTCCACTTGTACACTGGAGGGTTTTTGAGAAACAAGACCACATGGTGTGCTCTTATGTTGTGTGTTTGTTGTTGTTTGATTACAGATCTGTTCCACAGCAGAGAAGAAAGCCATTGATAAGATGATAGACTCTGGAGCTCAGCTGGCTGGATCAATGGAGTACAATGTGGTCTTAAGTGAGTATCTGTGACATGTAATGGTCTCATTAAAACGCCTGAAACTACATAATCAGTGTCATAATAAAGTGACGTTTACTCCCTGTGATAAAAGAAACAACAATTATTCATTTCAATAATGTTTTCCTACTTAGCAATAATGTTCTACAAAATATTAGTTATTTATTTACTTTAGAGAAACTTTAACATTAAGAAGCAAAGGATGTTGACATTGTGACTCTCAATTTTCAAGTCCTTTGCACCTATTCATGCTTTCAGCTTTTGTCTAGTTCATATGTTATTGCATTAAAAAGATGTCTCAATCTGTCCCCCTTGAGCTGCATATTTAATTTGAGGTGGACTGAGTATTTATTACACCACTTGTGATCGCTCAAGATTTTGCACGAAGCTTTTCAGACTGCATTGCTTCTGTCTTACTTTTTCCAAATTAGAATTTAGTTCTCGCTCATGTCCCACCCTTACATCCTGTTTCAACAGGAGTTATGGGAACAAGTTGCCCCAGAGGGGTAGTCTCTTCCCGGCTTTACAATCCTTATGGTGCCACAAAAACATTAAGTATTATTGGAAATGAGTTCTTTTTAAACCGTTTATTATTTGCCAGCTGGTACAGCAAGAATTAACTTTCAGAACTTCTTTTGATATAAAATGACATTGGTTGGCATAATGGATAATTGAGTTTGCATCTTCAAAGTTCAGCTAGCAAGAGGCAAAATTCACTTATGGTATTCTGGTGTGAATCTCACAGATGAAGCAGAGGGACTGCGGTCGTGTCCACGCAGTTTAAATGTTAATTAAAGAAGAGTTTCACAGTCATGAACCCCGGCCACTGGAGTGCTGCTGACTGAGTTGGACCAAATACAATTATACACAGGAGACACAGGCAATTTAAATACAAGTCGCAGTTCAAATTAGATTTATTAAGCCATTCTCATATGTGCAATACACAGAACTGAACTGTGTACATGTCAACAATAACAAGTTGATATTGTAAAATTAGTTTTACTGAATGTGGCAGCCATATAATTGGGTTAATTATGCCAACAGACTAATAATATATGTTTGTCTTTTCACTCTAGGCTTGTACAACCGGGGCTTCATTTACGTGGATGTTCCCATATCTGATGACAGCTGCATCTCAGGTATGGTGTGTGTGTGTGTGTGTGTGTGTGTGTGTGTGTGTGTGTGTGTGTGTGTGTGTGTGTGTGTGTGTGTGTGTGTGTGTGTGTGTGTGTGTGTGTGTGTGTGTGTGTGTGTGTGTGTGTGTGTGTGTGTGTGTGTGTGTGTGTGTGTGTGTGTGTGTGTGTGTGTGTGTGTGTGTGTGTGTGTGTGTGTGTGTGTGTGTGTGTGTGTGTGTGTGTGTGTGTGTGTGTGTGTTTAACATCCTGCCATTAATCCCCGCTGATCACTTCCTTAACTGAACGCTATGTGTCCCTTAATTACAACTGTGGGGAAATAAGCATTAAGGGGAACTGACTGTTCTGAAAAGAGGCCTAATAGTGTCATTAAAGAAACATAAGCTATTTAAAAAGAACAACTTTATTGCAAAGTAAAATTATGTTAAAATAAAAAGTATCTGTGTGAATGAGTGTCCCTCCTCTGTGTGTTTCAGTGCCCCCGCTGGAAGGCTTTGTCATGAACCGCGTCCAAGGCGATTACTTCGAAACGCTTCTCTACAAAATCTTTGTGTCCATTGATGAGCAGACAAACGTAGCGGAGGTAGGCTCCAGAAACACGTGTTGTTGTTCTGCTGCATGTAAGATGATTCTGTGTGTGTGTGTTCATCGAACTTTTCAACTGAGTCCTATTTCGTTTTTCTCACTTTCTCTCCTGATCCGCCACCCTCCTGTGCCTCAGCTGGCGAATGTGTTGGAGATTGACTTGGACTTGGTGAAGGTTAGTATCTATGGTTTATTATTACAACAGACTAAAGTTCTGTTTTTCACGAGAGGAAGGAAAAGTGGTAGATCTGGGGAATATTGCGTGCGCTTTCCAAAATTGACACCGACAAAATAGAGTGGTAATTTCCTCTGGTTCCACTGTGGTTTGGAAGAGGTTTTGGGACATGAGTTTTGCCTCTTTGCATGTTTTGAAAGCACACAGTGTAGAAGCATGAAACAATGAAGTAAACAACAACAACATTTTATTGCTCATTCATTTTCTGAGCCAAATATTGAGATTTAAATTTGGAATGAAAGCTGTTACAACAAAACCATTTGTCTGTTTCTTATTCCTGTAGTGTTTGCTTTCAGAAGGTATGATTTTATGAAATTTGACTGTTGGTTATGGGTTGTATAACATGTTGAAGTAGTAGATTGGCTGCCATAAGGATTTTAAATTAAATGATGTGCAAATGAATGAGAAAGCAGGGCTAATATGTAGCCTAGCAAGCAGATGTTAATGCACAATTTGTCTATTTTCATTCTGAACACACACAAACACACACACACACGCTCCCACAGACATACATCTGAGCTATAGACTGTGAAACACACACACTCACACACCCACCCTCTGACTGAAGAGGGCTGTGCAGCACCATTCCAGTTGAATTGGTGCTAGAGTTTGACCCAGTTTTTCCGGGTTTCCTATTCACTGTCGATCAGACACTGAGCCAAACTCCCAGTTTTGTGACCTCCAGTGTGAAGAGCTGAACTTCCCTCCGTTCCTCTGCCTCAGTTCATGCCTGCAGCTTAAAAGCAGCACTTAATAGAAATGGCTGAAGGCTGAGGAAGCAGCGATTCTCCAGGAAAAACCCGGTAACTTTAGAATTGATTGAGATGTCTGAGAGGTGTCCTTTGTGCAGAACTTTTCCCATTGTGACTTAAGTGTAAGTTTCTCTTGTGTGTTGACTGTGAGTCACTTGAAAAAATAAATATGATAAGAGGATGGCCAAGAGTTGACATCAGCTTGCACCTCTGTGTGTTGAGATGTAAGAAGCAATCAAGCCCCTAACGTGACTAAGGTGGCCTGCGTAAGATCTGCAACGGCAAGTCCAGTTGACCACTCTATGAGGAAAGGAAGCGAGCTGACTGTTGAGTGGAAAGTAAGAAGTGTTAAGTCATTGCACAAAAAGTAATCACTTGTTATTGTAATTCCTGTTTGGTGTTGAAAGAGCCTCACCTGAAAGAGCATCCGAGTATCGTCTAGACGCTCTTATACCCTCAAAAGTCAACATTGTTGTCAGTAGAACCCGACCTTTCGAGACAAAAGCAATGTTCTTTTTTTGAGATGATGTTTCCCAAGCAATCATAGGAAGACAGCTATTGTAAAAAGGAAAGCTACCATTTTTGCCACCCACTATCTCAAAAAAACAATACTGTGAGTAAGTGGTTCGATCCACTTTGTTGTTTGCCTTTTCATTCCCCTTTCTCATTGTTTATCCTCACCTAAAGTACACAGGGTTCATACAACTCTTGTGTGATGGGAAAGGCTTCAAGATCCTTCATAATTTTGTCTTGAATTCCTTCAAAGTACTTGTTTTTTTATTTTACAAAAAGCTGTATTTCAGTTCCACATTAGCCCAGCAGAGTGCCAGGTTTAAAGTTGATTATAGTTGATGACGTATCACGGTGAAAGAGTGGATCAAACAACTTTTGTTTTTTGTTGTATTCATTTTTTATCAGAATGCAGTTTCCATGTACTGCCGCCTCGGCTTTGCTGTGAAGAAAGGTTATGTGATCAGCTCAGAACAGCTCCACCCCTCCTGGAAGAACGCTCCGTCCTCCAACAGACTCAAGTATGTACAGGCAGACACACCATCCAATCCTCCCCAAAATTGTTCTAACATATTTTTTTAACCTTTTACATACCGGTATGGTTTGTGCCGTCTAGGAGAGAAATCAAGCTAATGGTCCCTGTCCAGATTTTCACTAAACTACCTGCTATAGTTTAATAAACTCCCCTCTGGAAGGGTTATCCGGACAAGTACGGCGGATACAACTCGAGTCACTTTACGAAGTTTTATTGCGCACACATACACAATAAATTCACCCACTGATTATCCCAAGTGTTTCAGCTACGCTAGCCCGTTGGTAACGTTAGTTACTTAGTGACATTTAGTTAGGTTGTAAACCTGCAATGCAAACACAAAACAAAACCCGAATTAACCAATGAAATTATACACTCGTTCATATTAACATTAATTCCTCATTTAACCTAGCTTAGCTTATAGTCACTCACCGACAAGGCGTACCAGTCCTGACCATCATTTGAATGAAAACAACAAAAGGGGGAGGCACCTTGTGGCGAGTCGTGCATATACACACACACAGGTCGGAAACCAAGTATGATAACAAAATAAACCTTAATATAACATGAAAGATATTACAGCAATCAGTTACAGTAACCTGGTTTGATGACAATATGAATATAAACATAACTTCCTATCACTTATAAATATATATATATATATATATATATATATATATAAAGCAATAGTTTCCTCTGCTGGAAAGTTCTACAGTCCCCTTTCATTTGGTCTTCTGTCATGGTGTCGTATGGCCTGTGAGCACGCGCCAGTGTTGTGTTTCTTTGCTGGAATTGTGACAAATATCCAGTTTTAAGCCAGAGTTTTACTATACACTTTTCAGATCTTCAACATTTTAAAATATATAGTTTAATAGAAGTTATCAGAGAAACAAGCTAAGCACCCAGCAGCCAAACGGCATCGAGCAACATTGATGTAAAAGGGAAACTGCTTTGTCCAGTATTATACCTTTTTTTATCAGCGGGTCCCATTGTTCTGGAGAGGAGGAGACATCTTCTGATAATTGGGCTTAGGGTAAAAATCTCCTGAACTCTTTGAAACAATGAAGCAATCCTAACCCGGTGAAGCTCACTGCATCAACAATCTGCCATGATCCCACGCTGCTTCACAACGACGAGTCCCCAAAGAGGCAGAGCGTCACTCATTCTTTATTTAGGCTCCCAATCAGGAAAAACACATTTCTCTTAATGTTAAATTATTCAAAACATTTTAATTTAATAACCTACTACGCCTGGTTTGGTTGTATTCTCTGGTCCAATCACTGTGGCTCTCTCCTCTGTCAGGAGCACCGTGGACCCTCAGAAGATGCTGCTGTCCTGGGACCAGGGCAGTCCTGTGATGGAGGGAGGCTCCTCAGCCACCGACACCGACACTACCAGTCTGGAAGAAGGTCTTTGTGGACACACACACACATGCACACACACACACACACACACACACACACACACACACACACACACACACACACACACACACACACACACACAAAGCAGCAATGACGCAAATGAAAACACATCTTGATAGTCCTTTTCTAAATATTGCTTCAGAAGTTTTGTAGAAGCAGTGCTAATTAATCCCAGAGAAAGCTTAGTTATGCTTCTGAATTTCATTCTCACATTATTAGTTGTTTTGCTAAGAAGTTTTTATTTGTGGTTTAATATAACTTTGTTATGCCTATTAGGGAGGCAATTTTGTGTTGCTGAGACAAACAAATTGGATATTTTTAAAGTGTCTGCCAACATTTATCTGTTCAAATTTATTTATTTTGAAAAGAGGCACGGTTTGTGTTGGACTCAGAACATTCTGCATGAAACCTTAAGCTCATATCCTCCGTGTATGACTCTTGTGCTTTTGCATATATTCATGTTCATGCATTGAGATATACATTTCTTATACCGTATGTCTGTTTTTTATTTCTCTCTGTAGCAGAAACAGGAAGCGTTAGCAGCCTTAGCATACCAGCTGCTCCCACCAAGAGGATCGCCTTCCTGTTTGACTCCACGCTCACAGCCTTCCTCATGATGGGCAACCTGTCTCCGGTTAGTCGCTGAATGTGGACGCTAGAAAAGACAGATTCTGTGTGTGTGTGTGAGGAAAAGCTGAATAGAGACATATTATTTCATCACAATTGGATGAAATTGATTCATATATGTATTCCTCTCTCCATCAGAACCTGAAGAGTCATGCAGTTACCATGTTCGAGGTGGGTAAGCTGTCTGATGAGACTCTAGACAGCTTCCTGGCTGAGTTAGAGAAGGTGAGACCTGTAATGTAAACAAAGAAAATAAAAACTTGCTAGTGTATCTAGTAAGTCATGCCATAAACATCAGTGAATGTTTAATGACAGTGTGATATGTACATGCTCACAGGTGTGCAGTATACTGACATGCATCTCGTGGTTTCTCTGTCTCCAGGTGGAGAGCACAGCAGAGGGCGAGGCCCAGCGTTACTTTGACCACGCTCTCACCCTGAAGAACACCATCCTTTTCCTGCGCTACAACAAGGAACTCACTCAGGACCAGGGACCAGATATCCCTAATATAGGTAATTATACAGTTACTCCCTCTCAGTCATCCCCATTATGGGTAAATACACGCAGCTGTCATTCTCCCACGTCTGTCTAGAAAAGTTGTAAAAAGGATCTTGGATTCCCTAGTTGTTTTAGTTTAATATTAGATTTTCGTTTTAAAATCACTTTCAAATTTGAAAATATCAGAAATGGTAAGAGCTGGAAAGTGCAGTTTGAACACGGTGGTGACTTAAGTGCCTCAATATTATTTTCATTGCCAGATATATTTATAGTCTTCTATAGTACGTGTAGTCTTCAACACAATGACAAACTTCAGGTAAAAAAAATAGAAATCGTGGAAATATCTGAGTATAGGGATGATTTTTAGGGGGTTAAAGATGTATGCTGTATGACTCTTTTCCAATTTCCCCCTTGAGTCTGTTATTGAAAACATATTTTGAGTTATCATTAACACAATTGAGGTAAACAACCGCTGTTGATTAATCTTTTTCAACTTCTGTAATTGTATGTGTGGTTTTCAATAATCAATCGCTAAGTAATGGAAACATTTATATATATTTTCTGGGAAGGTTTTGCACGAGACTGAAAACCTTTTTGAAGCAATAAAGAGGAAATGGATCTTCTATTTGTGCTACTTTTGGCAAACTTTCCTTCGCTGTAGCTACCCTCACCCCTCACCTGTTTCAAACTTGAATATATGGCCATATTTCATTCAAGTTACTCCTCAATATTCTTAAATCTGCCTGTCCGTCCAGAGTGTAGCTGTATTATTCTACTGGAGTCTCTAGGGGGAGTCGGAGATGACAAAGCTAATCTGAGTCTCCCTGTAACAACGGTTTTACCACCAGATGCTGTTTGTTTGGTTTGGCAGCGTGCCTCACTTCTGATTGTCTCATCTCTCAGTCGTCCTCAGCTGCTGCTCGAGACGTCTGCTTGCGAGCGAGTGCACAGAGAGCCCGCTGGCTGAAGCCTACAGTGATACAAATTATAATGAGAATAAACACTAATTATTATCACATTGCAAAAACCAACATTCAAACCTTAGACAATGCAAGGTGAAGCATCATCCTCAATGCATGGTGGGAAGGGCTCGTATCTCTTTTACTGTCTGAGTTTCAGTTAGTGATTTGCATCTGCTTAACTCCAGTTCTGTTTGAATTAATTATCACCTTTAGCATTAATAGACACCTGTTACCCGTTAGGCTTACGGTATTTCTAGGAGGCAAGCGGTGATCATTAAATCCAAGAAGGCCAGGTCGACACTTTGTCCTTTTGAGAGGACTTTCTTACAAGCGTCTCTTTGAAGACAAGACTTCTCTTAACACCG
Organism: Eleginops maclovinus; assembly: GCF_036324505.1. Taxonomy (NCBI): domain Eukaryota; kingdom Metazoa; phylum Chordata; class Actinopteri; order Perciformes; family Eleginopidae; genus Eleginops; species Eleginops maclovinus. Next base: position 14,595,829 of record NC_086361.1, read on the forward strand.
CTGTTATAAATAAAGAATCTTTACTGGGCTTTCTGGAAGAGTTTCACCCAGATGTTGTTTGATGTATCTCCACTTGGCAGAATCATTTACAGGATCTTTATTTGCACTCATTCCTAGGCTTGTTTTTCTTTAAGGAGGTGGAAGCCAAACTCTTAATATGAACAGGTCCATCAATAATAAATGCGTATTTGTCAACCAGTTACAAAGCAAAACTCAACGTTTGTAGACCAGAAATGGTGCCATAGAAAAAATATTCATCCATGAAATATAGCTGCACCTCTTCAAATCTGTTTACTGTTTGACATCACAGTATTTCGTGGATGCACCCACATATTACAACAAGTATTTCTATGTCTGCTGCTCTTACCTTACATTTAAAGGAATACTAAAGCCTAAGAAGATTATGATGTGTGTAAATCTGAAAACAGGGAGAGATAAAAGTGGTAGAAAATGCCAAATATTGGTTTATGTTCATAGCCGAAGCACCAAAGGCTTAAAAGACGGCAATGGAAATGTAAGATGCGAATCTGTAACTCTAATATTAATATGTAACCAACAGAACAGGCAGGAAGGGGAAAATATTGGTTTCATAGCAGAGATGTTTAGAAACAATTTCCCTGAATCCAGAGGACATTTTGTGTTTGAACTGTACTTTCAGTAGAAATCATGAAAAATAATACTGTATGCTCAAACCTAGAGGTGAACGAGCCACGGTTAGTTATGAGCTGTAGTTTTGTCATCCCAGATTAAACTAACAGTTGGTAATTCATTATTTTTGCTCTCTTCTATTCTTCCACCCTCCATGACGCAACTTCAATCATGTCACAAAAGACACAAACTACATGCATTCAGCCTGATGTCTCCCAGTCTGATCCCAGCTTGTTTGGTATAGAAGTTGAAACCGTGCCTGGTCTGTCCCCTCTAGGTTTCCCCTTGGACATGTTGCGCTGTGAGAGCCTGCTGGGTCTGGACCAGGCGACCTGCAGCCGGGTCCTCAACAAGAACTACAAGCTGCTGGTCTCTATGGCGCCGCTCAGCAACGAAATCAGACCCATCAGCAGCTGCACGCCTCAGGTACACTGCCCAGAGGGAGGGGGAGCAGAGGGGATACTGTGCCACGCTGAGATCTAATGATGACTGTTGGAGAATTGCGAGATTGTGTTTTAGTCGACAGTTTGTGCATGTGTGGTCTGTTTAGTTGTTTGTGCTGTGTGTACGGAGTGATCTGTGGCTGTGTGTGTGTGTGTGTGTGTGTGTGTGTTTGTGTGCACTCAGCCTGCAGTTGCCCCCAACAACAAGGCTACACAAAGAGAGAGGGAGGAAGGAAGGGAGAAAGGCTCATGAGTAATTCCTCTGCCTGGCTTCGCTCCAGCTTTCTCGCTGAGCTCAGAGAGACGGGGGGAAAGAAGTTAAACTCTTGTTGTGCCATTCATGCTGCTATTTATTCGCACACTGCTGGGACTCAGTGAAGTGGAATTCATTGAATTTGTTGCTTTGTTTTCTGCTCGGTTCCACAATGACAGCTTCAATTTCAGCTTCTTCTACAGAAAACACAATTGCTCTCCTTTGTCTCTGTTACTTACCGTCCCTTTAAGCGTGTGTTCGTGTAAAAACTTCAAGGGAAAAACCTTCATGTGTGCTTCTGCCCACAGCATATTGGCCCAGCTATCCCTGAGGTGAGCTCCATCTGGTTCAAATTATACCTGTATCATGTGACCGGCCAGGGCCCGCCCTCTCTGCTGCTTTCCAAAGGCTCCAGACTCCGCAAACTGCCAGACATATTCCAGGTAAGCGCATACTAATAATTAATCAGATAAGTGCACAGTTGAGTAAGTAAATGTATGCCGATAAAGATTCTGTACAAGCTTAAGAAATGTTTTTGAAGCTGGGTAAGAAAAGCCCCGCATGATGTGATAAGAAAAACTAATTTTTGAGCCCGATCAAAGATGTGATAGCACACTTTTCCCCTCCTCTTTGACTGTTGTCCTTTGAAATGTTGACCTTGTCGCTCAGCTTGTAATCAGAGCACTGGAGGTACATTTTCATTCATCTCCTTCCACCTTCATTTGTAACTCGGCGCATCACAATCACATTCATATCACACTGTGCACCTGCATTTCCCGCATCAAAGGCTTCCCTGATACTCCTGGAGATTTTTAACTATCCGGGGAATGCGAGACAGAGAGCAAAAGAGAGTTTGATTTTCACAGAAGAGCAGGATATATCATGGAGAACGGTTTTCTATCGGAACAAACAGCGTGTGTTTTTTCTCCTGTCATTTTACACCATTTAACTGTGTTCTTGCACAGTCATTTTAACTGAAGGATTGACCTCCTGGTGAAACACAAACACCTCACACCTTTATATCATGGAACAGCTCTTAGTCATAAGTGGTCAAACTATAGCTACAGGATGGAGGTTAAGTTATTTTTAAACAGTGTGATGTTTTGTGCAGTGAAAGGTTGACAAGACAACATGTCAATAAACAGAACAAAAATAAGTCTTCTCATTAAACCTTGTTTTTGAAGCTCTCCATAGGGTTTCATTTATTGTGTTGGCGGCCTTAAAACAGAAGCTCTCAACTTAGATTTGATAGAAAGTTTACTAACACATGAATAGTGCTCTGTTATGTATTTACATACATATTTAAGAGGTACAATATAAGAAAAGCACAAGTTTCAGGGGTTGGCCGTATTCCATTATACTTTTTAAATGAGGCCTATTCAAAATGGACCATGGGCCGCATTTAGCCCCCGGGCTTTAGTTTGGACACCCCTGGTCTAGCTGCACAGTTACATTTCCCTTGTGTTAAGTTCCTCATTATGTGAAAAACAATCTTTTTATTATTTATCATTACTTGGTATGGTAAATAATGAGCTGTTGTTCTCCCATGATGCCTTTCACCATCACACCACAGTCTGGTTTCAGGGATTAGCAGCTGTGGAAGAGTCCATTCCTTGACCCATACTCTTTTTCTGTCCAGGTCTACGACAGGTTGTTGATCACCTCCTGGGGTCACGACCCTGGAGTCGTGCCAACATCCAACGTGCTGACCATGCTCAACGACGCGCTCACACACTCTGCCGTACTAATCCAGGTAAACACACATACTGTATGTGAGCGCCACTTTAACATTGAGGTTGTGTTCTCATGTTATGTAACTGCTCTTTGAGTGTTTTCAATAATAACACATTTGGTGCCACTGTGTGGATATATAAACTGTGCTGTGTGTACGCCTCAGGGTCACGGTTTGCACGGCCATGGAGAAACCGTTCACATCCCGTTCCCCTTCGATGCAGAAGATCTGAAAGGAGGTGAGTTTTTATCCGTGGATAAAACTAAGAGAGTATACAGCCGTTGGTGTTTCCCTTTCCTGTAGTGTACATTTAAGTATTAAAACATGTTACAGTAGAGACACAACATACAGATGAATGAACTCTGGAAATTAGCATAATGGGGCCCCTTTAATTTGTTTTGATACAAGAATGATTTCATTAAAGTAATCCAGAGCAAGTCTTAAAGCTACATTTATTTTAGTCTTATAAAGAAATCGTTTAAGCATGAGTAGAGAATGTTTGGCTGAGATTGTTATTTGTTCACATGTTTTTGAGCCAGTACATCTCAATAAAAACAAAAAGACCAAAAGCTTAAAACCACAGAACAAAGATCAGTATTAACTACCGTAGCAAGAAATGGCAGACTTGCTTTCCATTTCTAATAAGCTTGAGTTCATGGAGGTAAAAAGCCACACTGTTCCTCTTGAAAATCACTCAAATGAAGTCATGTTGCGCTATGAGTGTCATGTCACTGTCATGCTGTGTGTAAATAATTAACATAACAGGAGTCAAGCTTTTCTCCTTTCTCTGGTTCCTCAAATATTCAGTTTTTGGGCTTAAGGGTTTAAACACGTCAAACATCATTAAAAGGATTGGAATCCTCTCAAATCCTTCTCTTGTGATTTTCTGTGTGGGGCTTAACACTAACACTGATCCCCTTAATACATCTGCTGTGACAATATTACATCGTCCACAGAAACAGAATTGATATAAATGCCGTGCTGCACCGTTTTAAAAGAAGTTCCTATGGAGTCTTGTTGGAGTGAGCTTCACTGCCGTTGTCTGTGTGTGTCTCTCCTTTCCTGTGCAGACTTCTCCTACTCCAACATGTGTGTGCACAAGGCGCTGCAGAAGCTGAAGGAAAACGTGGACCTGGAGCACCAGTGTGGCTACGTCACCATGCTCCACGCCAACAACAGGCACCGCCGCAGACCCAGCGACAGCAATGAGTGCAGAGGTATAGGACACACTCTTTTTTTCTGCAGATGTTTGTATGTTAGAGACGTATATTTGAATTAGTAACCATGTCTTTGCCTCTGACGGCCATTAACACTGATGGTGCAAATTGGATAAAGATTGCCCACAGTCCAGTTTAATTATTCTGTTTGCTGCATAATTGTGTGCCTGATTGTAATAGCCTTTGCTAATGGACACGGATCGAACACCATTAGCCTTTACCTTGAGATGTACTGATTTAAATGTTGCTGACATAAATGAAACATCTATCTTTTGAATGTAGATATTTACACATTTCATTTTAATTGACCGACCTCTAAAAATGTATTCAGCAAAAGAGAATGAATACAAACGCTTTATTAATGCAGCTTTTTAATTGAAGTCCGTCATCTAGCTGGGAAACAACCTTTAATGTGTCTTAATGCTGATGGAGAGTTGTTGCTTCTCTTCAAGGAGAGACTCATCTGGGTGGAGGCCTGGACAACAACGGCAGCACGGAGTCCTTCGAGCTTGTGACAGAAGAAAACAACGTGGAAAGCAAAGGAAAGACAGACGGTACGGCTCATTTTTGGGTTAACGGGATAGTTCACTCCAAAAAAAATACCACTTTTTTCAAAAATATGTTTTTCTTTTATCTGGGTGCTATTCATCAATCAAGGTTGATTTGGTCTGGTTTGGGTATAGAGGACGTAGAGATGTCTGTCTTCTCTCGAATATAATGGAACTACATGTCACTCAGCTTATGGTGCACACAAACTCATCAGCAATGTGTCTTTCCAGAAATCATGACCCGGTTTCTCAAAAATAATCAGGTTGTGTTATTGTAAGCAGTTTTAAGTAGGGACTATTTTGTTAAACCAAACTTCGTCTGTATCACCATGCAGACGGCTAGTTCCATTATATTTGAGTGAAGGCAGAAATGTCCTCATCCTATCTTCAAAACTTAAAACAAACCAATCTAGATTTATAAACAGCAGGTAAAATTCAATTCTATATTTTTGATTTTGGGGTGAACTGTCTCTGTTTATGTACTTTATTTTCTATTAGTTAACCTTTAAATGTATGTTAATGTTATAAGTCTTAAGTAGTAACGCATGTCCTCGCCATCCCTCCTCTCCGTTTCTCTTTTCCTTCAGGCTTTTCCTCTGAAGATGAGTGGGTTCCTCTTGAGCTGTGCTTCGGCATGCCCCTCTTCAGCTCTGAGCTAAACCGCAAAGTGTGTCGGAAAATCGCCTCCCACAAACTGTGCAGCAGCGAAAGGTACAAAAAACACCACCGAGCATCCTCAAAGATTTCAATTCTGTTTAAAACTTTGAAAAAAGGGTAAAAGACGTCTGTTGTGACTTTGTTGTTTCAGCCTTCAAGAGCTACTTTACTCAAGCCGGAAGCTGTCGCTGAAGGTGTTGAGCTTCGTTCAGTCATTCCAGGTAAAAACACTCTGCTCTCTCTTCAGGTTGACTCTTGAGAATACTTGCAGAAATATTTATCTTTTGAAAGTATCAGCAATCCGAGATGTATGATTTCAAATTAGGTCTGTTAGATTTAATCAAGATTAAAAACTGATTAATAATTAATATCCAATTTAATCTTGAGTTAATCTGCTGTAGAAACAACATTGTGCTTTAATGTGAGAGAGAAGGATTTTTAAAATGTGGAAAACAATGAGTGCAACAATCATGAATGTGTTATCACGTTTGAAAACCACTTAATTACATCTTTCATTTGTAATCGTCTACACAAATAAATATTGCCAGCATTTCTAATCTTGAGATAATGAGATGACTAAAACTATTTTGATGCAATAGGCTTAAAGGTCCCCCATGTTACTCTTTGCAACAATAAACTATAGGTCTCAGATATATACGAAACATGTCTCTGAAGTGTTTGGCTCGAAATACCAAGCAGATCATGCACTGTAGCATGCCGTTAACCCCTTTGTTTCAGCCCTGTTCCAAAAGTGCTGATTCTGTGTCTGTAGCTTTAAATGCTAATGAGCTGCTGCTGGTCATGCCCCTCTGCGGGATGATTGGTTAACCCATTTAAGCCGGGAAAGCGGTGCCGCATTTCTACCATAAAAACCAGGAGCGCTGTTGCGTCATTCTACCATTGAAGCAGGGAAAGCGGATACGTCATTTTCTGTGGACAGAGCTCTGTGGTATATATTTGCATTAATTATCAGCATCTTAGCCAATGAAATCCATCAGAATATACACGTGGCATTGTTTGGATTTTTTTTTAACAATCATGGCCGACTTAGACTACCGCGGAGGGAATTCTGAAGTTAGTGAAGGTAGTGATATTGACGATCTGCACAGCGCTGATGACATTATTGCTGACTACTTTGAACCCGTCGAACCAATCGACCGGGATTTATGGTTAAGACGTATGTTTGAAGACAGCGACGATGATGACCATGAGTTTGAAGGTTTTGAAACCGAGTGGAGGACGGAGAATTACTACTCTAATCCACAGAGTTTTTTCAACCGCACCCCAAGGGTGAAAGTTGATTTACCTGCAGAGGCCACTTATGAAAGCCACAGCTGTAAGCTCTCAACTACTTTTTGAATTTAGTTTCTATCTGCTACAGAGGCTGAGAAATCAATTATTTAGTATGCTTTGACACAATTGCGGAATTTCCAGAAACACTTCAGGTGTTAGGGGGTTCTTCTAAAATCGCCCATAGGTTTTACAGGCATGTTTTACAGGCGTTTTAGGCATAAATGGGTTAAAAAGACTTCTAAGTGAAGGTAAATACTGTAAAGCAACCTTGGCTTTTTATTGTAACTTATTTTAGAACAGATGAAGGACAATACCGTGGACATACCGAACATTGAAGGTGCCATAGAATGAAAACTGTGTTTACCTTGGCATAGTTGAATAAGGACAGTTCGGTACATTGAACTGACATACCGTGAACCTCAAACACCGTTGTTTCCTCCTTCACGTGCAAATCATGAATATGCATATCACAGTAAAACGGGTGAATTACGACAATCCCTGTGTGTGACGTAACACATGGTAGTCCAGCCCCAACATTTGCATACACCAGCTACTGGAAACACTAATGCTAACACTTACCACTCCGTAACGTTGCACTCCAATCTCCGACCAACTGGCTGTTCTTCAAATTCATCGGTTTCCTCCTCCGATAAAGGCTCTAACATGTAAGGTTGGATGTCAATAGCCTCCATGGTTCATCTCTCACAGTTTCGCGAACTTCACTTACTTCTGTGGGCTCTGAGGCAGCCATGGATTGCTACTTGTAAACCAGCCAATCAGAGCAGAGCTCGTCATAATTATTTAAATGAGTCAAAATCAAACGGAGCCATTCTTCTTGGCTTTTAGTAACTTTTTCATCCTTGAGAAATGACCCATGTCTCCCTGTATTCCTGGTTGTTCTGATCTGTGCCGTTTTGCCCTGTGTTGGCAGGAAGGCATCCAGCCCTCTGACCTGGACAACGGCGTGTCGAACCCTCTCAGTCAGCCCCCGGCCGAGTCCGGCGTCCCCCTGCCTGCCCTCAACCTCATCTTCAAGGACGGGCAGCTGAGGGAGTGGAGCGGGCGGGCCCCTCCTCCTCTCGACATCTCCGCTCTGCAGAAGGACCAATCCACATAAATCCACCTCCCCAAAAAAATAAAACTTCCAGATTTGGCCATAAGGGAAAACCTCCTCTCACCAAAAAGGCCCCTCCTCTCACTGAGGGAATTTGTTAATCGAGGTCCAGCCCTGCATCGTATCCATCAGTATCCAGTCTTGGGAAAATTAGCCCCGCCAGCACTTCATCACCTACTGTATGAGGAATCTCCTTCTGACAGTGTTAAACCCCTCCTCGCTGTTCCCCTCTGTGATTCCTCATATCCGTAGCAACGCAGTGTTATCTGTTGGAGTGGTGCTATTATCACAGTATATAAGTGATACAGGTAAACCTCACCTGGAAGACCATTTACCTGGAAACACACACGATGTTCTCCACTGACTATCCCCCCCCCCACCTTACCCTTCTTCAGTTTATGGGTGTTCTTTGAGAGCGGAGTGTAAAGTGGTTATTAATTGTATAGATGTTATAGGAAATGACCCACAAACTACATGAAGTATGACATCTGCAGGAATCATTTGACTATATGCATATTCCAGGACCAAGTTTCAGGACAGATGGAGTCCCCCCCCCCCCCCCCCCCTGTGTTGTCTCACTTTACGTGATCTGATGCATGATACTGTTGCACAACTCATAAAAAAATACTTTCCTCTTTACTTGTAATCAATGTCGGGGGCATTTATAATTTGCACTGTGCAGGATTTCTTCAAACCTGTGGATGAAGTAATGTCCTGTAGTTATTTTTAAACGTTGGATTCCTTGTATTGCGTATCTGGTTTTAAACGTTAACCACAAGAACGGGCATCAGAGAAACTGCCATTTTTTTTTATTCTTTGTTATCATTCTTCCTCAGTACAAGAAACACCAAAGACCATTTTCTGTTCCTGTATAATAATTTCCTTTTGTTTATTTCTTCAATTTTTACTTTCTTTCCTTGATTTTGCTGCCTCTCACTGTCAGCCAATCAAAAATGACCAGGACTTAATCAAATCTCTAGGTTGATTAGCTTTTTTTTTGTTGTTGCCTTTTTTAAGTGATTTACGCACATATAAACAAGTGTCTACAACTAATAAAATCATCAAAATAGAGCCACAAACTAACAACATCGCCTTGTTGAAGAGTGTGCCAAGATTAACAAAGTTGACCTGATTGCCGAACAGGTTTGTGTGTTTGACCAAGGCCTGCCGCTGCCAGTATTTACCACCTGGATCGAGTCGAGTTAGTGAGCAGTGCACTTCGCCAGCGCACCACACTCTCCAAAGGTTTCTGTTTACACCGTGTTGAAAAATGGGGTTTGTAGTCTAGAGCGGAGAAGGCAACTTTGTGGTGAAGGCTGTCTCAGACATATGGGATGAAAATGCTAATGCTTTGACCGGCATTTCAGAGTTGTTTTGGCCCGAGAGTCTGAATTCTTTCATGAGTTTTCAGTGTTGCTCCAAGAATATAGAAGACTTTTAATTCCATTTAGAATGCTAATTCATTTAGTTGAACATTTTTCTTATTTTTTAATGGAATCTGTCTCCTGCAGTTTTTGACCCCACTTGTGGTTGTTGTTTCTAATAATATGATGCGGAAATAGATAAAAAAATAGGACTAACAAGAGGTCCGGTTGAAGCATGATGACTGTGTAGAAACTGTTGTGTGTAAGTTGTGTATGCGTGTGTGGTGTACACCTTACTCTTGGTGTGTTTTTCATACGCGCCTACCTTTCACAGGTCTAGTTGCAGTGCTTGGTCATCCTAGATATCCCCCATCCTCCACCACAGTGTTTAAAAAAATGCTAGTTTTATATGTCAGCCTATATTTTAGGAACTCTTTGTTGTAGCTCGTTTGATGGGACTGTGAATATCATTGACTGAGTTCATAATGCTCTTGTAATTAAATGGGATTTAAAAAATATAAAAAATGACATTCCTTCAACATGCACTTCCTCCACCCTTACTCCATTTTCCCCTCTGCTCCAGATACATGTGATTATGATGAATAAATATGTAAAAAGTATATGAGAATATAAATAAATATGTAATAAGAACAAACTCTTTTTTCCTTCCTGAAAATGTCTGTCTGTGTCTTTCTTCCTGATCTACACTTTGTTGTTTTGTATCACTGATTTCAGCCTCTACTGCCTCTGAACTATAGCCAATCACATTACATGACATTAAGCCACACTCGGTAGATGTTTTCCTCGCCAGGTGGAACAGATGGCATGCAAGACGCAGCGGTCCGGATGCTCTGTCCATCTGCCTCGAGTACACACTTCTTCACCCATCGTTGTAGATTTAAATGAACACTTATTTGAAATACAACGTCTAAAACATGGATGTGCAACGTCATGAAGGGCTACTATTGTTTTTCAGGAAGTGTAAGGTGTCGGTTTATAGTTGGCTCTGCACCCAACGGACAGGTGGATCCCCACCTAATTGACTGTGTCTCCCAGGCCTCCCTGCTCCAATAATTTCCTAGCACCACAAATTACAGTGTGTCACTGGGGGGGCACCAGGGGCGTAAACTGGGTCATGCCACCAGTGGATAGGACGCACCGAGAAAGAACCAGTCATATGGCCTGCATGTCAACACTTTAACAGTTCATTTCTTTCTGACACCCTCAGCCCTGCACTGATGCTCACACGGGAAAGGTGTTATTCATCTGCTGTATTCATTCTGCAGATTCTACATTTCTGACTTCCATCACATGCATTGTCAAACTGCTCCAAGACTTAAAGCTGAAATGTAAAAACATTGCTCACATACACAGTAGCCTACAATCAAACGGTTGAACCAGACCTGATGAAAGGTCAGTGAAGGTTACACCAGTCTCTTGAAAGCTGAAATAGTGTGCTTTATCGTCATTCAAGCTCAAATGCAAGTAGCTGACATCATCTTAGACACGTTTTGTGTGGGGAAGTCAGTCCACAATGAGTTATCCCTGTGATGTAGGCTGTCGTTGAACTAACCTAAACTTCAAGATGATGTAAAATAATTACAAAATAGTTTTCATTTTGCTTTTCCAAAAGGAGACAAAACCACAGCAGGTGTGTGAGCTTTGTGGGCCTACTGCAAACAGAGCTAACTTGAGCTGAAGGTTAACATCAGTATGCTAACACGCTTTTTGTAAAGCACTTTGAATTGCCTTATGTTGAAGGGTGCTATATAAATAAACTTGCCTTGCCTTACAGTCACAATGCTGACAAGCAGATGCTCAGCAGGTAGGGTAGTGTAACGTGTCTAACATCTCAGTTCAGCATGTTAGCATTCTGACATTTGTATAAGCACTAATCACAAGGTACAGCTGGGGGGAATGTGATTCATTTTTGCCGACTGTTAACGTGTGTCATATGCTGGTGCAATGCAAAATAAGCGGGCTGCCCAAAATCATTGGGATACATTTTATGAGGAAAATGAATGCATGCAGAAAAATGTCATGGTTTAGACCAATTTACGAACTTGACACTGATTGTTAAACGTTGCTTCTGTCTTGACCTCAAAACCTGCATGAAGATGTTTGATTTGAACCCTGTGACCCAAGTTGAATCTTACTAACCAGGGAAAACATGTAATCTGGATTAGCCAGAGTTGGAAATCACATAGCGTGATCCTGAGCAGCTCTAAGAAAGCTCAGTTTCATAATTAACCTGAGAGTCTTAAGGAGTGCTGCCTAAGAGCCTCCATGTTAATCTACTGAGTCCACCCTGACCCATGGAGCCTTTCTGCCTGTTTAAACTAAACAAATGAATCAGATGGAGGGTTTTTTTCCCCCTGATGAGACACGTCCTCTATCATTTCTACTGTACCTAATGATTTTGCAGTCAGTTTGTAATCGGTCCCTCCAATGGGTACTCAGCTCAGTGCCTGGGTAGATGTCAGGATCATCATATTTGTGGTTTGTGTCTCCCTCTTCTTCACACAGTTGAACACATGTTTCTATTTACAGACTGTCAAACATAAACACACCTCTAAGCATCCTCCAGTCTCTCACTCCAGCCTCCCATTTCCAGGACAGGTGTTTTCACGAAGAGGCTGCTGCAGCATGTGCAATTTTTGAGGAATAGCTCATTCTCTTTGCCTCGGGGATACAGTGGTGAGAAAATAGCCCATAACTGAGAGCAACTCTAGGCCACAAACCACTACATGTGTAATGGAGACATTATAGTCCCACCAGGAGAGGGAGAGGGAGAGGGAGCCAACGACTTTGGAGCATCAGTTCATTCAAGGACAGGCAGGTGGTCAAAACAGTAAAATATGGCCTATCCAAACCGAGCGTGTTTTTATTTATGTTTTCCTATTTAGCTTTTTCTCTTTTTTTTCTACAAAACATTTGATCAAATAAAACAACAAAATTAATCAAAGTTACAAGAAAAAATTATAAATGCATCAATACAAATTGCCTAACAGATACATATTGTTTTAATCAATGAATTGATCCAATAAATAGAACAATAAAAAACAACTCAAAACATTATAGAATTAAAATTAATTTAAAATATTTTAAATAGATCCTTTACCATCCATCCAACAAAACCATTCAATCAATCAAACATGTATTTAACTAAATAAAACTAAATTACAATGAAATGTTAATAAAACATCTTTCATTATTAATTTAATGTTATAGGACTACAGTTAAAATATACATTAGAGGAGAGAAGGTAGGCGAATACGTCATCCCTAATCATCAATTTTGCATTCTATTTGAATTAAAGCCAAAAAGAAAAAGTGTTATCCTGCAACCTGCTCAGACAAAGGCACAACATTTTCACAAGTATTTAAGTCTTAAGTGGAGCTGAGGAGTGTATATGAAAGGTGCGGTGATGTAGAAAGCCCTCACACTTCCGCTTTAAAGCGAGGCAGCAGCTTGAGTCGCTGTGGCTGCGGAGCACCAGATCTACAGATCAGCTTCAGTTCACCGTGTCTCTCTGCCCAGTGTGTGCGCCGTCACCACAGCGGACTAGTTTGTCTACACTTGTAGCGGTGTAGACAAACATACGAGCGAGGATTTGGATAATAAGTCTCATTGTTATCTTTACGTGATCGCCTAAAGACGGAACTTTAAGCAGGGAAACAGCAGGTGAGTCTACGAGGCTGCACCTGAAGGATAATTCTCCTCGCCAAAATTGAAACCAGTTTGTTTTCTCTTCCCAACTCCACTTGTTGATGGGGCAATAACAAGCTACTCGAGCAGTCACACCGCGGAAATACACTTATGCGTAATTTGGATAAAATCCTGTCGGACGGCAGGGCAAAGGAAGTTGTAACCTGTGAGTTTGTGTGGCAGATTGTGGTGATGTTTGGCAGCCGGTAGCCTGACATCAGATCGTATTACACAGGCTTTTACCGGGTGAGCAACGGCATGGGGAATCAGATGGACAAGCTGTCACATTTAAGTTACGCAGAAGTTCCCACAGTGGACCCTAACGGCGTGGACACGGAGGAAGGTCCACGGATCGGTGTCTCTTACATATTCTCGAGCGACGACGACGAGCTGGAAGACGGCTGCACTGTCGATGGCACAGATAAGGACCGGAATAAGGAAGAGAAACAATACGATCCGCGCGACGAGGTGGAGTGTGCCGTGTACAACAGAGATGAGAGTATTTACGAGAAGAGTGTCAAGTCTGCCAACCTGGAGGTTTACTCCCCGGAGAATCTGCTAAACAAATGCAAGGCAGGGGACCTGGTGGAGTTTGTGGCCACGGGTCAGTTCCCGCACTGGGCTGTGTACGTGGGAGACTTCCAGGTTGTGCACCTGCACAGAGCCGAGGTGAAAAACAGCTTTTTAACAGACGCCAGTCAAGGGAGGCGGTGTAGGATTGTAAACGACTTGTACAAATTCAAAGCTCTGGGTCCGGACATGGTGGTGCAGAACGCGATGGAGCAAGTGGGCTTAAAAGACCGGGAGCTGAGCTGGAGGAACTCAGAGGGCTTTGCCGCCTGGTGCAGATTCGGCAAAAGGGAGTTCAAAATGGGTGGGGAGATCCGAATAGGCAAGCAGCCGTACAGGTTGAAAATATTCATGTCTGAGAAACATTCGCACGTTTTGGAGTTTCAGAGTTTGGAGGACATGATCATGGAGAAGAGGAGGAACGATCATCTGGGCAGGAAAGCCGTGCTGAAGGAGCTGGCCACACACTTCAGCAGCGTGGAGCAGAGTAAAAGTGAGGAACCAGGCGCTGACTGATTGCTGGATGCTCCTCCTGTTGCTCTAAATGTATTGTTTTTGCAAGTAGAGTAGCCTTGACCAAACATAAACTGATACACTCTGCTTTAATCTATAGCAAGCCTTCAATTTATTTTAAATGGAAGCATCATTTTAGTCTGTCACAATGTTATTGCCTTAAAGCCTCAATCATCAAAATCCTAAGACGCTTCATGGCCTTAGTATGAGCTCAATTATCTGGGAAAATCAAATTGATTTAGTTCATAAGCTTGTTTGTAGCTCTGCCCCACCACACAGAATGTAAAGTCTTTATAGAGCCTTTTTAAACATTTATCTCAAGCTGTCATGATTTTTGTGAGAAGAGTGAATGTTTCTTTATTCATCGTGTGTCCTGTGACTTGATCCTGGTGCAGTTCATCCCTCAGCTCTACCCAGACAGAAATATGTCAGAGTGGCTCGCTGAATACAAGAAGGATTCTTTCTGCCTTTAAGGGTTATTCTCACACCAGCACATGTTGGAGTAAAAGTTATGGAGCTGGTCTTGTGTTACACTGATCCAAGTCTGTCTTTACTGTATCTACAGTTCAAGTAAACCATGACCCTGTGTCTTCTTTTCAAATGAGTCTTCTGTCCTACTGTTTTACTTACATGCACAAGAGTAAGATATTCATCCATTACTGTTCGGTTGATTCATACCACAACATGTGCTGTGATCTTCTCTCTTCCTATCGCTACTGAAATTGTATCTCCTGCAGGCCTGGCTCGGTCTATGTGCTCCTATCATACTGAAGCAGGAATTACCAGAGAGGCAGCTTTGAGTACTTGTATGTTTATATGTCTGCGTACAGATTTTGTCACCACCATAGCGTCACAATCGTGCCAGATGCAGTCATGAACCCACTTAACACGTGTAGTTGAGACAAAAATCAAAGATGGATGCGGTCTAAGCAAGGTGACAAAAGTCTGGGGTAGGAAGTGGTGAAGGGCTCATGGCTCCCCCCACTTTATTCCCTAGCTTGGTTTTGTGTCCCAATTGGTGTGATCCTGTCGAGAGATTGAAGCCACAGTAGTATGTTAACCATCACAATACATGTTTGATTTAGCGCCACAAAGCTGTGTGCACAGGTTGCTGATAGGCCAGTTTTTTAATTTGCCAGAACGTGTCATAGTGACATTACATACATTACAGTCTATGATAATACAAAATTCAGGTTCAGCCTGTATGCATAAAATCACACCAGTTAAAGCTTGTATATCTAAATAAACAGACAAAACCTGAATCCAACTCTAGGTAAAGTTTAACTCTCCAGCATTACCATGATTGTTTGCTGAGATATCGTGATGCATTTAGTTTGAAATCATTAAGGGGTCGAAAGCTAAATTCGTCCAGGGATCAATTGTCTAGCAGCTGCCATACATGATTTAATAATGACATTACTGCATTAAATTGATAGCATAGTAGTAAAGGGAAAATAGCTCAAAGTGTTAGGATGACAAACTTTCATGATCGTTTGCAGCGTTTTTAAACCACTGCCATCTGTCATAATATCTACAAACTAAATGTGTTATTGCATATTAACACCACAGCATACCTAGGATTCGAGACAGTATTATTTTTTTTACTCCAGCTCCAAAGACCACCAGGGAACATTGTTGTACAGAGTGTCTTGACAGCCTCAGTGTGATGAAATCACATTGTATCAATGGAAAGAGTGCTCAGTGTGCCCTGATGATGGCAGTGATAAGCTTGTTTAGTTATCATTGGAGGAGAAAACACTATGTATTGTAATCGACCATGATGATTCTCTCGTGTCAGAAAGTGATACTTTTTTCAATTATCTTTTGTATTTCTCATATGAAGTTTCTATTTGGATACTTTAAATGCTACTCTCAAGGCTAACAACTCAAGAGCCTGATATCTTGGTTGAAAAGGAATAAACATTGTACAAATGATTATCTTTTTATGCAGAGCAACTGTTTTGTTGCACTAAATTTCATTGTAAATATTCTTCTCTCTTTTTGCACTACTTTATTTATCTTTTGCACCATGCATGTTGAGTTGTTGGAGGAGCACGCGACATAAGATTTTCATTGCCAACATATACGCTGTATCTGCTGTGCATATGACAAATAAAACCTTGAACTTGAAACTTGAAAATGTTACCGTGTACTGTAACAACAGAATAACAGGAAGTGGTGAAATACTTTTTTCATGACAACATGGAACATTCAGACCGACTGTAAATGTTACTTACAATATTGTGCTATACTGTAGCTATCTGGATGCTTAAGCCCCCATGTGCTGCATTCTCAAGCAGTTGCTTTGATATCCCTTACAGAAATGAAATTCAATTCTTGATGTTTGGCTCACTTTAAATCTTGCAACAGTTGAACTTGATAGCAAACTTTTGACCTTTTTTCTAGTTTTCAGGTACATCAATGCAGTGCTTCCCAACCTCTTTGTTTGTGGCCCCTTGAAGGAACACTTAACCTACAGAATGATTATCTGTATATCAATTGCTCTCTTTGTGTTACTTTTTTAGAGTAAACTATGTTCCAATTGCAGGCCTCCACAGATAACGAAAATCTAAAAACTGAGAAAAATCTTGATGAACTGAGACAAATTGGAGCCGCGTCTCAAACCAGCAAAACTACTGAGTATCAAAACATTTGTTTACAACTCTGAAACAACTGATGCAGAATAACCAAGTTAATGAGCACTTTTCTGCTAAATCTTTATTATGCAAAACACTTCCACATAAACAGTTTAACGCTTGGAAAACAAGTGAAATGTGTTTTTTAAAAAAGCAAGAGTTTTAGTTGTGAGCATATAACTGGACATTATAATTTTCTGCTCAAGTTGTGTGCAAGGTTTAAACAGATGTTTATTTTTGCTGTTTTTAAATGCGAAACCCTGTTTACTTTTGGAAATGCTTGTTGATTCTTTGTTTGGAGGCAAGAGGGAAATAAATCCTTCAAGAATACAAGGTGGCATAAGTATTTGATATAAAATGATCATTCAGTGGGTGAAGTATTCCTTTAAAATTAGGAGATTTCTACCTTTGACATTAATGTCCCTCATCCTATCGTTTTTATAGACCATTCCTGTAGTACAATGAGGAATGCAATATGCTCTTCCAGTGAAGCGGCATTAACTCTTTCCCTGGCCATTCCTCTTGATGCAACGTAAAAGCTTGGACACGTTTACGAAATTATAATCACCTGTCAGGGCGGGAATCTCATCCTTCTGCTGCTACTGTGTAGGTTTGTTTTCATATAAGTGACAACCCCGTGAGATTGGTTGTAATATATGAGAGAGAAATCAGAGCTCATCCCTATCTGTAGCTGAAATGCAAAAGATCATTTTGCTGCACTTGTGAGAGGAACACTGAGAAAGAGGAATAGAAGGTTGGGTTTTAACAAGCCTTGTTCTCATCAATGAATACTCACTACTCGTCACACCCAATCTTCCTTCCATCTGTTAACAGCCTCCACACATCTACATGCAGATAAACAAATGTTTTAAAACGTGTTCAAGAGGCTCATCTTGAGGTGGTCCATTTCTCATCTTCAGTCCAATTTTTTAATTATTCAAACTCTAACAAGAGACTTGGCACACCATTAGAGACCAACAAATACTTAACAAGTTGTTCTGTCGCCACAAAAACACCCAAAAGGCTTTTGATGAAAGAGCCTGGAGACTGCATGTAATGTACATTTTTGACCTGAGAGATTTCTCTGTTGATTTAGTTGAAGTGCATTATGGAGAAGGAGGCAGTTGGACTCCTTTTCAATCTGTATGACAAAGCTTCAAACTGTGCCTTACTTCTTTAGTTATGAAGTTGTTTTTAGGTAAAATATCTCTAAAGAAGGAGGAGTTGGATCAGAAATAGGCTTATTCACCTTCTTGGCGTGAGTTTGATGAGGCGATCGATAGCACCCTCGTGTCTGGATGCTAAACAATAAGCTGGAGCCAGAACCAGTAACTTCCTAAAGTATCCCTGGTTGCCTGGCAACTGCTACAGGACAGGGAGTAGTTTTTGCACCTATTAAACAAACGAGATATACCGCGTTGATTACTAAGCTTGAAAAGTGCTGGTGGATTTTATTCCTTTTGCACAGATCCAGGCTACCAATTTCACCTGTTTCCAGTATTGATGCTAAGCTAAGCTAACCAGCTGCTTGCTAACCACACCATAAACTTAGGTTGTTTACTCTACAGACACGAGAGATGATCTCATCTGAGTGCTTACAAGAAAGCAAAAACCGTATTTCTCAAAATACTGAACTATAAAAACAACGGTAATAGTGGAACACAGTAAATTGTCTGTTTTTTCATAACTCTATAACTCCAGCCCTAGAGATTTCACAATGCAGCTGTAAAAGTAGAAAAAAGGGCAGAGAAATGAATAAGAATCAGAATCAGAAATCCTTTATTAATCCCACAGCGGGGAAACTTACATTACAATTTAAATTACTTTGTTAAATCAGTGAAGCATCTAAAGTAAAATGTCTTCCACAAATATAAGTACACATGAGTCATAACTCTATAACAAGAACACAACAAAACACCCAATTAAGGACACAGCATGGAGGCCCACCCTGGGTTTCCTTTTTCAAACAGAAAACCAAATGTGAAAAAAGTAATTGAAACATTTGAACTGTAGGCAAACACTCAGGCGCTTGTAAATGTTAAGGATAGGCCTTGTGAAAAATGATTGGATCACACCTGCCATGCTGAGAGGGAGTAACAGCAGCCCACATTATCAACAAAGTCCCTACTGTGTGTCAGAGTGATGCCAGGAAAACTCCTCAATGCCTCAGGGACAATTACTATACTCTGACATCATAGTGAGAAACTCTTCAAAACGAGGAATGTCTCAAAAAAAGCACTAATGTGCAATGAAGCTAAACAAAAGGATGATTCACTGGCATGCTGAATAATGACACATCTCAGAGGTAGTCGAGATGAGATTTAGAGCAAGATCATGTTAGCAAACAAGTAGCAATTACAGGATGTGAGCAAATGCTAATGCTAGCCATTTTAAGCTAATGGACCTTCAACAACAAGTAAAGCCGTGGCAGTGAAATCCATGAGTTTATTAACCCCAGAAACTCTGTGTTTCATTGCTCATCATTTTAACTTTTCAGTGTAAGAGAGAGATTGTCCATCTTTTTTCAATCGTTTTAGTTCTGAACAAAAGCAACATTCTATGATTCTATCAAAATATGAGAAACAACTATACATTTTTCCATGACTGTCCGAAAAAGACTGAACTATGTTTTCATTTGTCAAATGTTTTTCACCAGTGAGGTAGCTTTAGCTTCTCAACACTTTTTTGTATTCAATCTGTTGACCCCTTAACTTTTCCATTTCCCTGTACCGTGATGGCAGCCAATGTATTTCACCCAAAATGTTGCCCGAAGCTGTGGTCTTTCATTTGAAGTCCTTACTCGAGTGACACAGCTGAGTGGCTTGAGATGGCGTAGAGGCAGGTGGCTTCATTGTCTGCTCAGCTTTTTGTTTATCCCGCTGTTGTCCTGCTCTTTCCCATAGCAGCACTTACTCTCAGTGGTTCTTTGAACTGATCAGATAGGGCTTTGTGTTTGCCTGGGGGCACCAGGGTTACTTTAACAGCCGAACGTATTCCAGGTCATTTGCATCAGCTAAGTAAACACATCCAATTCTAATGATGTTTATTCAAAGCTTTAAGCAAAAAGGTTTGTTAAAGATGTATGCCTTTAACTAACAAGTCCTATAGCTTCAGATGATCAGCTTATTCATCAATCTCATGGAATACTTGACTAGAAATACCTTTTGCTGCATCATATGATGCCGGAAAATAAGATGCAAATTTACATACTGTAACCCAAACAGTACATGCTTTCTCTTCAGGGTTTACTTACCATTAAGCTGCTAAATTGGATGACACAAGCAGATTGTGTGAGTCATAGGACGCAGTAGTCCAACACTTTCTTCTTATCGCTCCCTTATCTGTTGACACAGCTGTATATGCAGGCCGAGATCGGCTTTGAAAGGGCACACCACTACGACTATTCTGTCTTGGAAACAATCAAATCATTCTGCGTGCTTTTAACGAGAAAACCAAACGCTTCACTTCATTAATTCAATTGTAAGCTCCAAACTGAACATCTGTATGGTTACATTATTTAATTAGCCAAATATTTTATATTTATGATCAACTGATTTGGCAGTTATACTGTCTTCAAATCACCTTATTCCGGATTATTATAGGCAGAGTACTCCATTCACTCAAAATATCTCATTGTGCCATATTAGTAGGGAATTCTTCTACTAAAATGTAAGTATAAGCTCTATCGGGTATAAGCTTCAAGTCTAAAATGAAACATTCTCATGCTGCTGGTGCTAAATGACACCTTAAGATGAATCAAAGCTTTGAGTCATCAACTGATATTTTGCATAAATCCCAGACTGTGTGAAGTGCATTGAGCACGCAAGCGCTGTCCTTCTTACAGAGTGGTCTAAACGTATTTCACTATGCGTGAATTATGTATAAATATGCAATATGTTAGTGTGTCTGCTAGATCTTGGGGACATATTGCAGCTGAACATCCATTTACATCCTCATTATGAGGCCGCCTCTGCACAGACTGTGGACTTGAATCTCTCCTGGCCACAAGTGTTCCTCTGTTTACATAATCGGCCTTTATTTACAGTCTTTAGAAGCATTTAACATAGAGAAAAGTTTACAACAAAGGGTAAGGAGCGAGAGGAGCTACTCCAAAATCAATTTGCATTCTGCCTCTCCTCCTTGTTCAGCGTTCCCCTTAACAAACAAATTAACGGCAACTTTCATGAGGCTGGCTGAGTAATTACTTGTTCAAAGTGCGATGCTCTTGAAAGCACAGAAAATTGTACTGCACCACAGTGCCAATTTTCAAATCAGTTATGTATGCATGTGAGACTTTTTAATGACTGTCATCTCCTCGCTCACAGTTATTTTCAAACAAAAGGTAATTTTCAGAGTTCACTTGAGTGTATCCCATCTTTTGAGTTACATCTGCTGGCATTGGTACATTTGCGATAGTTATTATGGATATGTGTCTATACTGATTAAATTATTCATATAAGGTAAAGTGCACTTACATTATAGCATAAAACATATTTTTCCTCCACAATGTAGAGTTTTGATGGTTATTGCTTAAATATTGGCCTGCTCTTCATTCCTTTTTAATTGGATTGAAGAGCATATGGTGCAAATAGGCCACAATGGCAGGGGCTGAAAGGGAGCATATTGGTCATATCATTTTGATGGCGGGTGGAGAGTAGTAGAGAAGTAGATAGTCGAGTGACATCCCTTCTCTGCTGAGACAGCTGAGGGCAGGCTCTAACTGGCACATGCCATCTGTCTGGAGATCTGGGGACCAAGGTGTTCCTCCAAAATGTGTGTCACTGTCATCTCCATTGTGCAATCGGAGCAGGACGGCCATAGATCACTTTTGGATGCTGACCTCGGGTTGTTTTTCATTTCGCACTTCAGTGGTTGGGGTCAAGGTTCGGGGAGGCTGAGGTGATGCAAAAAGTAGACTCATGGTGTATTGAAAAGAGAAAAACTATCATTTTAGGCATAATCCAGGTGCCCCCAGTGACTTAATGAGCTTCAGGAGCAGGCAGTCAGGTCTCTTTACAGAGTTAAGGGTTTTGCATTACCTGTCCCTTCACAGAGGCAATTTGCTCAGATAAAGTGTCAGCATACTGAGCTTTCTGTGCTAATGATCAGGCAGTCGGTCCAGGTGCTGTCACTTACATCTCTGTGAAAAGAGAGTTGTCTCCTCTGGTATATGGTACATCATGTATAGTGTAGAATGCAGCGAGGTCAGCCAGCGTGCTTCATAAAAATGTTACTATTCATTTCCTGTTTAAATTCCTTTGGCTTTGTCCCCCTTGATCTGGTCGCATCTGGGGAGCACATTAGGCCAAATCAGCATCCACGTCCTAATTGCTTCTCATTTGCATAAATGTGTGGTTTCCAGATGCCAGGATTGTGGCAAGTAGGGGTAACAGCTGGCTGGTCACCTCTTCGGCATGTGTGAGTGACATCCGACCTCCATTTTCGCTTTAATTCTGTCTCTCTGTGGTAGATATGTAATAGCATTCAATACTTTGTTTTAATTTCTGTATAATTGCCTGAATCTTCATGTTTTTGTTTTTAGCTTAGAAATAGCCCTTTACATCTTTACTACAAACGGGGCCTCTTCATAGAGTTTGCCATGCCACACCTCCATGTTTTCTACAGCCCAGGATATTCAAACTAAACTCGGTTGAAGGCAACCATAGCTCTCCAACATGATTAAAAAAGGAGAAGTGGGACGAGAAACCTCAATGACAGATGACACTAAATCAAGACACTCTGGACCTTCAATATTTTTCATGATAACAATAAGTTAATATGCCTCATTTGACTGCAGTATCCTGAGCTTCCAAGGACTGTTTTTGTTTCACCTTTGTTTTGGTTCAATCTCATCACTCTGAACTGATTGTTATGTCCTGAAGCAATCATCTGATTCCAGCAAAAAGTTTCAGAACAGCAGACTGATTGAGTTGGTGGCTTCGCAGGTTGAAAAATCATTGAGCGTTTAGCAGCATAAGAGTCAAATGTATCCCTTGGGAGCTGGGAGAGACCAAAAACAGAGCTAAAAACTATTGGATTTATATTCTTCACTTGGCCTAAACATAAGCTGCCAGAAAATCAGCTTTAGCAGCTTTGAATTTCTTTCAAACATCACTGGATGACATGAGAGTGGTGAACCTCATTATTTCCCACTGCAAACTATTAAGAGGGAGGGCAGAGGACAAACTGTCAAAGACACTGTTTCAGATTTTTGCCTCTGGTGCTCACCATGTGGTCCGCCTCCTGCACTGCAGTTGCTGCAAGGCAGGTGCTGAGCCCTTCTTAAACTCTAACCTTGAAACAACAATACTTTCCCAAGGCTGGTATGATGGAGGAAATTACTATTGTTTGACAATCAGACCTGACATCACGGAAATATCCATATCTGCAAGTCCCCACTGAAACAACAATGTATTTGATTAAAATCAAATAATTACCTGAAACTCAATTAAAGAAAGTTAAGTAATGCAACATTGAGACTAAAATGTAAGGTGTGTGTAGAGTCATATTGTTGTGTAGCATCCTTTATTCAACCAATTCTTCTGTGCCTCATTACAAGACAGCTCTGTTTTCTTGTGGACATCAGGGGACAAAATCTGGAAAGAGGATAAGAGAGCATGATTAGTTTAGAGTGCATTTTAAATGGAAGTTACCATGTTCAAATGTCTAATACAAAGGTCCTGTATTTGCAGCAAAACCTGTTCTAGCTGTGGATTTAAGATGAGGATTATTAAATAAGTGCTAGAATGTGGTTACCCAGCAAATCTAATTTTTATTCCCTTTGGTATTTACCAGAGGTGAGGTACACCAGGTACGTTAACTCTGTGTTTGTATTCACAGCGTGTGTAAAGCCGAGAATAATGAGCCCACACTCATGAGGTACATTTTCATCACTTTGTGCCTGGTGTGTCAGCCTAAGCAGAGGAAATTCCAGTGTGTCAAGAAGCTTGATTACAATAACAACAGCGGCACAGAAAACAAAGGATCAAGTCAGTTACATGTGGAGCCTAAAGCTGGAGAGCCTTAGTCTGATTAAGGGTGTTTTAGCAGCATGTAATATCAGGGGGAATGTTAATAACAGCATGGGGAGTCACGCTGCGCCACAATTTGAAAAACAAGTGTGCTCCAATTACTAAGGGCACATTCTGTATTTCATGTGAGTTTATATTTACTGTGCATTCATGTTGATATAAACCTGATAAACTGAGGCTATTTTGCTGTAGAGGAGGGTAAAAGTTTATAGTAAATGTGCACTGCTTTGTGTATTCACCATTTAATGGAAGCGCATTAGCGGAGTCATATCTGCTTCATCACAAAACACAAGGGAGCCTACAGAACTAGCTGCTCAGTGATCTGCATTGTTTGGAAGCTAAATGAAATGTCCTGGTATTGTTCGCTTTGTTGATATTGTTGGTTTTATTCCTGTAATTCGTTTTTTACGAGACACAATTTGCAATGTTTGTTCTGATAACTGCTCCGGTATAAATAAACATAGTTATTGCTTTATTATTGTCCTCACCTCGATGTTTCTGCCACAACTCAGAAACATTCTCATTCAACGACTCTTATCGCAGGAAGCTGCATTCAGTCACAGCTCAGTAAGAGTAAGGCTGAGCTCTCAGGCCTAGCAGTAGACAGGTTATGAACCCTATCATTAGGGGAAAATGTCACTGTGGTTACCAGCGTTTGTGGAAAAATGAATAGAGGGTTCATTCGAAAGGGGTCATACAGAAAGATGCCATGGAGATAACAGTGATCCTTGCTTGCCGGAGGCTTGTACAGTAAAGGATGCAATCTGAGAATAAGGTTTGCATCCTCCATACCCGCACCTCAACCCATCAACCTCTCCCTTCAACAGCAGGCGTATGTGTCAACCAAAGAGACGGTCCTCATGTTTGCTGAGGTCAAAGTCATCTGTCAAATCGGCGAGACGGCTGGCTGGCTCCATGGAGGTAATTGGTAGCATTGCTGCCTTCGAGTAGAAGCTTGAAGAAAATCTTGCTGTGTGTCAGGGAAGTTGGTCTTGGGAGCACAGGCTCCTCTGATGACTGGCTGTGCTGAAAAGCAAACACGCTGAAAGCGACAGGAAAAAGACACACAGACGCTCTCGGGCACGGCAGCAATCAAAGGCAATTGGCACTTTTTGCTCCAGATGATATTACCACTACATAAAAAAAGCTTTTATCTGCGACCCAGACATCCTAAGTCAACTGTTCCAACTTTGAATGTGAGTATAATGAGGAGGGCTTAAGGGAAGGCCATGCCTGGAGTTTGATTACTCTTACAATGGATTTGTATGACTTAAGAGGTAGTTTGAATGTGACATATTTGTGTCTTAGAAATCTCCCCTGGAGATGTTTGAGCTCCAGGCCAGGGGAAACCTCCAATCACATTTCAAGGCCAATTCTATGGTTGCCAGGATACAGAGCTTCATATTAAAAGTATTTCCAGTCAGGCTTTATAACAACGGCTGAGCCAAGTAGTGTAAATCAGGGCGCTAGTTCACCATCTTCCCTCTAATTCTTCTGCTTAAACTTTTTTTTACTTTTATTTTCAGTAAATGTGGTGGAACGTGAGGTGGTTGGCCATGGTAAAATGGATGGATTGGATTTGCAAAAACATGCTTTTACCGCGCAAGGTTGTTACCTTTTTTTTCACATTTTTATATTATTGAGTAATTTGCCATTCCCTCAATTTCAGTGTCTTAAGAAGATCTCCTGCATGTGTGAAGTAAGTTGTCTAAAGCCTTCTGACTATAAAGGGAGCTGCATCAAATCCTATAAATTGCCAAAGGTTGGGTGTGAAGGCTACGAGTTGGAAAATGAAAAAAGAAATGAAAAGTTAAAAAGAAATTAGACAGAAACAGACCTCTGTAGGCCCCGACTTAGTTCTGTTTGAGGCTATTATAACTTAACACAACTGAATCTCCAACCAGGCTGTCAGAGGTTGAGATGCATTGTGGGTAATCAGGCTTTTGACAAAGGAGAAGGTCATCTTTTAAATGTACAGCAGCAATGTCCTCCTGCCTGCAAGTTGTAAAAAATAAAAGGAAAAACAATGAATGAAAGAAAGAAGAATGTTACTATATGTTTCTTATAGTAATAGGAGACCCCCAAGGCACCGTCACATATATAGAGCACTTGTTTTTGCTACCTTTACAAAATACTAGTGACTGATCTATAGTACAAAGACTTTCTCTGAAAGAAAAACCTTGAAGTTATTCCTCTTTTAATGAAAAGCTGAACTCATAACTGCGTCTCGTTGCAGTGGGGTAGGTGGCAGGGGGCGGTTATTCTGGCAGAATTAAATTAACATCTTGTCAATTTCCATCATCACATCCCTGCTGTCTCCCAGAATGAGCGGGTCATCTGCAGCCTGGCTTCAATACCCAGTAATGAGTCAGCTAAAGCCTACACAAGATCAGTGTAACCAGGGCAGAGGAGTTACATTTGGATTTAGCTATTTTGTTGTCATGTAATACTGATTTGTATGCAGTTTTATACAATAGTGCTCTTGCAACACTTTTCTTTCAGTGAAAGCAAGGTCAAAGTGTAAAGAAGCCCTGGTGATTACTCTTTGGGTCCTCTCTCTGCTATTCATAGCTCTCTTCATAATGTTTCTTTCTCATGACTTAACTTCACATATTGGCTGAAAAAGAACACTAAAAGACAAACGCCACAGACAGATTGGTCGGTTCCCTGCAGAGATGTTCCTATACTCTGCTCTTGGCAGATGAACAATAAGTCCAGAGAACCTTTTGACTTTGGTACAATTCAAGGTTTCTCCCAACTCTTTTGATATTGCTCAGCAGGTAGGTGTTGGACTGCAATGGCTCAGAGGCTCCAAGCAGCTGCATGCGATGGCTCGGAAAGGTGCGACCTTCAGACAAGTACATGCAACAGTGGGTTGTGGGATGTGGCCGCTCAGGGGAGGGCTGCCTGGCTGGTCACTACTTCAATAGACACCTGCGGTTCTCTCTTCGTGCCATCTCATTCCCTGCTTTTTGGTTCAGTGGAGAGTGATTGCAGGGGGAGAAAGAGAGACATACAGGGATGGGGAGATGAGGAAAAAAAGGGAGTAGCAAAGATCAATAGCAGGGTTGTAGGGAGTGGCTAGATGCATCAAATGATTCATAGAAAGGTTAGGAATTTCAAAAATAGACAGGACAAAGAACAAAGCCATTATTAAAATAAAATAGTGCTTGGAAAAGAACCTTGAGGTACACCACAAGCTATAAGTTGCAAACAAGGATACAATTACAAATAACTAAAACGTATTAATGTTGTTAATAAAAAATGATGCATCCCAAGGCCTTACTTTAGATGCCTTCTAAAATGTTCTGACGATCCCAGACTGTGAAATGGTTGACGATGTACAAAATTAAAATGTAATGATTTCCAGGCAGTCATGTGCTACGTTTAGAAGAGCTGACTTGCGATATTTAAAAAGATGTGAGAAGACTACTGCTGTTAATGATTGCACAGTCAGGGGTTGAATGCAGCATGCTTGAAGGACAGAAAGACATTTGTAAGAATCTGATCTGGCAAATAAAAGAGAAATTAAAGAGGTTTCTAAAAGGTGAGATGAGAGGAAGGTTTGTGAATCACAGTACAGCACCTGGGAGACAGATCAACACCAAGTGTATATGGTGACCAAGGGGACAGTTAGCATGTAGTGGCTTCATTTTCCCCTTCAAGGCTGGTATTCATTATCTTACCACTTCACTGCCTAAACGGTGGATAGTGTTAGGTGTGTAAGGCATTATTTCCCTTTATTAAAAGAATCATAAGTGCTTCAGAATGACAGGATGATTCAGTGCTTTATTATGCTGCCTCATCATGAATCACATTTATTCTCAAACTGGGTTCACATTATTTTACCCTTCTGCAAGTCAGGGGCTTGCTTTTAACCTTAACCTCCAAAGAACAGATGTGAAAAATTATAATAACACATAAAAATCTCCTAATATAACAGAACTTCTGTATACAATTGCCTTAGCCTTTGAGTTCCACAGCACTGTGCAGTTTAAACCCAAAGAGAAAGAGAGCATGGATGATGGCTTTGTAAGCTTTCTGACGTGCTGAGATGCTCTCCAGTGCAAACTTAATTACAACCAGACAGCAGGCAGAAGCCCTCACAAAGGCCCAATAATCAGAAGCTGGTGATCAAAGCATGCAGCTCATGACCAGGAGAGGCAGTGATGCTGAAAAGTAATTAAAGTCACCTGCAGAGTGGAGCCATGCAAACTGAACTCCCAGCTTGCTGCATCACCCTTTCTTTACTTCTCGCCTTTCTATTGTTCTCTCTCTCCTTTTCTATCCTCTTTCCTGTTTTATTTTCTCTCACATCCTACTGCTTCATATTATTCGGTTTCCTGACTCCCAACCCTCAGCCATCACCACCCAAACTCCTGTCTTGTTTTCTCTCCATCTGTCCATCATTTGTCCAGCCTGTGACTGTTTTTCCTCCCCTGCATCCATCACCTGCTGACTCACGAGTTACCTGTTATGTGCAGAAGCAGTGAATAAATGGAACACAGCATCACTCAATCCTGCACCACACACACGGTCATTCCAAAACAGAGCGATGTAAATCGATTTCTCCTGAAGCTTTTTTTTTCACTTTTGTAAGTCATTGTATTTCTTTTAAAGGCCATGTGCTTGAATGCAAGTAAACACTTTCTGGTCTGTGTGTTCATTCTTTTTTTTTTATGTCCATGGTCTTTGGCGTCTGCATTCATAATTTATTGACTCATGTACGACCTTTCAGGTATCTCCGATGTGTGACCAACTTTTCGTCTAAAGCAAGCGGTGTTTATCTCATATTACTTGCCATGCATGCTGCAGAGTGTGAGCTTATCTCCAGCTAAGCCTTTGTGCTATGCAAAGGAGTGAAGATTACCCCTTTCACAGCTCTCCTGTTCACAACCCCCTGGCTCACCCCTTGGAAGCTCAGAGTAAATTGAAAATTGAAAGAAAGTGAGTAGGTGTTTTTGCAACTATGTGGATTGGTCATTACATCTCTTTTCATGTTTGACACACTTCTGGGACCCTACACAAACGTGTGTCTGTCTTTGATACTGTAATTAATGAAAGGATGTCTAAGAAGGTAATGGTCTCAATTTTTCACAATCAGAGACAAGCTAACCAGCCAATGAGCAGGGACATGGCTTGGTGATGAGCCAATAGATGAGCTTCAGTAGCAAAATTAATGAGAGGGAAGACAGCATGTCAGGGGAACTGTGTTAAATCCCTCCTCTGAGGATCAATGCAGTTTAGTTCAATTACATGCAGCATGCTTGTCATATTGTCATACATGCACCTGCAGCACACTTAGAATAAAGTGCTCACTGGTGCTTAGGTGAAAGGTGAAATAGCACAATTTATAACAGGTGAACACAGAGAGACACATGTCAAAGTTACGTTTGATAGACAGATTAGTTCGGAAATTCATTGTAGCCTATACAGATATAACCAGACATCCATTACAACACATATTCAACACCATCATTGACAAATCAAGGACATCTCAACCCAACTTTTCACATACTGTTTGCCACATCTAGCGTTTTTAATTAAGATATCAATTAGCCTAGGCTACATATCAAACAAAAAAAGGTTGATAATTTGTGTGAGATTGTTTACATTAAATGAGAGAAGAAGCTGCTCGTGTTTCTGCGGCCGCGGGAGGGCACAGCAACAGCGGTGACACTCAGCTGATACTCCGGAAATGAGGGCCAGGCCCAGAGGTGAATACAGGCGCCAACAATAGCCTACACAAACGCACAAGTAATTAAGGCTTCATTATTCGGTTATGGTGACACACAACAAACCCACCTATGCGCGTCATCAACAGGTGCACACTGTGTCTGGTTTTATTGCTAACGTGCTATACAGTCTATGATGCTAACGAAGCATCATCCGGCAGCTCACTGAGTCTTTTACCCTCAGTGAGGTGTGTTAGGACTTTCTGCAGTTTGTGACCTTACTGCAGAGATTCATTCAGCTGCAAAGTTTTGGGAGTATTAAGGAGCTCAGTGGGACAGAGAAGGCTGTGACCTGAGATGAGCCTGGAGAAAACTGAGGAGGACTTCACAGAAGACTCACAAACCTGACGTTCTTAAAGGTGAGTACAAAGCAAACTGTGACTTGTTGCAACTGTACAGGACCATCGGTGTTCACTAGTAACAGACGCATGTTACGCAAGTTGTAAACATTGTGCAGATCCTTTGCTTTAATATGATGTGTGTTTGTGTATTGACGTGTTTTTTGCGTTGTGTATTTCCGCTGTGATTTTGTTCATACACGACACTGTGTTGTTGCTTTCTGCTGTTGTCGCTCATTTTAGTAGTGTGTGTTTTGTCTCTTTTAGTTAATTCTCGCAAGTCTACACTAGTATACTTGTATTAGTGTTCATCAGTTTTATGAACATGCAAAGTGTGTCCTTAGAAATGGAAATGATGTCGGTTTGGACATCAAGGGTCATATTTCAGATGTTTTCCAATAAGTGAATTTGCTATGTTGACATTTAAAGTAGTTGCTTCGGTACAAAATTCAATCAACATTTTCGTTTCTTTATAAAGCAGAGGAACTATTGAGTTATGTTTACTAGAAACAAGACTTTAAATGATTACCTTTGTTGCTCTGTATCTTTCAGATTTGTAAATAAGCAAACAAGTTTATCTTGATACTGGGATTTTGTCATTTTATTGTTGTGTTTGCGGGTTTAAGGTTATAGGTTAAAAGTAATTATTAATACCACATAGTAGGCCAAATTGAAAAGTGAAACCACTAATTATTTAGAGTGGTCCAGAGTTTTAAATGATTAAGTGTTTTAATATTATTATGTTACTTTTGATCAGTCCATGGTGAAAGGCTTGAACATCTCATCCACATCAAACCGTCATTGATGGTTGACATGGATCTTATTGTAACTTTTTTGAACTACGTTGGAAACTTATTGTTCATAATGTAATGTTCAAATATTTGAAATACAAGTACTCGAAAAAAAGTACTTTGTAAAGCCCATGAAGGTAATGTTCCACCACTGGATGGTGGGTATTCCAGCTCTTCAGCGCTCAAGCATGCAATTTTGGATGCCAGTATATCAAAAAGACAAGGGTTAATACTGCTGAACTGGTCTGTGTACTCCACATCTTATCCACAGGCTTGAAGTGAGCATCAAGTTGGCTAATGGGAATTTTTAGAGAATAAGAATGATTAGAAGCTCAATGGCATGAAAGACCACAAAGGCTGCACAGCCACTGTATACTCATTTAGACGACATGGTCCTGTGTGGCAGAGAAAATCCCTCCACACTGTGCTCTTTGTTTAATTCTGAGCTAATCTCGTGCACCATTTTCTATATGCCATCAGTAAGGAAAAGTGCGGAATAATCATTTTAAAGAAGGTTAAGAATTAAGCAGCTTTTACTTGTACTATACGATACAAATGCCAGGTCTCCCTGATCGGTTTAGTATTTATATATGTTGCAAGATCTTTATTGCTTTCCTATGAGGAATAATCAACAGCTGGTTGGGGAAAGTTCAAGTTCGTACCATGAATGGTGAACACAAAGCCTCCTATTTTCTATTCTCCTCACACAGATGGGCCTAATTGCAGAGAGATTTGTGGAGATTGTGTAAAAGCCCTCACTATGAAGGAGGAAACTAAAAAGTCAGGAATTTGTCGGTAGAAGCTGTGGCTTTTGAACAAGGCAGCCCTGAAAGCAAAAGATAGTGTGAACTCCTTGAAGCGTGAGTGACATGCAAGAAAGGATGTTTTTGAGTGAAGACACCCTTCAGGATTACAGTAGAATATTACTTCATTTCAATAATTCTCAGAAGACAAAAATACCACTGTGGTCAGAAGAGGACTAGAACATTTTGTTTTGCCTTGTTTTCTGTCTGAATGGTGTTGTATTCAACACATCATCTGGGTATAAGAGAGTTCCCGCTCAAGTGATTTCTTTTGGAAAATTAGACAAATACACTGCCTGGCCAAAAAAAAAGGTCACAAACTCTAATATTTCGTTGGACCGCCTTTAGCTTTGATTACGGCATGCATTCGCTGTGGCATCGTTTCCACAAGCTTCTGCAATGTCACAACATTTATTCCTGTCTTGCATTAATTTTTCACCAAGATCTTGTATTGATGACGGGAGAATCAGACCACTGCGCAAAGTCTTCTCCAGTACATCCCAAAGATTCTCAATCGGGTTCAGGTCTGGACTCTGTGGTGGACAATCCATGTGTGAAAATGATGTCTCATGCTCCCTGAACCACTCTTTCACAATTTGAGCCCGATGGATCCTGGCATTGTCATCTTGGAACATGCCCGTGCCATCAGGGAAGAAAAAATCCATTGTTGGAATAACCTGGTCCTTCAGTATATTCAGGTAGTCAGCTGACCTCATTCTTTGGACACATAACGTTGCTAAACCTAGACCAGACCAACTGCAGCAACCGCAGATCATAGCACTGCCCCCCACAGGCTTGTGACCTTTTTTTTGGCCGGGCAGTGTATAAGAAGCATGGTGTGCCAAAATATACAGTTGTGATTTTGTTTATTCCTGTTGTGAGGTTGGATATTTTTGTGTCTGGGATTTTCTCACAGCCAAAGTTTAAGATCAGATCAAAGTATACATGTGTGAGTCATCTATATTAGCCTTATGATGGTTTTGCAGCATCTTTTTTATGTTTCCTTGCCTTTGGCCGAGTAAATGCTGGGCTAGGCTCGACCACCTCTAAACTTTTATCAGAAATTTGTACAAAATGTCGGAATTAAAAATTCTGATTATTCAAAGCTGTCAGACAGTATGGCTTTATGTATGAGACAAAGCCTTTTAGAGGAGCTTTGGTTCACTCCATTGGCCCCATTAGCAGCAGTCAGTGATGTCAGTGTTCACATGGCAGGCGGAGCGCACAAAGCCGGTGATAGAATAACACATTTCCAGGAATCTGCAGCAAAACGGGCAGAACTGAATGGATGTAATGATGAGCGCTTGTGGGATGTGGTGTTTGCTTAGCACTTAGAATCACTTCTCTTTGTTTGGTCTCTTTCACCTGGCAGAGACACATTTGCTTTAATTAAACACATTCAGTATCCATGTCCAACTGAGGGATAGACTCAATAATACAGATAGGTGAGGACAGCGATAGGTGTGTCTAAAAGTAGACATATTAGCTACCACAGTCCCTTTATCATTCCTTTTGTTTGCAGAGTATATATTCCAGTCAAGGGTAGATCTCATCGAACATTAAAGGACACAATAGGGTGTGCGCACACTACTCCAGAACAGTAAACACAAATTAAACTCATCTACCATTTAAGTTTTCTTCAAGGCCACATTGAGGATCTGCTAATTAAATGTTCTGACACTGAAGAGTAAACTAAAATTGTCCAATGACTGTAGTATAATTATCCTTGACTCACACCACACACGTCTGTGCAGAGCAGAAGACTTTTTATGTACCGCTGAGAATTATTCAAACGTTTGTCATTTGCTGTATTAAAGCATGTTTTTGGAGAGCCCTATGTGTGTTCTTACACTGATTGGGTAATCTGGCAACAATTTTAACAGTCTGAGTTGAGGCCAGAAAGGCTGACAGATGGACGATTTTACAACCAAACTATTTAAACAAATTTGGTCTGCGGCTGTTCAAAACCCCATAGAGCTCAAATCTGAGGTAGTACCATGTTTGCCTCAAATAAAAATATAGATGGGAATTCAAGAGTATGACATTTAAATTCCTTTGGAAAGAATGATAGCCAATCATTCGCCTAATATAATGAAAACCGATCAGATGTCCTTTAGTTGTGTAGATTTTATCAAAAGAATTGTTGCTCATAACATGTTAATCATGCTTTTTGATTTCAATGCTTGTTTGTTATAAATCCCATACCATAATGTAATACTCTTCTGATCCACCTGTTTCTTATGTAAAACAGGGTAATTCACTTGCAAAGATGAAGAATAACCTAGCCAGGTGCATGAAAACATCGCCCTCTGCTGGACTGTTGTTGTCATAACAAAGTCATCATATACTGAGTGGTCCACGGTCAGGAGTCTGATGTGGCGAGTGAATCCTTAACACTTAGTGTGAAGTTAGCTTAAGCACTGTTCAATATATACCTGTCCAACAAGGCTTTAAGGAACAGACTTGCATTGCTATATATTTTAAACGTCCAGATATGATTTAAGGCTCAGAAACAGGTGAACCTGCCAAGCACCGAAGGCTAGATTAACATGAGGCAAACAAACCCTGCAAATCGGGCATCCCAGGGCCCTGTCATCGGAAAATGTTAATGTTTTTCTGTCTTGCTTTCTTTGTCCCGAATACACAATTGTGATGATGACACAGACAGAGCCTTGAGGGGCCGCTTTGCTCGAAATAACCTCCTCAGACAAACATTCCCCTCATGTCTTTTTACAAGAGCCTGTTGACTCAGACGACACTCAAGATTACTATTTACCTCCAATGGAGTCTCACGCTGTTTTAATATAATGCTGTTCCATCATTTTACTACGGCAACAAATAACAATTGTGTTTATTACTGACTCATTTGATGATTCTTTTGTCTTTCAAAAGAGCTTTGGCAATTTGTAGTGCTATTTAGCTATTTTTGGATGGGTGTGTTCCTGTTTATTTTTGTGGGCACAATACAAATTCCTGCCAGTGGTTTCACATGATTACACTTTTACTGTTCAACAGGTGGCAGTAATGTGGAAAGGATCACAGCAAAAATCCTTAGCTTGGATTTTAACAATCCAGGTCTCAAAACTTTAAAAACAATTGAATTACTGTAAAGAAAGAAATGCCTTCAACATGTTTGTTACATCTCGAGGACTTTTGTTCTTCTATTACACCTTTTAAGCAATGGATTGTTTGGTCTATTAATCATTAGATAATATCATAAAATATCCAAGATGTCTAAAGTGTCAGATGTCTTGTTTTTGTATGGTTGACAGTCCAAAATGGAAATGTATTTAATTCACCATAATATAAAATGAGAAAACAGAGAATAGCAACCATATCTCACAGTTCTTCTGTAGGCTTCATTTAAAAATAAGTTTAATTTCAGAACTGAGAAATATTTGTTGTGCATTTTCCAAATAAGGCTTACTTAGAAATGCCTTCAAGGAATGGCTTTAAGAATGGCCATAAGGTCCTCATAAAAGCAAGTCAGATCAATAATTTAAAAAATAACAAGAACAACAAATATTTGAACTCGGGAGAGAATAAAAGAGCCCTCAGGTACAGCAATAGAGAAGGAGTGTAACAGTATTTACCCTACAAGGACACGTATCACAGCACAGCTTGTGTTTTTGCCACAAGCTGCAGTTTGCCGTAGAGCCACAAGATGGCAGAAGATATCACAAACTGACACGATTTTAATAAAGGTATGCCTTTGTGATTTAAGATTACCCTTGTAAATACCAACCCTATTACAAGCACTCAGACTCCACACCAAACTATCATCAACACAATAACTCTTATTCCTTCAGGAATTTGTATCATGAAATAAATCAGGTCAAGGATTATTTAAATAGTGGAGACCGTTTCCATTGCATCAGTGGAGTGCTTTCCAGTGCCAAAGAGTTCCAGGAAGAAACACAATACTTAACATCATCTCAGACCGAAGACTGAAGCAGGTGCTCGACTTTCAAATCTCAGATCTGCTTCTTCACTTCCCTGTGTGGTTTATGTGTGTAAAGCAGGGCCTTGTGACACAGTGATCCCCTGATCCTGTGTGGTCCACACAAACAACTAAAATAGGTTTCCTCTGAAAAAAAATGGATTCGTCAAAGTTATATTTTGATATACGATATGTGACTGTATGCGACTGAAATGGCTTCAAACATCCCCTGAAATACCAGAAAATACTCTCCTCTGTAATGTCTCTTTCATCAAATGAGTTTGGCTAATGGAGAATCAAGGAAGTATCCTATGACAATCCGGTGTATGTCTATCCAGTAAGGACGTTTTTGAACTGTGTTATGTAAAGGTTACTGTGGTTGGGAAACTTTAATGATCCTGGATCACAAGGAAGGATAAAGTTTACATTTGTGGTTAAGGGACTGGACAGGATGAGATCACCCAAAAAAACCAATGGAGAAGACCTAACTTTATTTTACTTCTCACGAGTACTGATTGATTTCTAACCATTACTTTCTATTACAACCCCTTAAACGAACTATTTGACCTTTTGGAAACTCTTTCATTCACTCTCTTCCTTAAATGAGTTGACTAACAAGACTCTCACTTCTGTACTGTAAATATGAAGCTAATGCTAGCAACCGGTTAGATTATCCTGGCATAAAGACTGGGAAACAGCTAACATGGCTTTGACTTAAGTTACAACATTTGCTCACCAGCGTACCTTTTTAGATTTGGTTTTTTCCTTATTTTTATGCTAGCTAAGCTATCCAGCATCCAGCATTGCATTAAGTGTTGGCTACAAACAAAAGACTGGGGTCAATCTTTTTATCTAACTAGGAAAAAGAAATGGCATGAGCCTATTTCCCCAAAACTATTTCCCTATCTTTAAACTTATAGAGCTTTCAATTACAGACTTCTTTATGGATATAACTTTCTCACACACCTTATCTCAAACCAACTCTTTTACTTAAAAACACCCTTATACACACACACACTTCTCCAGATATTCATTACATGACCTAATACTAACCTACTTTTTGATGGCTGTGTGGACAAACCCCGGATCTGAAGTGTTAGGAAATCGCTAGTTTGGCAGTTTCCCAGCTACTGAGACACACCAGCTACCCTGTTGATACCTAATCTGACTTTTTCTGCTTACACGCACGCACGCACAGACGCACACATGCAGGCAGGTATGCACATTAACACACGCA
Organism: Eleginops maclovinus; assembly: GCF_036324505.1. Lineage (NCBI taxonomy): Eukaryota > Metazoa > Chordata > Actinopteri > Perciformes > Eleginopidae > Eleginops > Eleginops maclovinus. Next base: position 14,632,400 of record NC_086361.1, read on the forward strand.
CAGAGCGCTTACGCAAGCCACAGCCAGCTATGCCTAAGGTAGTCATAACACAACGACGGTGGAGACATGCCAAGCTCTTATAGGTCAAACAATGATTCATAGGCAGAAGTGGATTAGATAGAAAAAAAGAAAATAAAGAAATAAAGACTTAATAACGTTGGTGTTCAGTGTTTGATGAGTTCCACCGGTTACAGCTCAAGCTGAGGATAAAGGAGTGATGGGGTTCATGCTCTCCCTTGTTCCAGGAAAATACACTGACCCACTATTGACATTTGTGTGTTTGAGGAGTTAAATGTTACATTACACAAAGGTCAGAGAAGAGTAAACGTTTAGAGGCAGAGATGGAGAGAGATGGAGAGAGAGGGAAAGGGAGAGTTTTTTCCCTTTCAAGGAGGAAATTGAAAATGCATTGTTTTCTCTCGCAGTGATGAAGAGCTGTGTGGAGAGAATTCTTTCAGGGAAGACTTCTAGGCATGCTGTGAAATGTGCAGGTGTTTGCATGGGTGTGTGTGGGAGACATACAAGGAGCATTAATGAAAAAACAAGCAATGTGAATATGAAAAAATGTGATCTTTATTCAACATCTTCACACGTATTTGAAATATACATATTTACATCTTTTTTACAATGAATATATTTCCTGTGTAACCTGTCTAGACCATTAAAAGCCTCTAGGTTGTGTCACAAATACATAATTCACAGTGCAATATTAAGTTTGTGCACCCGTGTCAGTTTACTCTACGTATCACATGAATGTGTGACTCAATTTACATATATGATTCAGGAACAAAATCCTAAATCTGTTAAATTACTTTTCTGTTCGGAACAATTCAGATTGTCACAAGTCGGTTAACCACCTGGTATTTCAAGCAGATGAGGGAAAATAATTAGAGAACTGCAGCAGATGTGGTATTAGCCTACAGCGCTTCTCAGATATGCCACATTTAGAACCAGCGTCAAAATAAATGTAGCTGACTGCAGGTCAACAGTAGCCTGTAAGGATGAACTTCACTGAAGCGCTTCATCTGCCTGTCACTATCCAAGATAACACATATTTTAGAATGCTCTAAATCATGTCACTAACTATTTGACTAGTCTCCATGAATCCACAGCTTTCAATGGGAAAATAAAAAGGAAGAGGGGAAGAAGTACCATTAAATAGGCGAAACAGTCAGAACAGATTCTTCCAGCCAAGGTCAGGACCGCTCTCTGCAGACACGCTCGAGCGTTGAGTCATCATCAGACAACCAACATCAAATATGATATGACTGTGACTGATTCAGAGACATTCAGTTTATGAAACACAGTGATACGGGCACAACACTCAGCACAGCTCTGTGAAAGCAACTCAGCTTGACATAATGTTCCAACAGAAATGAACAAAAACAGGTTCAACTTCTAAGCACAGGAAGTCTTCATTTTCTTTTGACTTGATGGGCTGCTTAACTGGATATTAGACACATTTCTTAATAAATACAAACATTTTTGGATTGTGAGTTAACTCATATTGCATCAGTAGGAAGTACCATTTAAATTACTTTCCCGACTAAAGTCCTACTGTGGCATGCCTTGAGGCGTAAGATTTATCCAATCATCTCTGTTGCTCCAAAGGTATGTGACCAAGCCTACTTTCTGCATTACGTTTTCAACTAGAGGCATTAGTGTTCGGTTTGGCTGTGGCTAATTGCACACACAGCATTAAAGAAGAGCCAGATTGATCACAGTTAAAAATGGAAAGTTGAGACCCTGTTAATAGCTGATGCAACTAATATTACAATGAATTATAGTTTGAGCAATTGAATTGCTTCAGTTTTAACTGTTAAACATAAAATGGACTGAGATTTGTACCGTTTCCTGTCCTTAGCCCAGCGACACTGATTATTATTAAGTGTGTGTGACAAACTTTCCGCACTTTTCTGTGAGTTTCACTCCAGTAACACCCTGCCTTTCTCAACCTTCTGCGCTTGGTGTGAGATTTGTAAATGCTCTCCATTTGCTGATACGTTGCCAGATTGGCAGTGAGGGACCTTTCTAGCATCCCCGCTGTGTGTGACACATCAGTCCTCCGCTAAGCATCTTTCTCACTCTATGACACTGCCTGCTGCGAGACGTCAAGCTTGTGCTAGGCCTTCCTCAAGCCGGTTGGTGAGTCATCTGGCGGAGCCTCCAGCCCAGCCAGGGAGTGAGAGGAACAACATCATGTCTCCTCGCCTCCCGTTCAGCAGGATTCTTCTAATGCTTTCTGAAGCCTTGTGAGTCCAGGCTGAGACAAAGCATTGGTGACTACTGTTTGCCGTGGGTTCATTTTCTATGATACACCCATCGTAGCCTGAAGGGATCGTTTTGTGAAAATAATCTGGCAAATTCCTCGCCATTTCTTTTAGCACCAAATATTTTTTAAATCATACACCTAGTAACACAATGTATGTTCATTGTGAACAATGCCCTTAATGAGTAACACTTATAGTACACATATACAACAACCAAATACAGTACAGTAAGTTCTTGTAGAAAGCTTGAGGGTGTATGTACACTCAACAGTACACAAATGGGTTTTCTAAAAAGTGCCAATGTAAAAAGACAACAATGGATCCCTTATAGCAATCTCTGATTTGGTCCTTTAGCCAGACTCAGCTTATTCAAGTCTGTCAGCAGAACAGATCGTCCTCCTCTTCTACGTCAAAGGATGGCACCATCTGTTCTGCCGAGCTCACTTCCTGTTCACCCACTGCCACTTCCTGCGACGATGGCGGCTGGTGGAACCACGGGTGAGCGAGCAGCTCATTCGCCGTGAGTCTCTCCCAGGGTTCTTTCCTCAGCAGGCTCTGGAGCAGACACTTGGCCCTGGGCGACAAGCCCTCTGGCAAACAGCACTGGCCTCTGCGGATTTTGGAAAACAGCGTGGCGGGGTCGGGGTCGTGGAAGGGGTAGCGGCCAACTAGCATGGTGTACAGCATGACCCCAAGGCTCCACATGTCAGCCATCTTGCCAGAGTAAGGTGCAGAGCCGCTGAGGATTTCTGGGCTGACATAGGCAGGGCAGCCATGGGTGTCGGACATGGAGTCGTTGTTTGGGTCTTCTAGGACGCGGCAGTCCTCAAGGCTTTCTAGTCTCACTTGTGTCCTGTGAAGAGAAAGGCAAAAGAAGGTCAGGACATTTCTAAGGAACGTTATGTGACTGAAATGTATCTTAGCTAAACGCTTACTAACAGTAACTATTTCCCCAAAATATTTGAGAATCCGCTTTTCAAAAGGACATTAGGTACTACTGAGGGCTTCAACTATCTTACTCACATGATAAAACAATAACAATATTATTTGCAGTCATGTCAATTTGTTGTTGGAAATGGTTTTGTCAGAGACCCCATGTACAACGATATTTAAAGCAAAAAACAATTTTTGATTTTGCGCAGCACTGAGTGTGTGTGTGTGTGTGTGTGTGTGTGTGTGTGTGTGTGTGTGTGTGTGTGTGTGTGTGTGTGTGTGTGTGTGTGTGTGTGTGTGTGTGTGTGTGTGTGTGTGTGTGTGTGTGTGTGTGTGTGTGTGTGTGTGTGTGTGTGTGTGTGTGTGTGTGTGTGTGTGTGTGTGTGTGTGTGTGAGTGAGTGAGTCTTTATCCAACTGAGACTTTGTTTAACACTGCCAAACATTTCAGAGAGCTGTTAAATGTAAGTCACTGATTGCATCATGGAAAAACAAGCATCCTTCCTTAAGCCTTAAGCAGCACAGCAGACAAACAGATGGACACACACACACACACACACACACACACACACACACACACACACACACACACACACACACACACACACACACACACACACACACACACACACACACCAGTGAACTCACTATGACCTAAGAGGACCACATTTAGTCCTGTTTGAGAATCAGAGCTGCCTTAAAACATTTCCAATGACTTCCTGGCACACATGGTCACATAAACACACATATAAATATACAACTCTAGCACCCTCCTCCTCCCCTGCTCACACATACAATGCTATATTTAGCCATGTTAATGAGTGGACAGCACCAGAGCCACTAAGCTTATGAAAATGTGTATTGCAGATAGAGACATTACCACTGAAACTCTTACAAAATGATGGATGGGAATGGAAAAATGGGTGATCAATTCTCATATACAGCAACAAACATGATGTGTTTTAAATTCTAATTTAATTTGTGCCTCTCTAGATGTGCTCCCAAGACTAATACGCCGATTGAAGTTTTATCAATTCAAACGCACACAAGAAGTGTGCAGCTTAATCTAGAGACACTTCAGCTGTCAGACAGAGTGGCTGGAGAGGGAAATAGACAGCCAGAGAACAGGATGAAAAGAGTGACAGCCAGAAGGACCAAGATAGGAAGGAACTGATATTTTAACACCAAGATAGAGAAGGAGATAAGTCAGGAGAGGAGAATGAGAAAAGCATACAGAAAAGGAAACAGAACAGAGAGAGTTAAAGGGTTGGAAGGAGTGACTCATCCTTCTGTTGAGAGTACATATCTTCCCTCTCTTCCCCTCTTTCTCTCTCTCGAGCGGCGGCTATCTGCACCTGGGTCCCACACTCACGGCGCCAGCCATCCCATAATTACCCTCAAATGACTGTTGCCACATCAGTGACGCACGGGAGGCTGGCCCGGCAGTGAAGCTCTGCATGCTTCATAGTGCTAGTCACCTTCCCTAAACTGGCTTTTCCAACTGCACTGTGTGTGTGTGTGTGTGTGTGTGTGTGTGTGTGTGTGTGTGTGTGTGTGTGTGTGTGTGTGTGTGTGTGTGTGTGTGTGTGTGTGTGTGTGTGTGTGTGTGTGTGTGTGTGTGTGTGTGTGTGTGTGTGTGTGTGTGTGTGTGTGTGTGTGTGAATCAAAATAGCATTTGTCAAATTGTTGTGACTTACTCTCTTGCTCTGGCTCGAGTGCTGCATTGTTGGCCAGTGCATTGCATCACAGCGTGTTGGGCTTTGATAGATGCCTGATTGTGAATTTGAAAGACCACATGAAGGGCTATATGCAGCATCGCAACATTTCAAGGAAAGTTGTGTGTGTGTGATAAGTCTGCAAATGGATAGAGACAGCAATCTCAAGGTGTTCTAAGTTCCACGCTGTCAGAATAATCTGCAGCCTTTTTTACAGTCGCAAAACAAAAGGTTATTGGTAGTGGCATTGCAGGATGTCTCCAGACAAAGTGTAAAGAGAAGTTAAAAATGAAGATGTCATCCCACAACCCCAGGGTCAAGTGGGTCTTGTGGCTCCACGAGCATCAGTGTTGCAATGCTGTCACCCTGCTAACAAAATACTGAATTCCAGAAGGCTTTTGAGCCTGCTCTGAATGTGTAATGAGGGCTCATCCAAACATGCATGTATGGACACACGCACAAACACCAAGAAGGAAAATGAGCCATGCAGCCCCCCTCCTCTTCCCCTCTTCACATATACACTGTGACTCATCGCTCTGCAGCCGTATAGCTATCAGAGGGACACAACCGACTTCAACTTCTCTCACTGGCTGTCTGCTCTCATTCATCCAGGGTGACCCCGCAAACCCAGAGGTCATGGCTGGAGAATGTTACTGTTGAAAAGTCTCCTTGAAAAAAGGGCCTTTGAAAAGCTGGAAAGGGGGGATTGGGTTGTGTGCCATCAGCAGGCACTTACAGGAAGGAGTGTGACGCAAGGGCAAAGAGCCGACAAATAGTTTTGTAAGCAGGGGTTTTGTGTGTCTTCATGGACATAATGTGTAGTACACACATACAAATATTAAGGAGCATGTGTGTGCGGTTGTGCGGGGGTGCTTTGAACTCCTTCTTGCATGGAAGCCAGTGTATTTGAATGAATCCTTTTTGCAGCAAGCAAGTTGTGATGTAATTATTTAATAAATAATGAGTAATACATATATAGACAGCAGAAGGGGACGATTGTCTCATTCACCAGCCTCGTCTAGCAGCTCTGCCAAATTACCACCCACTACATTCACACATGTATGCGCACAAACACGCACGCATGCAAAGCAAACACACAACAGACATACAAAGAAGCGTATCGAGAGTGAGAAAGGGAGACAGACAGAGGGCGAAAATCTGGGAAGCTATGCTGTCTGCCTCCACAAGTACAGAACCTCCTACTCTATCAGTGCCCACATTGCTATCTGCACACATGGCCTGTGTGTATCAGCTGCTGCCTTCACTGGCTCGTCCCATCACACTGCATGTGTTCAATTCTGTATCCAAATAAAGTTAACTGATACTATAAGAGCTGAAGGAGACGGAGAAAAAGGAATGTGGTGCTTAACAAGTGGATAAACGATGTTTTAGTGAAGTGTTGGTGTGTTTTCTCACCTTTTTTCATCAGCAAAGACAAACTTTCGCAGTTTGAGGTCACCCAGCACAATGCCTGCCTGGTGGCAGTGTGCCACAGCCAGAGCCACCTGACGAAAGAGCCTACAGGCGTGATCCTCATCCAGCCTGCGCCAGCTCTTCACCAGGGTGTGCATGTCCCCGAAGTCCTTGTCGAGGAACACGTAAGCTTTGCGTTCTCCAAGGATGATGTCCCTGAAGCCGGCCACATTCTTGTGGGCTGGTAGGATCCCGTAGGCTCTTATCTTTTCCTGGTACACCCCCATATCAAAGACCTGAGAGGGAGAAGAAAGTAGAAGAAGAGGAGGGACAGAGATCGAGATGGGAATTAGGAAGATGGGGAGGGAGGGAGAGTTTGTGTGAGGGGGATGAGGCAATCGGTCAGTGCGTTCTTAATGATCATGTGAGGGAACAAGCATGCAAATTTGGCTGTGAGTTTAAAAAAAAAATCAGGCCTATAGAATATGCTTTGATTCCAGCTCAATACACTGCTATTGCAAGAGCATGACGAATGAATCACCAAAGCATGAAGTGATTAACTTTATTAATCAACAAAGCCAAATGCCTGCAGGTCTATCATGGAAAATAAACACAGGGATGTGGAACAGTGAAAGACCCTGTCCTTATCAAAGCAGATCCTTATCATTGGAGTCTTTCTTTGCCCCTCGTGTTTGCATTTTGTGTGTGTCACAGCATGGCGTATTGCAGTGACGTGTATGCAAATGAGCCGAGTTGACAGACATTGTGTTGTGGAGCCTCAGTGCCAAGGATCACTGGATTTTTAAAGGTAGGCTGTGTATCCATCACAGGCACAGGCGAAAGTGGTTGCCTGGCCTTTTGGGTTTTTGTAAACAGGTTGAAAATAACCATTTCATTTCATGATTTCAAAATAATGAAGCAAACCTGCTGTAATTACGCAAAGTGTGACACATTTCGCGTGAGAATGACAATTGGGGGGGGGGGAAACTCGGCTTAATACTGATGACATGTCAGACAGACGATTGAGCAACGCGATGTCTCGAAACAATATTCATTCAAAGAAATTGCACAATGAGGGGATTGCGCATACCTTGCACAGCAGCTCATCGCCAGTGTCGGTGTTCATCGCGCTGTGCACGCTATCCCGGTCCGCCAGAGGTAGAAGTAGAAACGGTCCTATCCTGGACGGCCCCTGGTGGGTCGCCGGGACAGGGCTGGAGACTGGGCTGACCGGGGACCCGGGAGAGGTGCCGAGGAGTCCCTGCGTGTCCCCCGCCTCGGTGCTCAGCCTGGCGCATTTGGCCGGCGGCTGGTCATCAGAGTCCAGCCGCTTGTGCGCGACTCTCCCGGTGCGGATGCAGGGTGCCGGGCTGCTCCACTGCAAGTTCATCCTGATAGACCGATTCACCATGAAAGCAAACACGAGACCCCGACTGGTTAAGGATGAGTCCTTTTAAAACAAACTACAAACTGTGCGCTCCATTTCCCAGTGTGAGATTCATTAAATATAAATGAAACTTCAGCGATAATCCAACCCACGTCCTTTTTTGGAGTGAATGCCCGTGGCTTTCAGGTCTGTGTACTTTTGGTGAGAAAATCCCGATCCCTCAGAGTCCAGACTGAGAGAGAGAGAGAGGGATAGAGAAAGAGAGAGAAGGAGAGCCCGCCTCACACTCAGAGAGAGGGAGAGTGAGTGAGCTCCGGTGATGTTGAGCTCAGAGCTCAAACACTCCGCCCGACCAGTCCAGCCTCCTGCTGACACACAACCACGTTGAGCAATCCTGTAACGACACCGACTCCAGCTCAGCTCTGATGAAACTGCCTGCCGTATTACCTTTCACAGGAGACTGCGCAAGCATATGGTGCAAACATTCATGTCATTTTTCCACGTGCTTGTTATGGTGTCATGAATCTAAGAATTCTTGCTCTGCTAAGATTTTGCTGATACTGAAAAAACCCGACCATGTGAGAGGAATGAAGAAATCATCTGCTACTTATCATGACTGCCTCATCAAGCATGCACATGCTTTAGACAATAATTAACTATCTTTAAAACTCTTTCTCTGTCTTAGTTGTTCCCTAATGTTCAGTTCTCATTGCCATTTATTACTGGTTGTTGCAACAATCTCTCCACAGACCTCCTGTATGGCACCTAAGGTGTTTGCTATCCAAATGTTAGGCCTCAAGTGTGAACGAGTTTGTACAAAGCCTCAGTGTATGAGCCTTAACTCTAGCTTTAACATCACCATGATATTTTCCCATGCTGGGCTTGTTTGTTATGTGGATATGACTCACCCCCATAAAGCCTTTCGTGGTGCTGGGCTATAAGCATTCACATAAAATATGCCAGCGTGGCTCCATAAACAACATCATAGCAGCCGAGCTCCCAGAGACACTGATCCCAAGTTATAACTATGTTATACAAAAACAAGCTATCCAATACTGTGCAATCAGTGCAAAAAATTATGCAATATTCTTGAAAAAATATATAATCAGTGAACTATGAACTGTTACTTAAGAATGTAAGAACCAGAAATTGAATGCTGAAGTACAGTAGTCACCTTGAAAAATATTCCTGTGTTGAGGTAATTATAAATGTGTGTTTGTTGGGGTGTGTACACATGCGTGACCATGTGTCTAGTTGTGCAAGAGTTCTCTTTTCCACCGCTTCATGTCACACAAGCGCAGAGGCTCACTGAGCGTTTACTAAAACACAGTGCACCAGCTGGCCTTTGAGTGTGTGTGTTTTTTTTTTAGCACTATCGCCCCTCTTTTGCACAACCCCTCCTGCCAAACAGAAGCATGCTGTTCCAAACCATTTCTTTCCACATTTCCAACACAGTTCCTTCCCCAAGAGGTCACACACTTGAGCAGGTCACAGCAGCTCAGCTCAGCTTGACTCAGAGGGGTCATGTGAACCTGTCTCTGCAGGCCAACCAAACATGGATGAGCTGCAGATTCCATAGGAATGATGACTGTTATTTTTAGGCCTTGCATTCTTTCTTTGTGCAGTGGTCGTCCTATGAATAAGGTGACTCACCAACTGATTGATGTGTGCGTGCGTCTCTGTGAGCAAGTGTGTTTGTCATGCCGTCGAGCGGGCACAGGAACAGGTTTCCTCTCTCTCTCGGCGGTCTGTCACTCTCTTTTTAAGGAGTTCAAAAAGCAAGATGAACAGTCACTGTGGGAATAGGCGGCAGAGCTATGGAAGGCCTGGAGCTTTATTGTTATCTGACAATAGGCTACACCTGGTGTGTCAGGGCTTCAAAGTGATGATGCATGTTTGTTGCTTGTTTGTGTGTGACACAGTGTTGAGGTATACACTGGAAACACTGACTTATATGTGTAGACTGTAAAAAAACATGTAAAAACACATTGTTTTTTGCATGTATGCGACATGACAATTTGTCTGATCTTAATTTCTAATTTGAATCATTGCACCAGGTCACACCCTACTGCATGTATGAGCTGGACATTACTCTTATGCAAGATGTTGCTGGACAGCATGTTGTAGTGTACAAGTGAGTGTGTGTTATATGTGTGTTTGTTTATACAGCGTCTGAGTAGGAGTGTGGCTGAGTCCCCATGCAAGTGAGCTGGAAGAGAAAGCAGTATTCAGGGCATGCTCTCTCCTTGTTATAATTAGCGGAGTCACTCACCACCAGCAGCGGTAAAGAGAGGCTGGGAATTGATCTGCTCTGAGAATAGTTCAATCTGATCTGGCTGACAGCCAGCCATCGCTGTGAATTATTCTTCATTTGAGCTTTTCTGAGCATAGCTGTACGAGACTTTAACTTGAGTCAGACGAACAGTTAGTCACGATAATTAAAAATTGCAACTTGTCTGCCTCGAGACTTGACTTAAAAGGGAAATATTTATCAGTTAGAAGTAAAAGCAGTGAAGTAACCTTTTATTGATATCTTGCATTCAAATGTCTAGGGACAAAAAACAACAAACTGCATATACATTTGGTTATAAGCTTATCAAACCATAGTGTACCATCATGGACTATGTCTCCAAATAATGAATGACATAAAATATATTTTAGGATGAACCTTTTCCACAAAACTCTACTGCACTTAACGTTTACTTTCACTAATCATACTAAAATAATCTTTTAACCTTCAATTCGGCCTGGATGTGTTGTGGATTTTTATTTTTCCATCTTGGCTGCTCATAATTACGGTCAGAACAATTTTACATTAATGCCGCGCTAGCCTTAGCAATGTAACCCAGCAGGCAAAACACCAGGACACTAAAATAGCAAAACAGTACTTGGGTACTTTGCCCTTCCAAATGTTGTAATATTATGTTGTATTATTCTAATCAAAGCTGCACTTGAACCCCATATAGGATCTAAAAAAGGGCATTTGAGAAAAGAACGAAGCTAGGATACTGTATGCAACAGTGGTTTCCACCATATTCCTCTATATTATATTATTATAGTATTATATACTGGCAACATTTTATTTTACTTTCTAAAAGTTGTCTGTAGGCCATTATCATTGTGTTTGGACAGCTGACAATTTGCTTTGAATGTAGAAATAGAGTGTAGGAGATAGAAGTGGGCTTTTTGATATTCAATTCTGTACAAGCAATACAAATGATGAGTGATGATGAGTTTCCATCATGTTAAGAATGTAGTCTTTAGAACAACAGAAAGCAGATCTTATAAGTGTGTGATACTCCTTCAGTCTACAGTATATATTACGCTCACAGACAGTGTGAACTGTATGAACTGCATGAAGTGAGGTTACTTCCAAAATTAGTCATCATCCTGCAATAACCATCTCTACTGAATATGCTCTGTATTTTCACAACCTTGGCTGACCTCAAGGACAATCAGTCAAACCAGGAGCTGAGATGGGGGATTGTTTCATGTGGATGGATTCCAGAATGTAATTGGGCCCAAAATGTCTGCCTTCCTTTGCTTGTTATCCCAACCTGTCCATCACTGTTTCTTTGATCTGTTGGACAGAGTCTGGGGTGGTAAGAATGGAGAGACTGAATGTTGGCAACACAAATGATTTTTGAAATTCAAAACCATATAAAATACAGAATTACATTTTCACAATATACTGTATTCTGATTTTATAGCACAATAGCCACTAATAGCTTCTTACATCAGGACACACACTTTAACATTGTTCCCGGTTGATTGAAAACATTTGTTCTCACACACGGGAGTTGTCATGTTTGCACATACTCACCACAAACACTTCCCTAAAGCTCTTTTGAGAAGTTCTATAGCTTCAGCTGAAAATAAAATTCCTCATTTTGTAATGAATAATGTGGTGACGCACTGATAACAATGCATTTACTTTGGGCAAATATATATATGCAATATACAATCCATTACCCAGATATTAAATGGGAATGTTGGTTCCTATCGGCAATCCCAGTGTCGTCACACTTTAGACTTTCAGAAATCCTAAATATATTTATGATCACATTTCATACTTAGTTAATTACATTTTGCTTCATAATTACAACAACAGAGGTAACCATTCAAATAGATGCTCTGTTTCCTAATGTAGTTTGAACATGCAGAAAGTTGAAATTGATCTCCAGGGTCAATAAAAGTTATGAATGATTGACACTTTGGCTGCCAAATCATGTTTTCACTAGGATGTTTACACAAAAAAAACCACAACTGTGTCGCTATAACTGTATAAATATTGGTGATTGGTAGTACTTGGCATTGAATTGTGATACTGATCTGTACAAGTTTGTCATTGAGGTGTTGGTCCAGCACAAGCCTCCAGAAGAGCCGATAAGGGTTTTGATTAAAGTGGCTATCTTATACATTGGTGTACAATATAGGTGTTCTTACTCAATAAACAATACACTGCCCTCAATGAAGAATCTCTGTTGATTTTGTTTATGCCCATTTATATAACCACAGATTCAATGTTTAATATAAATGTTTAGTTTGACCAGTTCATGGATTTTGTTGAAAGACTGTACAACATCCACCAAATATCAACTATTTCCATCTTTGACACTTTCCTGAATAAGGTCATTTCACTTGAAGTCAGCTTACTTTCCTTCAAGTCCCAAGAAATTCATTTCATAACTCATTCTTTGTCAGTCCCTCTTCAACACATGATTTCACTGAAATAGTTGCCTTACACTCAGTGCTTCACTCCAGGATGACTCAAGGGGTTTCCTGTTGCTAATGGGAAGTGCATGGCAATTGTGTGTGTGCTGTGGCCAAAACAACACACACGTCACCAGCATACTGTCACCAGCTCATCACTGAGGTTACACAAGCTGTCTCCACTCAGCTGGGTCGAGCGTATGATGTCAGTCAGTGGAACAAGAAAACACTGATTGACGAAAGGAAACAAAGTCTCTTTTTTAGATATATTGTTGTGCGGAGAAATAAAGAGGAAGATTGTAGTATGTTTGGTGAACATTCACACTTTAGCCAAAGTAGGAGGTATAAGATCAAAGTGTTAATTTGAAAGAGGATGCCATGAACAATTGTAATTGAATTCACCAAAAATAAATCAAGACTTACAGCCAGGCTAGTCATAGCCACTTGCGTTCTGTCAGGCTGTAATTAAACATTACGCTGCTTTGAGCTAATGGCTAACTCTAGCATGCTAACATGAATGCAGTTTTTAGGCTATCTGTTGTGAAGCAGTTCAAATATTTAACACGTTCACCTCTATATTTTAGCATGTTAGCATGCTAGCATTTTCTAATCTGAATTTAACACTGCTCAGCTACATCGAGATGTTTCGCTTGAATCAACAAAATGTCAGTTCATGGTGGCGCTAGAGTAAATGTAAAAGCATCACCAAAGTTATCAGGTTACATTGCCTGCACACATATCTGTACACATTATGATACAAATATTGAATATTGAAGCTACTGAGAGACATTCCACACCCTGCTAACATGGTCAAAAATGCACAAACTGTTTTTCGTACTTGTTTTTCCAAATGTTCTTAGTGTTTTTTCACTCACAATTCCCCCCAGTTTTCAGCTCCTTTTGATTTATTTTACCGACACTGTTAAAAATATTCTTTTACCAACATCGCCCGAGAGGATGTCACATGAAAGTATCATCCAACATTAATCTTCTCTGTGCTGTTTGATGAAAGATAAGTTACAGCAGCAGTTCAAAAGGGGTGTCCGCTTTAAACGAACCAGCACTAAATTATATTCTGAAGGGAGCAGATCCTCCGTCTCTCTTCAATGAGCCTGGACACAAAGTACAACCTCCAGCCAAAACACGAGAGGTTGAATCATCATTAATGACACCACGAGTTTGATTGCGATAGATCTACAGAGAAAAAAAACACTTTTGTCACAAGAAGTCCCATAACCCCAAACCTCTTCCTCGAGACAGTCAACCGGTAGTAGCCTACGTTTATCAAAGTGTGCAAACACGAGAGGGAGAGAAGAGCTTAGCATTTGGAAAAAGCAATTAATTGCAGGATAATACCCCATGTAACAGGATTTCAATGAATGTGAGTGCTGCTCCGCTCCAAAAGGAGATTTATTCTCATAATCCCGTGATGAAAGGGATGACCAATTATTTCCCATGCATTAGAACACACTGCCTGAACCAGGGCTAGGCCAGCGGGAGAAAAGAGGAAGCAAGGAGCAGGAGGAAAAGAAAGTGTTTGTGTGTACACATACACACTAACTATTCAGCCACTAACAACAACCTGTCACTCTTCACAAATTACCTAATGCAGAGCTTTTAATGATATGATTGCGCTACAACTCACGGGAGAAAGATGAAAGCAGAGAGTTGCTCCATTAACTGCAGACTGCGTGGCTGCTGGAAATAAGGCCCGGCGTTTCTTGGCGTTTCATCAGTTTTGAAGGATGTGGAAAATGTGGGTTAACATTCATGAAGTTTGAGTTTCAACAGCAGAGTGTCATCATAAAGAAGTACACATGATGTTATTGAAACAGACACTACATTCTTTCAAAGGAATTCATTCATACTGTGCCTCCCTGGTGAATCGCGATGGTATAACTTTCCTAATTAAGGGGGGATAGTAGATCATAATGTGGCACATTATTTCCCAAAACGACTTGAGCTATGAAAAGCTTGAAATTGTTTATCCAGAACTTGTTGAATTTTTCTTTTTGCAAGACATATTTCACTGGGGTCATTTTTCCCACAGAGCATCAGTATGAAAGATCAACATATATAAAGTAAAAAGCAGTGAAAAGTGACATTTAAAAAAGAAAATCTATAAATATCCAGCTCTCACAAGATCATCGTAGGTAAAAATGTATATCACAAAAAGGTATAGTGTAAAGTCATATGTAAATGAGCATGGTGTAAACACCTCAAATCAAATGATATTTAGTCCATTTTATTTGAGGTGACTAAAGGTGTCTGTATTGTACAACCAAAGTACTTCTCGAATGGTTAAACATAATCTAAAATCCTTTCCCCCTTCCCGATTTCAGCCTCTTGTCCACGAGTGATGGGGTTGTCGGTGTAGTTTGCTAGCTGCTCACAACAAGTATGTATTTTGTGGTAAAAGGTCTCGTTCAGTCAGTTACAGAGGTTTTCCAAAGAATTACGAAATTAATCTGAAAGTATCTGCATGGATGGAAGTAGGTTAAAGAAATGATAACAGTTCCCACCAATGCATTTCCTCTTTTTGCTCTGCAACACTATCAGTCAAACATCAGATAAGGTGGACAAGGTGCATGAGGATTGCAAATGTTCACAAACATTTACAAAGCGTGTCAAACTGCCTTCATTAAACACCTCATGAGTAGATAGTCCTTTGCTGCAGCTCTCTTCCTGCAGGTCAAAAGTCCCCATTGACATTAAAGTCATGCACACTTCTGTTCAATGGTGATTCATCGCACCCAATTTAACCCAGTCCATGAGACCTGCAGTAAACAGGTTTTGTCTTCAATGCTGCACTACTCGATGTGAGTCAGTGTGACAGGATCACTATGAGTGCGTGACAGCCTATGAACGGCACGTCCTGCCGTGTATGTTCAGGGACAGACAGCTGCAGTTACTTCGAGTACCTCGTCCACTGTTATGGGTGCTGTTGATGTGTTCACTCTGCAGAGAGAGGAGTGTGTGTGTGGATGTGGTTGAGCTGGTGTCGACTGAAGTCTTGGATGTGTGCATTTGTGTGTGTCTATAGGGTGTGGGCGGAGGTAATTAAGGTGTCAGGAAACATGCATTATTAATCGTAACACGACGTAATAATGGAGAGGCAGCGTGATCTTTCATGCCCGGCTGCTTCCACAGCCCCTGGGTGTGTGTTTGGTCGTGTGTGTAAGTGTGTGTTTCTCATGTTTTTTTGGTTCCTTTGACAAAAACTCTTCACAACAGGAAAGTATTATATGCTTGGATGTGTTTATTTTTATGCTTTTATGATGTTGAGTATGAAAAATATGGTTCAGTCTGTGATTCACTTAGAATAAAAACAAATGGTTGTTTGACCTATTTCAGCATGAGTGCTTTGAATGGTATGTGTCCCATTTCTGATATGGTCTTGTTTTTCTTGAATTTTTTTCCATTCAGAGTACAACAAAACATTCTGAGTATAGTCGTGATAAGGCCCTCACAATCAAACAAACTACGACAGAAATCTTGTATTTGTGGCAGGGCTTAAGAGGAGCCCTGGGCTCTGTGTTGAGGCAGGGCTTTGGAGTTAGGCAAGTTACCAGGCTCTGACTCAATGTTTAGTGTCGATTTCCCTGTGTAAGGTGTTATGTCATTTTCCCAGAGGGTAAATTCTGTTGGGTTTAGGTTGATCCGGTCCCTTTTTTTTAAGTTCAAGTTGAGCGGTGTTGTAACTAATGGAATAAGAGTCTTGTGAGGGTTTATAGAAAGTTGTTTTCACAGATGATAGAATACGCCTAAAGCCGTAGAGCAAGAAGTAGTTTCAAATAAATGTGAAACAGGAACAGATTACTATTTGGGTTACCTTAAGGTACTTTATTTACACATTGCATTTGCTCTGCAGATAGTAAAGGCTTTGCTCACACAGTAAAGTATGTTAAATGAATGTTGTGTGAACCATTTTGTTGGGCCACAAATATCATTTGACTTGAATGAATCAGACCAAATCAGAACTAAACATATTTGTCCCAATACTGTTCCGATGTGTAAAAACTGATTCAGGTGTTACTTTTTATGGTCTGAGACAGCAGAGAAAGATGTTTTTATACAAAATATTGTATATCTGGTAATGTAATACAACTTCTGATAAAACAGATGGTTAACTTGTAGCAAAGCAAGGTCATTAGGTTAGTTGTGCCTCGTTGTTTTCTGCTTGTTGTCCCCCTGATTCTGAGCGGTAGGTAGGGTTCTTGGCACTTAATAAATTCAAGAGCACTGCAAGAGATCTTGAAGTGTTTTTCCACCCTCAGGCGTGTTCTATTTTCAGTGGTCTTTGCTGTCGTGAGCTTCTTTGACATATTATTATACTTTACCGCGCCTGGCTGTTCATCTGAGAGAACAGCTAAAACCTGTGTGGAAGCTTGCCTGGAAATGATGTCCAAAGTAGTCACGGTGTGTGGAGAAAAGGAGGAGGAAAACACTCTTTTGTTTGCACCACACCAGTAGCTGCTGAGGTCTGACTAACAATATGTCAGGAAAGCCCAGTCAATATGTGAGGGTTTAATCTGCTCAAACCAGAAGCCAAATAAATACATTTCAAGCTAAAAAAGAAGAAACAATGTATCGGTGGCTAAGAACAGTTTTCAAATGCCAGAGATGAAAGAAATGTGATGCTTTTTGGTCATAATTTACCAGCAGCAGATATGAGACCATCAACACCAATCTTATAGATAGTAAATATATGGCTAAAGCCTGGAGCTTAGTATTCATGTTGTCTAAATAAAAAGGAGGTAACAGTTCACAGAGAAACAAAATGGACAACTTGTGGTTCTGAAGGTAGGTAAATGCCTTTGTATTTCTTGGCCAGACACAACCACCTTGCACTTATTGTGGGATTGTCAGGAAACCTGCAATAGTTCAACGTTTTGAGAACTACATTTGTTACATTTCTTGACAATAGTTGGATGTAAAGATCAATACCACTCGCATAGTGTATGTATGGTAAATGAAGCTACTGCCAGCTGCCGGTTAGCTTAATTTAGCATAAAGACTGAGAACAGATTAAAATCAATCAATCCGGCACATGAGTGGAAAATTTCTTGGCTGGGACCCGTGACTTCCTGGAGCCTCAGCTGGCTGCTATCACTTCTCATTTTATACTATTTGTACGGATCAAACCAAAATGAAATATTGTGCTAATCAGTGAGCGTTAAAAACTCTGGTTGGCAGATTTTGTTACCTTTGGACAGAGACAAGCTAGGTGTTTCCCAGTATAACCAGTCATTATGCCAAAGTTTCAAAACCCTTATCTTTCTTACTGACAAAGAAATACATCTTTGAGTGGAGGGGATCTGTACTGTGTGGACAGGGACAAGTGCCAACAGTTCATTTTATCACCTCACAGAAACTAAAATAGTTTCTTGACCGTGGTATATGTACCTATTGAGCCGAACTAACAACCCTGCAACCTGCTCATGACTCTACTGCTGGCAGGAGGCTGTAAGGCATGATAGTCTATCTCAAACCTTTAAATAACCTCATAAAACCCTGACAGACTGTTGGTTTTTCTCACCTTTCGCAACTACATCTCTATGGAGCAATACCAAAAGTAAACC
Source organism: Eleginops maclovinus (assembly GCF_036324505.1). Lineage (NCBI taxonomy): Eukaryota > Metazoa > Chordata > Actinopteri > Perciformes > Eleginopidae > Eleginops > Eleginops maclovinus. The sequence continues at coordinate 14,650,411 of NC_086361.1, forward strand.
CATATCCACATTTTGACATAGAAATGTGCTGTTTACAATCACAGCTATAACAATCTTGAAAGTGTATTATCTTTATAATTAGACGACAATGAATAGATCACATCTTTTTCACACAGGACGATTATAAACACATGATGTGAATCCTTGGAGAACACGATCAGATAATTAACGAACTGAGGTCTGTTTATTTGAAAGCTGTCAGCAGTAACACTTACTCAACCATGTGGTTTATACTGTGAGCTGGTTCATGGTCCGAAGGTTGAGTTTAGTGTGCAAGAGGCTAGCTGAGGAGACAAGAGAAGAATTGGAGCCAATTCCCCAGAGCAAGTTGGAGGAAGACTGTATACACATCGTGATTGACCTTAGGTCATTGGTATATGAATGGGAAGCTTTCCACCACTGGATCCTCTCTGAATGTGTACGTGCATTCATACGAGAGGAGGAACCTCCTACACGCACAGTACACACAATGGCTGTGTCCATTTTGTGTAGTGTGTGAGTGAAAGTGTGTGTGTGTGTGTGTGTGTATGCTATTTCTTGGGATGCTTTGTGGCTTTGCATGCGTGTGCGATTTAACCGCAGCTGACTTCCCCTGTGAGAGAGAACAGACAGTGAAACAATAGACTTCTCCTTTGATTATTGAAGCACGCACGCACGCACACACACACACACACACACACACACACACACACACACACACACACACACACACACACACACACACACACACACACACACACACACACACACACACACACACCAAAGCCCCTCTAACACAAGCCAGATGTCTTCTGGAACAGTGTCGGAGATGGAAAGTTATCCTCTTCATTTTCAGGAGTAAATATTTTTAACCAGTTGAAAGGTAACTGGAAACAGCCGGATGAGGAGAAGAGAAGACGAAGGCAGTTAGAGAAACTGCATTCTCGTGGTAATTTTCAGGTGCAGACTTCATAATAACAGAAGAAAATAGACGATAAAACATTGTCCCACCAGATCATGATAAAAGGGTGTCTGGTAGTGAAATGAGACCACCATGATCGCTTTGCTTACCTCCACTGACTCACTTATGTAACACTCTCTTTATTTTCACAAGTTTTACAAGCATTTTGACACGTCCATTCCTGTGCTAGTCAACTCAACCTCAAACTATATTTATGTCATCCTGTAAGTCCCTCCAACAACATTATGGTTGCTAACATTTAATGCACACAGTACATTGTTTTGACATTCAAACAAAGGACTACAGTACTGCATGGGAGGTTTTAAAGGGGAATTCCCTATTTTTGCAACTTCTGTATAATGTTTTATCTCATATATCGGCAGTGTTGCCACAGTTACCTTGAAAAAATTATCTGATTACTGATTACTCCTTTAAAAAGTAATTTAGTTACTTTACTGATTACTTGATTTTAAAAGTAACTAAGTTAGATTACAAGTTACTTTATTAGTTACATTCAGCAGCTGCCGACCACACCCCCCGCCGCCTCAACATAAAAATGAGTCCAACATACTGCCAATTTTTGTTGTTTGTGTGGTGGGGGACCTCCTGCTTTAGTCGCAGCGCTCTGCTTCGCACCACCTGGTGGGACGTACAACAAACCTTAATATTGTCATCTTTAGCTGACACAAACTCAAAATAGTGACTGTATTTCCAGCTATAAAACGCACATCTCTCCTCCCTCCATTGTTGTTGACGTTTGTGTCGCTGCGTGGTATTACACGTGAGTTGTCCTCATGCTGAAAAGGTGACTTAATTGTCGCATGGACGTCACTCCCCGAGACGCAAGAAGAAAGCAAAAATATGAGGAAAATGACAAAAATAGTAACGCACAGTGACTTGGATAAGTAACTTTAATCTGATTACTGGTTTGGAAATAGTAACGCGTTAGATTACTCAGACCACACATTGTGTGGGGGAGCAGTGGAATTAGAAAAAAAGTGGTAAGACTGTATATCGGTTATGTTAACATATGCCCTCAACAGTAATTGCTGTTAACACTACGATGAAATCCTTTGGGGTAAAAAACAGCCTTCAGTTTTTCTTTGACAATAACACAGTATCAACAGGCAACATGTAAATAGAAAATAATAAAACAGCTAGTATGATCATCCTTTTTTGTGCTCACCTGCTCATTTTCTTATCCAGTAATGCAGGGGTGCCCAACCTTTTTTGAACCAAGATCTACTTTTAAAGTTGATAGTGTGTCGAGATCTACCAAGCCATATCGAAAGCCATAGCGTAGCCACAATTAATTGTGCACCTATATAATAACACAATGTTCTGACACAAAGATCAAGTTTTAACAATAATAATACATTTATTGAAGTAAATGTACGTCGTGCAAAGAATAAGCACAAGAAGGCCTAGGACTGGCCCGTAACAACACAACAACAACATACAACCCAATTAATACAATGCCTAATTTAAGTTGGAAAAGTCGTTCTCTACCTTAGTGGGACTTCTGGCACTGAGAGGAGGAAGCTAGTCTCTCATAGTCCGGACAGTAGGAGCTGAGTGCCAGCCGTAAGCAGGCCGCAAGGTGGTCATCAGTCATGGTGGATCTGTATTTTGACTTAATGATTTTCATATGTGAAAAGGCAGACTCACACAAATATGTTGATCCAAAAAGTGCAGTCAAATTCTTTGCAGTTTGTCTGAGGTTGGGGTACTTCTCTTTCTGCATTAGATTCCAGAATTGGACATTTGTGTCAGATATAGCTCTTGATTTGAGCTCAATGTCATTATTTAGTGTGAGGATCTCATTCTGCACCGGTCTCCTCCAGTTGCGCACGGAATAATCGCCTCTGCAGACTCCTGGCCCGAACAGAACAGGCATCCATCACGTCTTTCATATTTAAAATCTTCCCGCACAACCCTTGCTGCTGAATTATACAATGGTAATTCAGGAAATCTGGGAAAGATTCAGACCTGTTTGCACAATCCAATGAACCCAGCAGTACGTCCAATCATTGCTGGAGCCCCATCGGTTGTAATGGAGATGAGTTTGAAGAGGGGCAACTTGCTCTTACTAACGAATTCCATAAAAACCTGAACAATATCTGTGCCTCTTGTGTGCCCTTTCAATGGCAAAATGGTCAGCAGCTCTTCTTTTACACTCATATTGTCGAAAACCATTCTAATGAACACACATAGCTGAGCCACATCCACAGCATCAGTGGATTCATCGAATTGCAGAGAAAAACACTCACGTGTCAACATCATTCCTCAATTGCTGTTCAATATCCTCCGCCATTCCCTCGCATCGCCGTGTAACAGAATCTCCTGATAGCTGCACATCCTGAATAGCAGACACAATCTCCTTTCGATTTTTAAAATCGGCAAAAAGCTCATCTGCGGCTTCCATGAACGCTTCTTTCACAATCTCACCATCCTTGAAAGATTTCTTTCCTTTTGCAAGAACACGACAGACACGATAAGAAGCTGTGGTTGCAGCCTTACTCGTGGTATTGGGCCTGGTAAAAATGGACTGTTGTGCTGCTAGCTGACTTTTCAATTCCTTGACTTTTTCGGGCGCGCAGTGGTGATTTAGCTGGGAAGTTTGTATCGTAGCTCTTGTGGACCGTCTTGAAATGCCGCTCCAAATTCCCTTTCTTTGGTAAAGCCACATTTGCATTGCAGATAAGACAGATGGACTTTGCATTCGAATACACGAAAAAATAATCCTCCTCCCACTCTGAATGAAAATGATAAGTTTTAGATTTTTTAGCTTCTGCCGCCATGGTAGTATCCACTCGCTATAGTCAAGCTTCTCGCGTCCCTTCCGAGTCCTTAGTTAGAACCTAGCAACCATACCCTGCGCGCGCAGATAGAAAGAAGCGCGTGAGATTTTTTCTGTGATTATGCCTGATCTACCTTACTACAGCTGTACAAATCTACACACTGCTTCACGCGATCAGCAGTTCATTGTGCCTATTTAAGAAGTTTTAAGTTGGAAGTTTTAATGTAGGCCTATTTAACACAACAGTAGGAGGATAGCCTACACACAACATTTTCTTGCGATCAACTGGAACTCAGCCCGCAATCGACTGGTAGACCGCAATCGACTGGTTGGGCACCCCTGCAGTAATGTGTTCATTTTCGAGTTGAAGTGAATGACATGTCTGTCAGCGAAATTAGACCTAAAATAAAACAGGGAATGTTTTTTGTGCAGAGGATGCTGAGTAAAAAATCAGGTTCACGATAAAAGAGCTGTTGGACTTTGATAATGTTTGTATTTGAACTATGCTGAACAGTAGATATCAGAGGTTGGACCTGTCACTGTTTGGCAAGTCACAAGTCAGTCCCAAGTCTTAGCAGTCAAGTCCAAGTCAAGTCCCACGTAAAGGCAGAGAAGGGCAAGTCGAGTCTAAGTCCAAGTCCCGATCTTTTTCAAGTCCTGAACAAGTCATCATGTACTCTACATTTATTAGACTATCGATCATAATTTTAACATATCAATCTAATCTACAGTCTTTTTTTATAAATACAGATTGAAATATGTTCAATGTTTCTTTATTTAAATCTTTCACGATATACACATGCGCCCTAAGACCTTCAAAGTATCTTAGAGAAGAAGTGAGAGTGAATATTGGGTTTGAATTGTATTAGCACGGAAGGCACCAATGTGACCATAAAGTCAGTAAAGCGCCTTGACCAGTGAGGCATATGAGCTGTGTGGATGTCTGAAAGCAGTGCTTGAGCATGCCAGTTTACAGTACGTAAAAATGTTTCCTTTAATTACAATGAGACTTAATATTTCAATAAACAATGTTTAATCTGCATTACAAAACTACATTACAAAAACAGCAGAGTTGAAAGAAAAACAGGGGCAGTTATTTTATGGTTCATATCGGGAAAATGAAAAGTGAACAATTTTTTTTCTCAGGTGTTGCCTTCAAAATGTAAGTGTGTGTGTGTGTGTGTGTGTGTGTGTGTGTGTGTGTGTGTGTGTGTGTGTGTGTGTGTGTGTGTGTGTGTGTGTGTGTGTGTGTGTGTGTGTGTGTGTGTGTGTGGGAAAGACAGACAAGAGAGAGAGAGACATACAGACCGGACGGACAGCTCTCGACTAGGCTTCCCTTCCGCGGCGCAATTGCATCTTTTCCGTAGGTGAAATCGGGGAAAATCGTGAATATTAATGAGGGGAAAGCCGGGGATTATCCAATCACGTTGGTTAAGTCCCTGGTCCAATCCAAAAAGGCCAAAATCCGCCACATGATTGCATCGCTCGCGCTTGGCTCTCGCACTTTACGTTCTTCGGGGCTTCGCAAATTCGCATTGCAGGGAAGGATGTCCATGATCAGGAAATTTAGTTTTTGAATCGAGACATGTCAAGTCATTACAAGTAAAAGAGTCAAAGTCCGAGTCTAGTCTTGAGTTAAAAGTATTCAAGTCCAAGTCGAGTCGCAAGTCATGCCGAATTTGATCAAGTCAAGTCTAAAGTCATTAAAATCATGTCATGTGACTCAAGTCCACATGTCTGGTAGATATCAAATAATTTTCAGTGGTGGGCAGCTGTCCGTTTCTCACAATAAAGTTTGATACAAAATGTTCTGACCTTGGATGTGGTAAATGCAGTTTTAGATTTTCTGATAAATCGGTAAAATGAATAATCTCATGGTGACTGTTCATATTTTTTTGTCTCGTCAGACTTCTATTAAGGGAAGTCACATTTTTTAAAACAAGTTTTGTGTGTCTAAAATGATATTATTAATGATAAGGCTGTGCGATTAAATAATGCTGATCTCACTATGGACTAAAACAATGTGGTTTATGAGTTTTGCAACAATTGAGCAGCCCAAATAAGAAGGCTGACATGATGCATACTATAATGGCTGTTTCACTCAGTCCCATTGCCACAGGTGTTTATGGGGTTGTTTTTCTTGGGTTGGCCTAGGCCCCTTAGTTCCAGTGAAGGGGATTCTTAATGCTTCATCTTACCGAGTCATTCTGGACAATTCTATGCTTCCAACTTTGTGGAAACAGTTTGGGGAAGGCCCTTTTCTGTTCCAGCATGACTGTGCCCCAGTGAACAAAGCAAGGTCCATAAAGGCCTGGGTGGATGAGCTTGGTGTGGAAGAACTTGACCGGCCCGCACACAGCCCTGACTTCAACCTCACTGAACACCTTCGGGATGAACTAGAACGGAGATTGCGAGACAGGCCCTCTCGTACAACATCAGTGTCTGACCTCACAAATGCTCTTCTGGACAAATGGGCAACAATTCCCACAGGCACACTCCAACATCTTATAGAAAGCCTTCCCAGAAGAGTGGCACCTGTTATATCTTCAAGAATTTGAAATGGGATGTCATAAAAAGCTCCTGTAGGTGTAATGTGTAGGTGTCCCAATACTTTTGTCTATATAGTGTTTAAATAGTTGGTTTTGATGAACACATACACTAACGTTGTAGTTGTAGAGAGAGGTCATCACCTCTTGAGAAAAGGACCTGACTAAACACAGAAAGAAAGACATTGTAAACTGTATTTTGGATTAATTTGTCCAGATGTACCTCTTGTTTCCTGTCTAGCCTAAACAAATTATTTTCCACTGGGAGAACAGGACACTGACCGAATCTCCATCTACTTCTCATTCAGGATATTTCATTATAACTCAGTGTCTCTCTCATCCTTACTTCATCCGTCTCTCTCCCTCTGGTTATCATCCTGTCTCTCTTCCTTCCGCCTGCTCCCTCTCTAAAGGGGCATTTGGCAAACCGTTGTGCTCAGGGGATGTTTACATCACTGAATGATTGATGGGGTGTAATGAAACAATCTAACCTTGAGTAGACAGAACATGTTCCGAAGCAGCCGTAGATCAAACGCACGCATCTCCCTTCAGTCAGGGGCGTAATATAGAGTTACATTATTGAGGAAACAACACAGGCATGAATGAACTTATCGCTGAAGTCATCCAAAGAAAAGTGGCGTGCAAAATGTGTTAAGACATCAGCTGCAAAATATCCCCAAAATCTTTAACCGCAATGGTTTAACTCTATGTTGAGTACAGGCTGTGCTGCAGGGCTGAAAGTTTTACAACAGTCACAGCTCTATAAAACTAAATATAATGGCTGCTCAACATTCACAGAGCATGTCTTTTATTCAAAAAAAAGTTACCTCCAATAATCATGGCTTTGATGCTGTGTCGATGTTAATAAGGCTATTCACTTTTAAAATACAGTATCAGTTATTATGTTACGGTTATGAGAATGAAACTAAGGATTGCAGTGCCTGTACTTCCCTAGGTCTTAACATATATTTTGGGAATATTTTATTAGTAAAAGTTTTTATGTTTAATTTGAAATTCTGGTCTTTTTTCCATCCACTCATTTAGAATGAATAATGAATCAGTGATTTATCTATCAATATCCTCGTGTGTTGAAATATATTAGGTAAGGGCACTGAAGGTTTTATCAGTTTGTATTCTTTGAATGGGAAATGTTAGGCACATCTTTCTAATCAAAAATCCACCCATTTCATTGACATTTGTGAGCACATTTTTTTTCATAGGATGTCTTAAAGTTAATATAACCTTTTAAACTACAGATAACATGATCAACATCTTTAGAAAATGCTTCATTTTTGATCGTGAATAAAATATCCTTGACCAAAAGCAGAAGAACTGAAAAGAGTAGCACTACTTGTCCCTCTCCAGTCTACTACAAAATATGTAGAGAATAGAATACGGTTACCTCAAGGAAGAAGGTTATGTAATTGATTTGTTTTCTATCAGCAGGATTAAGGTTAAATACTGGCCTGTTTCTCTTTAAATTGTATGGAAGCGTGAAACAGGGGCTAAGAAAGAACCCATACAATGTTCGAGCAGATCTGAATCCTGGGTCAGATACATACATTTATTTTCCCTTATGAATATGTCCTTGGCCGAGGCCTGCCCTCGAGTGCCCTTTTGGTTTATATAACGACAAATACAGTATAGAAAGATAGAAAGTAAGAGGGAGATACAAACTAGTTTTACTGTAAGGGAAACCTTTGCCAGTGTTAACTCTGTAGGAGTGTCGAGGCTCTGGAGTAAATCAGCTGGTGTGAGCTGAAACAATATATTGTTAATATGGCTCCAGCACTTAAAGATCCTCTGTCGATCTTCTCTGTTGTACAAAGGACAACATTCCATGCCTAATATAGGCTCGAGTTGGCAGAAAAATGTTTGTAATGACACATTTGTCAAGATAAGATATCTAATAGTGAAGGTGGAATGTGCAACTCCAGGGATGAGCATACTTTCCACGGTTAATATTTCTTTCCAAAGACTATCCACTTATTGTCCAAGAGCCATGGCAGAGGTGCTGGAGTTGGTGCTGGAGGAAGGCAAGAAAGGGAAAATAAAGAAAGTATGTCTGTCTCAAAGCCAAAGCCTTTTAATGTTAAAAGGGATGTATTTACGACTACAACTTTGTTTTTTTCAAGGGAAAGTGCTCATTTAGCTTTGTGGAAAATTATGTCTTGTTTTTTTGTGTTTAAAAAAAGAAAAGTTTTAAGCTTCAGATTTGTCGGAGCTGTAACTTCAGAGCCAGATGAGTGATTTCACACGGCAACGTAATGAAGCCTCGGAAAGCTAAATGCTCCTTACAGTCAGATAATGAATATAATTTCAGTGATTTTGATGTTGGGAAGTAAATGACATCCTCTTTGAAGTTACCATCTATACACAGTCGCCTTGTGATGTGCTATGATGATACAGACATGCCTGTTTTCACAGACACTGCAACATGAATATGAATGAAAGAGAAAAAGCCTGTTTTGACCTGAAACATGCTTATTAAGGAGAAAAATTCCACTGCTCCCCCACACAATGTGTGGTCTGACGCATTAATCAAACAAAAAAAGGGAACATTTTTACATTTCAAATTTGCAGCCTTTCAAAAGCTCCACTGTCTGTGGGTTCTGCTTGTATGGAGCTGGCAGACAAAGGATTGCACAGGGCGAGATGACTCGAGTGACAAAGAGGTGGTTAGGAATTTGCTTAGGTTGGAAACCCATCATTACAGGGAATATGAGAGTATCACAGCTTTGCTTCAGCCAATTAAAATGTGACCTTGGGTTTCAGTGTTGGAACAAGTTACATATGACACACATTTTGCATCATATGTCGAATAATTGAAAATGTGTCGACCCTGATGCGAGAAGAACTGCGTGCAAACAATTAGAAAAACAAAAAGGGAGTTTAGGAAAGTTAAAGAAATGGGCATAATGTTAACTATCATAAAAAACTAGAAAACATCCAAAACCACCCACCTCTTTATTGCACTGTTACACAACATGTGATAGAAATTAGTTTCCTCTTACACAATACTTGAAATGACTGAGAGGGCCAGTGATGTGTATAAATGAGTAGGAACTCATTCCTCAGTTTACAAGTATTACAACTGTGCAGATAAAATACATAAACCAACAGAAAGTTTTGTTGTCCCTCATAACAAACAATAGGTTTTATGTGCACAAACAACAGTGTTGCTTTCAAAGCCTGATTCTCTAATTGCATTGCATAATCACCAACGCTCATTTCTGCACTTATTCTCTCTCGAAGCTATCTTCATATGTTGCTACAGGACTGTAATTATGGACATGTGGCGAGTAAACAGGACGACTTTCCAACAGCATTAGACTGGGCAGAGGAGAACCACTGAACAGATGACCGTCTTACATCCTGATTATAGGAGGAGCAGACATCCGTATGTCACTGGACGGGGAAGTGCGCTGACTAACTGGCTGACATATGTGTGCTTAGTGACTGTGAGCAATCCTGGTACCAGGCACTGACTGGTGTTTGTGTGGTCAGTAAACACAGGATTCCCATTGGCAAAGGTATTAACAGTTACGGTGGCTCAGAAGGAAAATGTCCCCTCTTGACACCGATCTGAAGCCAGCTTGCTCTGACTACTTTTTCGCTGCAGGAATGGAAATATAACAAGTAACCTGAATTCCGACTCTGGTTGGTGTTCCCCGACACTCCCACACACACACACACACACCTCCTGCCGTTAGCCTTCTGGTAAAATCCCGCTGGCTGCAGCTCTGTCAGTAAACACACATTTACCAGTAAGGCTGAGAGGATATTACCTTTTCGTGAATGCACACAAACACACACAAATACACACGCACTTGTGCACATGTTCATTGTTGACTTCTGTGCTGACAGGGTTACCTTGCAGAAACATCTGTTTCATCATGCTTCATATTTGTCTTTCGACACAGGTGTTCTGCTTTCCTGTTTGCTGTGGTTGAGGTTTTACTACAGGTTAAAATAAATTCAGTGATATACCATGCAGGTTTATTGCTTTTCATTTGTATTTCTTTGCATATAGTCCCTTAGTGAGAAGCAAAAGAAGAGATATGGACTGACCTGGTTTAGTTACACATTTAATTTTGGTAATTTAAAAATGTGTGTCATTTTTATTTTGAACAGTTTAAACTTTACTGCACTTTTTTCAGTCAGGTGTCATTTCGTTCCATAGTTTACATTTTTACCTTTCAGATGTGTTAGCATACTAAAGCTTGAGGCTTTCACCTGGCAACCTGTGGCTTCAGGAGGTTATGGTTATGCAGGAATGCAAGCAGACTTACAGGCTCTTACAAGTTGAGCCAACACCTTTTTAGCAAGGCATTTGTGCAAACCAGATGACCTTTTCACATATCACAAGAACCAGCGGTAGCTTGTCATTTTAGACGATGATTAAACCACTATTAAAACCAATCTGCACAGGATTCGTCACCGTGCCTGAGTGCATTTTAGTGAGGTGTTTTTGAAAGGAGTGCCATGAGTGTTTGTGACCTTTATCAATGTGTTGCTCAACATCAAATGTAAGAGAGAATTGTGCAAGCCCTGCAGATTAAATGTGAATGACATTGGTGGAAACTAAAATGAAAAAAAGATGCGAAAAACCTTCGCTAAAGCACAACCCCCCTTTCCTCTTTCTTAGAATGTTGCTATTTGCTTTGGGCAAATGGACTGCAGTTGCACAACTTTGCAGCCACCAGTGCTTCAAAACTACACACACACACACACACACACACACACACACACACACACACACACACACACACACACACACACACACACACACACACACAAACTGCAGTTAATAGTGTGCGGTAAAGCTAGCCAAGGCAGTTTACTGCATTACAGGAATCTTTTTCCATTCCGTTCAATTTAACAGACCCTCAAATTAGAAACACCTTGTTTTACTGCAGTGAATCATCTCAGACACCTATTCCCAAGCTTTTTATTAAACTGTACTGTTGCACAGGGAGACCTCCGTTTCATAATAAGTCCCTGCTCAATGACCCCTAAGCTTGTGAAAGTGCGTTATGGCTTGAGACCTGTTATGCATCTTAAGTTCATCTTGCATCACAGGAATATCCCCTGATGGATAAGCTCTTGTTGTTTATACTGAAATATGCATCTGTGAAAATCTGGTCTAGATTAGCTTCCTTGGGTGGACCCCCTTATATCCAGTAGCTTACTGATGGGTGGTCCTCTGTTCCATATTTAAAGCCCAGTCTCCAGATTCATGGAGCAGATCTTAGTTGTTGCTTCGGGGGATACACTCCCCCTGAGCCACCTTGGATTACCAAGAAAGAACTGAAAAAAACTGAAGTTGCTTTCACAGCAGCTATGGGAAAGTCCAGACTCAAATATGGAGACGTGTTTCTATATATATACAGTATGTCATCTAAATTCCATGAAATGGCTTTAATGATGGCTATGATGTAAAAAGCTGTAGGGTTATTGCAACATTTTACAAGCAGATTCAAAGAACAGGCTCCTAAACAGTAAACCTCAATGGGGTTTATTCTCAGATTAAAAGTACTTCTGTGAAACTGGTTTAACTCATTTGATCAGTTACAAAAATAAACTCCATACACCCAAACATTGTGTGAACTTAACTTACATTTCTCTCCTACCTTTTAAACTCAAAAACGTGAACAACAAAACAACTATTCATATTTTTGTTCAGTAAAATTAGAGAATCCATGTCTGTGTGTTCTTTGGAGATCACATGCCCAAGCTCACAACCATCCCTCCACCCTTCAGGCACAGTCCTGTCCTTGGCCAGTGTAGGCAGTTTCCCACCCCAGGGCTCGGCCATATGTGAGTGTTGGCTCCGTCCCTCATGTGAAGGTCAGCCCTGATGGGACATGTGAGCCCAGGATTTTCACCCCTGGGGTTGGGAAGCAGGGCTAATTTACTTTAAACCAGGCTGCATGACACGCATCAGGACACAGTGACTGGTCTACAAAGGGACACATTTACAGAGAGATGTGGTCACTTATCATTTCTTCAGTATGAAATCGTAGTGTGACAGGATTTCAGAGGAATTATAGCTATTGTAAAACACCATTGCTGTAATCAGTATATGCTGATTAATTACCAGGAATTCCCCTCCATACAACTGAATGGATGGTTCCTACTTTTATGGAAATAGGCTCATTCCCTCACTTGCAGAGAATGACAGATCAATAAAGGTTATATTGTTCTGGTTAATAAAAAGCTACAGCTATTACAGGAGATGGTCAGAATAGCATGGAAGTGTAAACAATGGAAAACAGCTAGCAAGGCTAAGTCCAAAGTCTCACAAATTAACACGTGATGTGTAACTTGCTTAATCTGTACAACAAGTATAACATTAAAAGGTTTTACGGAGGATTATGTGCCAGAGTGAAAGATTATTTAAGGGTTAGTTTGTTCACTGCTAAACAGCCATGCTAGCTGTTTCCCCCATTACACAACTAATATTAGCAGCTGCTGGCTCTAGCTTCATAGTTAGCCAAAAGCAAGAGGCTTCTAAACAAATATCCTAAATTACATAAAGCTTTATTCATTTGGATGTTATGCAAACACAATGTTTTGTTTCCAGATATTAGGAAGTAGCATAAAGAAAGGAAATAGGTTCTTTATAAAGAATTTAAAATGTTTATGCAAATGTGACTCTTGATTTGCTTCAGAAGTTTAGTTGTAGCTAAATACACACACACACACACACACACACACACACACACACACACACACACACACACACACACACACACACACACACACACACATACACACGCACTAATCAGTTAACACCTATCTACAGTAAACATCAGCTTTGTTAAATCCTCTAATGATCCGTATTGTTCTGCCTTCCCTCCACTTCCTGTACTCTTTTCATCCCTGTTAGGCCATGTAGGGACAAATCATTGGGGGGAGGAGACTGCATAAACGGTGGTTTACGTGGTGTTTGATTAGACGTCCAGTCAGGGCTGCCCGATGATGGAGTGGAGCCAGGAAGAAGCATTGTGCAATCAATGGGCTCAGTTAATTACAATAGATCAAACAAAAGCTCCATGGCAACCCCGGCCACATTTTCCAAAACAAAGTCCTGCGAGGCATTCAGCATGCGGGCCGATTGTGACATGGTGTTACGCATGGGTGACACAGGGACGATTAGCAGCGGCCATTGTTTATTGCTAAGGATGGGTGCACATCGGATGCATAATCATTTTTTTAGGGCATTCGTCATCTCAAAGACAATGCTATATACCATTAATGCTTCATGTCTTAATTAACAATAAACAGATCACTGAGGCCTAAAGCAAAGAATATCTTCTTTTTTAAAGAAGGTATTACTAATAAGTGTTGGAAAGTTGTTCTGCTATTTCCAAACAACTAGAAAGATTATTTTGAAATCAAATTTCTGCATCATGCCTAAGAATTTATCAAATACATTCTGATCAGTGTTTTTTTGGAGAAGATGGTGTGGATGCTGCGCTGTCCATAGTACTGAAACAAAGCAGAATATATCAATGGACAGGACATTAGCCTTTTTTACAGTTGTACTGTAAGTATGTGGCCAGTAGTCTGCACTCAAAGGCAACACTGCTCCTAGATTAACTTGTTAAATAGCTAGTCATCCCTAGAGTTTGGTAAATTTAATTTAAACTGTAATCTTCATCCAGTACCACCTACATTTGACTTATCCGTGAAGCGGCCGAAATAAAAAAAAAATATATAAAAAAAAGAACTCAAAAACAAACTGCCGCTGAGGCACCTGTCAGCGAATATTACTCATGGGTTAAAGAAAGGACCTGGGCAGAAGTCTTTTCTGTGCATTTTATTATGTCGATGCCACATCACAGAGTACAACTACTTCTTATCCTTTTGTCCTTGCCTCTTGCATACCCTATGGAAAAAAACGTATGCCTACCGGGTGTGCAGAGGCCACCACCTGTTACCAACTTATAATCACAGGTCTCTCTCCCCCGGTGTCCAAAAATTGCTATCAAAATAAAAGCATAAAACAACTTATTGGCTCGGCTTGGATTACATGAGAATAAGAAAGTAAATTTACAATAAACAAAAACAGCAATAAAATAAATGTATAACTATGAAATAAATAATGTAAGTCTGTATATGGCTCCATCATATCGGCCCCTAATTGTGATGCTATAGCGAATCAATTACAACAAAGCATATGGAGCCAGGTTGCACCTTTAAACATTTTAAATTATGCAAAGTATATCAAATCACCTTCAGTTTGTCATACCAAATCCAAATTTGCGAATATGCATATACACATTCATCAAGTCATTTTCATAAGCCCCTACTTAGATCCCCCCAAAGTTCATGCTGCAGCAGTGTCTCTCGTGGTATCACCACCACCAGAGTATCAGTGTAGAGTGAAATAGAGAGGTTTGTGCATGGAAAGATGTAAGAAAGATAGAATGTGTGTGTGTGTGTGTGTGATTATCATTATTCCTAGATGTTAAATCCTATTGAGGTTGACATTTGTGATGTATTGATATTTTCCCCTGATTTCAATGTTCAACATTTTTCAAACTACCTAAAAAATATTTATGTCAACATCCTCTACCGTTTGAAATTAGCAATAGCTTGCATTCAACACTCTTAGCTGAGATAGTGACAATGGTATGTATAAAACCTGCAAATTCTGACTGTAAGGATATAACATAAGGTTGTAGATGTTAGTATTTGGTTAGCATTTAGCAGTAAGCATTGTGTCCTGAATACATCCACAAAGCTTGACTATAGGCTCTAAATCTTCCTTTTATAAACTGTCTAAGCTTTATTAAAAAGTCCAAACTTCTCTCAAGCCAATAAAAGAAGCATTTGGAATTACATTTTTAAACAGTAAACCAAAAAAGGTCCATTGTAGTTTATCGTATGAGTAACGTTCTTAAATCTCTAAATCTATCACTAAGATAAAGTGTTGTTTATATTCATAGTTAAACGCAGTAGGGACTTTGTACTTTTAAATGCTGTATTCACACTCTAAATGCTTTGAATGGCAAAGCCACTTCTTGTGCACTAGGTTTAAAAGTTTTGAACACACTTAATAATTAAGTAATCTGTCTCAAACTTCTTCTTTCACTAGAACTCACTCGATGTTCTCTGAGAGAGTCGTGACTGAGACGGGCACTCATGCTGTCCGTCTATCAGCTAGCAGCCGGCTCCGTCAACAGGCCACCAGCGATGGGGGCTGTCTGCCTCAGACACCAGATCTGTTCTAGTAAACTCACTGAAGTTGGCTCTCACTTCCAAATCATGAGCCAATCTCGCGAACAAATGTTGAGTGCAAATAAAGCTGAAAGATTCATATCGTCATAACTCCTCTCTTTGCCTTCTCTCGCTGACCCGTCTGTGCCCCTGTTTATTTATTCCCCCGTCTTGTTCTGTTTTCTCAGCCCGTTCCCCCCGTCTTCCTGCCTCTAACAGCTCTCTTCTCAAATTAGTGTCAAATTCCCCAGTGTGCTTGTTATGTTTGTTTCTAATGCAGTACCTACCAAATTATAAGTGTCGTATTCTTGGAGGCCTTCTATCAATTCTCATTCATGTGTGAGGGCAACTCGTGGACAGTAAAGCAGCTCCATCTGTGTGAGTTTGTGTGTGTGTGTGTTTGTGTGTGTCTCTCTGTGTGTCAGGGCAGGTCAGTCATGAGAGCGGAGGGCCTGCATTCCTCTGAGCAGTACTAAATCCTCATGGGATAGACCTCATTAGTGGACTAGCTGTTCCCAGGCTGTCTTAAAGCCACTTTTGCTCTGTGTGTGTGTGTGTGTGTGTGTGTGTGTGTGTGTGTGTGTGTGTGTGTGTGTGTGTGTGTGTGTGTGTGTGTGTGTGTGTGTGTGTGTGTGTGTGTGTGTGTGTGTGTGTGTGTGTGTGTGTGTGTGTGTGTGTGTGTGTGTGTGTGTGAAAACATTTGTTCACACTTTTTTTTGGTCCTATTATTGTTGTTTGTGAGAAATTCTGTGTGCCTTCTTCTCTGTTTGTAATTTGTGATGCTCCTATGATATCATTTGTTTGTGTGCACTTTGAGAGGACAGGTTTAGACCACTCTATTAGGCTTCCTGTCCGTGTTCTGACACAGGAAGTGAGCGTGGGGAGGTCAGTAAAGTCTAGCGGATGAGATGTACTCAAGGGACTATAGCTAGCCTGATGTACTCTTCTCAATTTGGAACAATATTAAATGCACACACACACTCACACTCTGTCCTCTCTTTTCCTTTGTGCTGTCATGTTCTAAAGTGTCCCTGAGAGACACTTAGCACATCACTCAGTGACTCCGTGGTTCCAGACATAGCTTTGACCCCCCGTGGTTGACCCGAGATAGACCTGACAGTTTCCCCTGTCACATTCTGTCTTTGGTTTCACTTTATTTTTCAGCCTGAGGAAAGCGAGAGGGGAGGGTGTGCAGCGTTCAAGGAAGACACTCTGTTCAGATTTTTCAGAATGTGGAAGGAGAGAGCTGTCTTTGTTGTGCAAGAGGGCATAAACGTATTTCTTTCACTCCCCCTGTGTGCACATTCAGCCATTTCCCACTTTCATGTGAATTATTATTTACTTGAAAGGTGAAGTCTGTGGTAACCACTACCTTTTGTTTGTAGAGACACCAAAGAAAAAGACATATATTATCATATTTGCCTAAGAGAATGACGCTTCTCTGTGAATAATACCTACTATATATGCCTTATATTTGATCTATATCTCCCTAATGCTACTGTATTCGTTATATTTCTTCCCTGTGTCAATCATCGCTCTACTTTGATGTAAGATGATCAACAAAGAGCAGGTACCATGTGTTCTGTCTGTCGGTTTGTCTTTCTGCTTCACATCTCCTGCTCCTGACTGAAGATCCATTACTGAGTGGGCAACAAGCACCAGGTGGCTGCATCTAATTTAAATAAACGCACATTTTAGACAAATGCAAAGCACGTATTAAACCGAGCTGATGTGCCTCTTTTCAGCAATACTAAATGACAATGAAACAGACTAAATGATAATGTTCTCTGTGTGTTTTTCAGCAGTTTGTTATTTTTAGAATGATTGCGGTACAGTAAGGTTGATAGGGGTTTAATTCTATACTAGGAAGTGGTTGATCAACTGTAAACACACTCGCCGCTCACTTGGCAATAACCTGACACACACACACACACAGACAGACACACACACACACACACACACACACACACACACACACACACACACACACACACACACACACACACACACACACACACACACACACACACACAGGTTCACAATGACCCTCTGATACTAGGCCGCTGGCTGATGAGAGGGAATGGACAGAAAAACAAGGCATAGACTAATGGAAACACACACACACACACACACACACACACACACACACACACACACACACACACACACACACACACACACACACACACACACACACACAGAATTACATGCCAAGGCTGAAGCGACAGTGAGCTCCTGAACAGGCGTGAGCCAAGGCCTCCCTCACTGATCACAACACAGCTCTGTAAGATAACCGTCTTGTGCAATACCCAAGCATGCACTATCTCTCTCTCTCTCTCTCTCTCTCACACACACACCCACACACACACACACACACACACACACACGCTCTTCTTTGAAAGCGGATGATTTCGACATCATAACAACAGCCATGGGGCGGGATGGATTGGCAGGCAAAGTTTGAAGCCAAAGATTGAAATCAGGCCCAACACATAATAGGTACACATACAACATACCCACAAAACTGAAACACGTACAGCAAACATGATTTATGAAATTTGAAATACACTTGTACATTTTAGAGGCGCGCATGCTTTTAGACTCACCGTATAATATGATCACACTGAGTGACAAACTGGATAAATAATCCTTTTACTCGCACTGCTGGCTTTCTCCCTGTCTTTTTTATCATGAAGGATTTATTACTTGATACATGTAAACATCAATTTGTAGGGAACACACACACACACATGGGCTTTTCACTTCCCTGTTATTCTTTGCAAAATGTGATTTATGCTGAGTGGGGGATATCCAAATGACGCCACTATCAGGCATTGGAGAGTAAATAAGAAGTCCCTGTCTGCGTTATCTCTGTCGGATGATGTACTGTAACGGAGCACAGCAGCACAATGTCGACACATACTAATGCAGATTTACAATACTGTACCTTTGTATAAGCACAGGCGTCCATTGATTTATGTCTGTACCTGGGGTCCTGGAATGCGGGACGATACTGTACAATAACTGTTATGACTTACTGCTCAGGTAGAGTACACTCACTGCCTTTCATGTTAGTGCATAAATCAGGGATATGGGAGGATGAGCAGTTGTTATATACATGTTGGCAAGACATTCCCGAGCAGCCCCAGGTCTCCTATCCTGGTAATGGCTAACACACTTCTGCAGTTGAAAACATGCAATCTAGCTTAAACACACTCATGGAAATCACCAACATCCTTCTGAGAGGGGAGGAATTCTTTATCGTTTTCCTAAACACGCCATCATCTAAGGGTTTAAACTTAGATTTTGATCTTGAGCCTTTTTTTTGTAAATGTTTATCGTTGGAGCTAACAATTTTTGAAAACATGAATGACAGATCTTGCTCCTTTTTGAATATATCTGAATGTATTGGGATCAACTTTCTCAGGAGTTAATATTTGTTGATACATCCCAGTCTGAAGGAATTGTGTGTGTGTGTGTGTGTGTGTGTGTGTGTGTGTGTGTGTGTGTGTGTGTGTGTGTGTGTGTGTGTGTGTGTGTGTGTGTGTGTGTGTGTGTGTGTGTGTGTGTGTGTGTGTGTGTGTGTGTGTGTGTGTGTGTGTGTGTGTGTGTGTGTGACTGTCTGTCCACAGTTTATCTTTCATGGTCCCATAAGCCTATTATTTTTTGTGCTTTTTTATGACTTTATGCTCAAGGACCTTTTGCAGTTAAAATGATTAGTGAATTTTGAGAGACATGTATGTTATTGACTGTTTTATGTCTTTTCCCCTCACTCTGCTGAACCAGACATCAGAGGCAGCAAGTGGTCAAAAACTGCCTCAGCAGCAAAAGACATTCCAAGCTATAGGCTATACTAGATTCTAGACTCAAAACTGACTTTTCTAGAAAAGTTTTGTATCATTTTTTAAGCAATAACACATATGATCCACTACATTATGACTCAATAAGATTTAGATTCCCATTTCTGTTATGTTTACTGACTGTAAGTAATCCTGGAAGGCTGATTGATTGACATTCAACTTCTGTTTGTTGGGAGGGGAGAAGGAGACTCACCTGGTCTGCACTCTACTGAAGGCACTTTAGTTAAAATAGTTTTTCTTTTGTTTGATTGAATTTGCCTTTTGTCATTTGAACCCTTAAGGGAAAATTATTTAATATCATTATTTTTTTATTTCCATTTATCATTAACATAACTATAATCTATGAACATTTACCTTTTTGGATGATTCATGTGATTCCTGTATTGCAGTTAAGTCATTCTTTTTGATGTCTTAGATTTAATATGTTGTTGGAAAATATTTATCTTAGAGTTTTTTTCTGAACTTTTGCCCTTTCCATAGAGGCATGTTGTGCCCTGTGTGGGTGTATCAGACAAAGCTCTGCTCTGATTGGTCCAGCCTGATAGTAGATTGACTACAACCACCTGAGTGATGAATTTGTTTGTGTCTATATATTTATTGCTTGTTCAGATTTGTGATGATTTATTTGAAAGTACCTGATGAAGATTCTGCTAAGATCAAAACGTTGCGCTGCTAAATTAAATTAGCTGGGAGCTATCAGTGCATGTGTTAATCCTTTGCTGAACTGTTTCACACGCAAAACATATAGGTTTTCTTGGGAAGAAATACACACACCTTCACTCTAACACACACACACACACACACACACACACACACACACACACACACACACACACACACACACACACACACACACACACACACACACACACACACACACACACACACACACACATGTAACCTTGTTTGCTGGTGTGAAATCCAGGGATTGTGGCCGGGTTCAGAGATCTTAGAACACCAGCAGCACACAGCATGTCTGCCAGAGGAACCACAGAGTGTGAGACACACACACAGAAACATACACACGCCATGGCAGCGCTGTCAGTGAGTCAGTGTGTGAGTCACACTCCGGCTATGCTGCCTCTCGATTTTATAACAGCCGCCAGCACGGCACTGTATTTAATATTCCAAACAACTGTACTGAAGGACTCTGAGGATCACATGCACATATATCAACATCAGCATACACTGTAATGTAGTGTACCTGCATACACACACACATATTTCCTTTAGCCAAATATGGGTGCACAAAACATTGAGACCTTATATGCACAAATATACAAACAAAACACTCACTTTCATCCCTTTATCTTCATTCAAACACACACACACACACACACACACACACACACACACACACACACACACACACATTCAAAAAACACACAGATGCGCGCCCGTCATTGGGGATGACTGCAGATGAGTCAGAGGGGGAGAGCAGGGAATCCTTACCACTGTGTGAGACACATCTATAGGAGAGCCAATCATAGGATTCCGCACTACAGATACAGACTCCATTAGGTTTGACCTATGAATCATCCCCTATACATTCTCACAGGAGACTGTGCAGCTTTAGGTGGAGGAAAACATGGAAAGGTGTGTATAATTAAAATGTCACAAGTGTATATGTCAGTTTGAGAAGGAAGATCAAATCCCCTCCTGTTTCATTGTGCTCAACTTGCAAAGCTGGCAAAACACATTGGCTCTTACTAACAATGTTATAGTTTTGATAGGGATCAACAGGAGCCAAAACTGCCCTGTCATGAGGGTGGAGGCCAAAATGATTCCATAAAGTTTTAGATGCTTAAATGATATATCCGGATGTTTTTGTCCTGCAGTTCAAAGACCAATTTCAATTAGTCTGCTTTCTTAAGAGAGGTAACTGATAACAGGTGACACACGCACGCGCACACACGCACATGCACACAGCAGCTTTCTACAGGTTGAAAAGAACACAATGTCTCCATATCACGGCTTCCTCAAGGAGAGGAGCCGATTTAGGATAACGTTTAAACATCAGCCTCTGGTGGTGAGTCAGGGGAACTTCCACAGCATTTCAAAGAAAAAGATTTTGCAATCCCAAGAGAAAAAAATATTTGTTGGCTTGTTATTTTTTACTTTGCTGATTCCACAATTTGTGGTTATGGAAGAAATCTGCACAATCCTATTGGAAGGAACAAGCAGTTTGATGTTCAGAGAAGAAAACCTGTGGCACTCGAAGATCAGTGGCATGCGGCTTAAGGTAAAGGTGCTGCATATGAAAGCAGCTGCATGAGGCTGTGCAGCGGTTGGCAAGTGCCATGTGCCGTGGGTGTTGGATTTGATGGAAGTGGCGTGACGCCGAGGGGCAATGCGTCACTGCCAACGATAAGGACCTTGGGTTATGACTGACCTCTCTCAACTGTCACTCTTTTCACCTTGCATTCCTCCTTTCTCTTCACATCTGATTCTAAGCATGGATATCCTTGTTTGTTTTTCAGCCTTTGTTTTTTAGTCATTGATTCATAACTAACTCTTGCCTTCTTTTGTACCTTTGACTCTTGGCTAACCTGAGGATTGGTCTTTTTGTTTTATCACTGGCCTCCCATGATGCTCTCTTCTCTTTCATACGCTTTTCTTTAAACCGTCACCGTGCATTCTTGTTCTCGGTGATCAGGGAGTGGAGCCTTTAGGTTTATCTGCGATTGGAAAAGCTCTCTGACTCACACAAACACACACTTTACAAGTGATGACTCATTGCAACACAGGCCATTTAGATGCATTGTATACCAAGTAAAACTGGTACATGAGTGTGTGTGTGTGTGACTGTGTTTGCATACACATTAACCTTTATATGCATTAAGGTGCTGTTCGCAAAGGGCTAATGACACACCACCTACGCTGCTTTTATCTCAGTCACTGAGATAATACGTGTTGCTGTAAGGGACGTTTGAGTAGTCCTTAGCTTTTTTAAAATGTAGTTTCGTGCTCAACAGCTACATGAATTTATGCATGTGTGTAAACAGTTTTTTTTCAAACTTTTACTATTGGAAAAAAATGTAATATGTGTTGATGTGCAGGAAATGGCCCAGGCAGATGAGGAAGGGTAAATGTGTTGAGTGACTCATGCAAGACAGACATAGGAGCAATCAGCCAACAGATAAAACACACACACACACACACACACACACACACACACACACACACACACACACACACACACACACACACACACACACACACACACACACACACACACACACACACACACACACACACACACACACACACACACACACATATTATTTCCTGTTAAACACACAGAATGTTGCAAAATCTCCCCAGCTTCACTCGCACAACTTGAGCATTTCTGTGGTAGAGATGACTCACTTTCTACTGCAGTCGTCACTTAACTACTGTCACTTAGGCTGATTCACACTCTGTACAATTTCTAAAATAAAAATATCTGCTGCCATTTTGATGCAAAGTGAGTAAGGGAACACCATGTACTTATTATAGTGGTAATTCACTGGAAACCAATGCACGATGAGAAAACAGATTCTTTTTTTATTTGAATGAAGATGAATAACATCTATAACAACTCAATGTGTAATGTTCATTTCAGCATAGGTTATATAAAAATACATAAGACAATAATTGGCTGGAATTTCAAAGACAAATGCTAGGGAAGGACAACGTGTTCTCTAATGAACATCATTCAACTACAACACACGTGCACTACAATACTGCTCAGACCCACTGTGTGATGGGATTTTGGCAATGACACAATAATACACCTTTTCAGAGAAAACAGACAAGATAAAACAATACGACATAGATTAATGATCATCATCTGTGTCTTCGTCCTCATCTTCCTCCTCTTCAGAATCATCTTCATCTTCTTCTTCATCGTCATCCTCCTCCTCTCTTCTTGTCTGCCGACTGCTATCTCTTTGTTGCTGTGACAACAAATTAACAGTCAGGATCTAACTGAAACACTTAGCAGTCAATAAAGGAATAAAAAGTAGGACTTTTTTTAATGACCCACTGTATGATGTATCTGCAGACACCCTGCTGCCCTCTGCCTGTAGTTTTCTTTTGAATTTTGCTGTGTTTTGGGATGTTTATGAACGTGTCTCTGTCCCTCGCTCTGCCTCTTCTCCCTACGAGCGCTCCTCTGCTTTGTCCTGAATGACAATGTTATTTAGTGGACACAAATACTAAGCCCATTAGCTTGCTAAACTGAAGACTACTAAACCTGCTTGCTTGTGACGTTGAGCCAGGGAGGGGGCCAACGTTCAAAGTCGGGTTCAGTTGAGGGTTTATTTGTACCACAGAGCTTTGTTGAATACTCAATTTTGATTGGTCGGTTATAGGTTTCCACAATGTCTGCTACTGACACAGTTCTTAAACAGAAGCCATAACATCCTTTATGAATTAATAGTAATAATGTACAGCCAGTGGGTGCATCAGCATCACCCTGTCTGGGTTCATTACGCAAAACTATTACTTTATAAAATGTACCTGTTTATATTAAGGCATGGGTATAATCTAAAAGCAGAACTTTCTAGGTGTGCATTCTCACGTTTTTTGTTTGTTTTGTATTTCAACATACAAACAGGGTCTCCAATCCACTTTTCTCTCGGTGCTGTTTACCCGACTGCAACTGTATTCAGCAGCCACTGCAAATTCCTACATATTACATCAACCTTAATCATGGAAGCAAAAGATGATCTTGAGTTGTGGTGCAACATGCATTCAGGGCACATTCTGATTACATTTGCGGATTGCAATCTTTATCGGCACGCTGCAATCTTTACATCTCTAGATACAAGATATAATGTCTGAAATCACGCTATGAGACCTGAAGATGAATAGAATCACTGTTGTGATACTAGGGTACATTGTAAATGTAAGAGGAAATTCATGATGTTACTGGCATGCAATGACGTGTGGAGGTTCAAACTGAATAGTGGCCGGGATGATGGTGCATATGAACATTGGCACCAGCCTTGACTGGTAGAAAAAAAACTACTTGGCTGAAAGTAGGGAATTTATCATCACAATGAAACTAATGCAACTGTCAAAGATTAAAAAAATAATAAAAGAAGCAGTGCCCTGGGGGAATTTGTAGTTTTTGTATTAGAGCATCTATGCACTGTCTGTATCTTACCTGTAAGGTCCCTGATGTACTCAGGAAGGACCCGGTCCGATCGAGGGAGGTTTTGGAATTAGCTCGCACTATGTCTAAGCGTGACTGGTAGTCAGGGGGGTGCAGCGAACTCCTGAACACCTGCCAAAGACAGTAGGCGCTATATTTTTCCAGAGAGAAACAAGAGAATGGAAGCAATGCCTACACACTCTTGCACTCTTAATGCAATGCAACATCATCATGTATTTAAAACGTAACTGTAAAATATGTTTTTAACAGTTAATAAAATGTCTGAGGAGCAAAAGCTAACTCTATACACCTGGAATATTCCATCAAAGAATCAGAAAAAGACAATCTTTCTTTGATCAAGCATAAATAAAGCGGCTGAAAAAGGTTTGCCTCAGATAACACGTTAAACTGCCACTTCAACTATGCCAGAAATAAATTCCACAAGAACTCTAGATCATGATTACCTTCATGCCTGTCATTGTGCCTTTTTTGGATGAATCTATCTCCCATGCTTTGTGCTATGAGTCATTGAAAAACAGCCTTGTCTGGGTGAGGAGTTTCGCTTCACTATGAATGGAAGGGAGATGATTCAGTGCAAAAACACACAGATGAGATGGCAAAGGGTGGATGGAAATAGCAGAAGGACATCTGCAGGATTAACTTCGCTCACTGAATATCATTGATCCTGTATTACTACAGGCTTTGTCTACTAATATCAAACGAAATGTAAACAGAAAAAAGAAGCTAGCAATGACTGAATCACGGAGAGTAGCCGCCGGTTACTTCAAAGTTACCACACAAGTTAAAAGGGTGTGGACTAAAGTATGTATGAGTAATGGGTTAATGAGTAATGGGTGAATAAGATCATGATAGTATGGACGTGTACAATATACCCATCAGGTTAATCAGGTACACAACTGCTGACAGACACATTTAAATATAGATCCCTTTTCTCTGCCTGTGAGTAGCACTGTGATGATTTTGTCAGGACAATGGTAACATCTAAATTCACATTTTCTTTGCAAGCTAACTTGGAAGGCTAATTATAATGACTGGGCCATGGCTTTTTTCTTTTAAACATTAGCATTAGCTCACCTCCAGGTCTTGCTCTTCATCCACACTTTGAATGCTCTGGAAGGCCAAGGTGTACACCTCCAAGGCCTTGGCGTGAAATGACATCTCCACTGTCACAAACTCGCCAAAGATTTTCTGCAAAGGGAAATATAATGATAAATATCAGTACTGAGTAGGATTATGACCTTTTCAAATGAATCACAACTACCTTGTGGCCACTAGACATGAAATAGAAGTTCTGAAATTACAAAATAGAAATTGTTGGAAAACCGAAGGAGGATTAAAAATGTGTGGGCAGGTGTGAAAAAAAAAAGACTATAGCATCACTGTCTGGTTTCACTTGACTGCCACCCACAGCTTCAACAGACATATTTCCAACCGCTGAAATCATGCTTCTTAATTTGAGGTGGGATAGAAAGCTCCGGACCTTGATGTCCCGGATCTTCTGCCTCTCAAACTCATCTATGGTCTCTTCCAGCTGCCTGGTAGTCCGTGTGGCATCCATGGTGGCTCTCTGGAGTTCACTTTCAGCCTGATGGGGGAACAAGTCAATATACAACATGCTTCAACACATATCAGAACCAACACCATAGTGTGCTCAAAGATATACATTTAACAATATCCCTTTATGGTTGTTAATTTGCTGAATTAGAAAATAAATACTTGTTAATATCTGGGCCAATATCATCCAAAAGCAGAGGTGCAGTACTAGTTCCCGTGCACGTTCAGATATTGACATGCTAATGTGCTCTCTAAACAGGAAAGGGATGTAGAAACGTTTGCTATTTTGACCCTTGTCTCATTTAGACAAGAAATGTCACACCTTACCTACAAAGATAGAACTAAAAACAGCTGCTGCCATCATATATGCGTCCTATAGTTGCTGCTGGTTTGCTTTAACACGACTTATGGGACAATGGAGAAACTGCAAAGAGTGTCACGCCAAGCTATTGTCATAATGTGATTCACAACATATAAAAAAGGATCATATTTGTTATTCCGTAATGTGTTTCTCCTTTTTAATCATACATTACCAGCGATGAGATGTACAGATAACGGGACAAACCTGAGACTGAAAGGTTGGTCAAGGAAAAACCCCAAAAAGTTTGACAAGAAAAAAAGAATGAAACGTTTATTTTCCTGTAGCAGCATAGATCTATCTGTAGCTAACAAGGAATTAAGCTGTCTAGAAATATCTCGCCTACACTGAAATGTACGCAGGTGGCTGTTATAATATTAAAAGTCTGTGTGTTTGATATTAGGGAAATATGAAACAAGGATACAATGATCTGCCTGTCTGAGGGGTTTCTCTGTCTGGTCCTCTCGAGCTGAGCCATCTGTTTGGCTTCTCTGTCTCTGGCACTCTGAGTCGCCTTCAGATCCTCCTGCATGGATGCACAAGCACACAAGGACAAAGTAGTCATTATGAAAATGAATAATGAATGTAGATTATTTATAAATGTGTTCCAGGACATCTAACAGAAGTTATGCGTTTCCAGAACAAGAACTCAAGTACACCCTGTTGTGCAGGATTTAGTTTTATCTTTACATTGAAGAAGAAGAAGAAGAAGAAGAAGAAGAAGACATACTTTTATTAATCCCTTACAGGGAAATTGAAACAGTTGATATTAAAGGATGAGATAATGTTTTACCATCATTTTGTATGACTTAGCCACTTAAGTGTTATGTGTTTATCACCGCATACTATAAATTCTGGTAAATCTGCAGATTGAAAGTATTTAATTTTTTACAAAAAGTTGAAGTTATCTCTTTCGACAGTACTTTGCAACAACGGACGTTTGACACATATAACTCATAGCAAAAATGAATTTTGATACACTACAAAAGTCCCAAAGGCACAATGGAGATGCTATGTCCAAGATTTTAATCCTTTAATCCTGGTTATAACATGAAACGTGAGGTGCAATGGCACAAAGGCTGGCTGAGGGGCCATGGTTATAGGCTGAGGGCTTGTTAAATCATTAAATCAACACTGCCCTCATGTGGGCATGTAGTGGTAATAATAATGACAGTAAAATGCTTCAGTATTTTAGGAACTGGAACCAAAGTTATTGGCACTATATGGAGAGGGGTCATGGCAAAAGGGTTTCCCCAATTCCACCGTCTTTGAGGTTCTCGTCCATATTTTGTCTGGTCTGGTTTATCTGTAACTGTTTAAAATGTGTTATCTCAATGAGCAAGGATAAGCCAGAAAAGTAACACCAGTGCTCTGATAAATTGCTCAAAGGTGAATATATCTAGAGAATATTGGCATTCACAGCACCAAAAATATAGTAGTCATAGTTGTAGTTGTTTCTTGTGGAAGTGAAATTGTTCTTATTTTTCCAATAATTGTAACTAATTTAGCTTTGTTTTTGTCATTTCGCTCAATTAGTGTTTAAATGGCGGTAACTTGCAGCAAAACTTACCCTTTTACGTTTCACTACAGCTCCATAGCTTTTTAATGGCTCTATGACTTTGGATTCAAGTCTTTCCACCTGTAACACAAGTTACTAAATGTTAGGTTCGGTCTTATCAAACAAACTGAGACTGTGGCTGTGAATATTGCGATTGGAGTCAAAGCAGTAAAAAATACACCATGGTTTTACCTCAGCTTGGCGGTAGTCTTGAATCTTGGCCATGTGGTCAGCAAACTGCTTCATACCCCTCTTCAGATCTGGTGTTTCTGTGTCTGCATACAGGCCAATTTCCCGGACGAGGACATCTGACTTGTCCCGTAGCCTGGCTGTTTTACGGACATAGGCAGAAAACAGTTGGCACATCTCTCCAAAATGTTTCTCCACATTTGTGATGTTTTCCTGGATCTTTCTTGTCTGGTTGTCTCTGGAGAAGGTAAAAGACAACATTTACAGGCTGACAGCAGTTATCAAACGGTGTATGGGAACACAAACGTGAATTTATCTAACATTTATGCTGGGAAGAAATTCTAGTTATTTTAGATCTTGTAATTTAGGTCTGGGGTCTTAGATCAAACACAGAGCAGGGACCTCCTAGATCTGTATACAATTGACTTGCTTATTATTTTGGGCCTTCATTAACATGTAGGTGGCCTAAAGTTATAAATAAATAACTTGAAATAATAATACAAATATGAGGCTGTAGCTTATTTTTCTCGCTGTAACAAATAGTTGTAGCATATGTCATTTACCCTGCTTTCGTGGTTTCATGCAGATTTATGGGCAACAGTTCATCATCAGTGTTGTGTAAACCAAATGTTCCTATCTTTGATAACAATATGTTGGATTTCTGCTACCTTAATGTGCTTTTGTAGACATTAGAAAAGTACCTACATTGAACCCTGCTATTATTCTGAGGACCCCCTGGGGGTCACCGCCCCCTGTTACATGTATGGGAAGGCAGGCCATCGATATAGAGAACATCCTGTGTGCTTTGTTTTTACATTATTTTATAACGCCTAATATTTCATCATCATTGACATTTACTAAGCCAGGAGATGGTTGAAATATGAAGGTATTTTCTAAAGTGTAACGTGAGGATTGTAAACTGAAATCCGTTTTAGCGGTGTGTGGGTGATAAAGAAAACAATCCGTGTTGGCATCACAAACAATAAAGGCGTCTTGTCTTTACACATAGTGATGATCAACCGCTGACTCAGTTACAGATATATCTTTTACTCATGTAAATCGTGAAAGCAGAAGTTAAATAACAGCTAGCTAACCTGTGTTATCCTCACTGCTCTGTGCGGTTGTTAATGCGTTAAGGTTAAATGACCAGACGTTAACGGAGGAGTTAGCTGACTCAGTTTGTCCCTTACCTCACTCTTGCATCGGGTGTGCGGCTCATGTTTGCAGAACGGCAGAAATCTGGACCCAGACTTAATGCTAGCTAGTTAGCTAGGGGTGTTTTTTCTTTCTCAAGCTAGCACGCCAGTCTGCCGTTTCCATGGAGTCCTCGGCATTTCCGTTTGGTAATGCATTCTGGGATATTGAGTCGTTGGCTGACTTTTTTCTCTTTTCTTGAAATGTATTGTCATTGAATTTAAGTGTGAAGCTAGGAAGAAACAAGAGTCAGCTTTGAGTTTTTGGTGAGGCCATGCAGATACACCTCTTTCTCTTAGATTTGAATGCTTTTCTATTTTTATAAGAATATTGTAATAAAAACAAGCAGGACACAACCTCTCTATCTGCACAGCCACAGGTAGGACACTGTAACTTATCGTAGGGTGAATTTAAAATGCAGAACTTTAGTGATGTAATATAGTATTGCATATATCTGATACTTTTACTTTCTAATTGACTTACATGCAGTATGTTTTAAAGTTCAGGTTGTTTCAAGGAGGATAAGGGCTAAATAAACATAAACATTTTTAACATGGATTTAGGAGAGGTTCAAGTTGGTGCAAAGTTCCTCTAAAAGTTTCTTCTGGTTCAGTATTGCAGAACATAAAAAACATGTGCATTGTATGAAAGCAACAAGTTAACTTGTCATTTTAAAAAAATCAAGCCAACAAGGCTATACAAGTAGTAATACTATTTGTAACATTATGTAATGCTTACTACAGCTATTTACTAAAATATCAAACAAGTAATTAGATTTCCATGGTTTCTTTCCTTGGCAATTGGAAGTGAAAATCCCTGCTGGAAAAAAAAAAACATTTGGCTACTTTCTCCAGCTTTTATAACTCCCCAAATAGATCAAGGTACATTGCCTACATCGCAACAAAGCGTGCCACAAATAATCCTTTTCAACAACAGCTTGAGTGCTTTTGAACTGGTGCCAAGAGCAGACTTTGTGATCACTGAAATGAATGGAGGCCTCATTGTAATTCCCTCCTCTGTGTTTGGGAATGCATGAATGTCACCAGCTGCCACGTCTGCTCCTCTGTGGAAAATGTCCAAAAACCTTAATTATCGCGCTTAATCATCCATGGGATTGAAGCAGGGGAGATCCCACTGTAACAGATTGCCGATGTAAAACACGGTCATTGCTTTGAGCTGTGTGCCTGAAATCCCAAGAGGATCTGGTGTATACTCTCTAGTACAGATGATGCTGTATAGATTAAATTTATTGTATAATGTTTCGGATGTAACCTTCCTCGGCTGCAGCTGAGATGTCATTACACCATGTTTATTCTTTCTTTGATCATTTAATAAAAATACTAACAAACTCAAAGTCAGTTAATCTGACGCTGTGCGAGGAATTCCCTGGCAAAGATGGTAGGCAAGCTTGAGTTTAACCAGCCTCGGCCTAAATTTACAAGGCAAACTTTGTGATTCAAAGTCATACGAGTTAAAATAAACTGTGTACTCAGCTCACTATATGAGACATGGATAAGAAAATCCTGTAGTGCAAGTAAGTGAGTGGTAGTTTATATGGTTAAGGTAAAGGGGAGTTTAAGACTCTATTGGCTAGAGAAATAACAATACATCAATCTGTATCAATATATCATTATAGTGACCCAATCTCTTTGTAAAGTAAAAACATAGAAACTAGCATCATCTTCAAGGTACGTCTTGTTTTAAACATTACTATGGCACATCTGTTTTAACCATTTCCATACAGAGTTCAGTAATACAATAGTCAATTTCATATCATACCATCAAATATGGTATTCTTGTCCAAAGAAACAATATACACTAATATCATGATGTAATGGTTGAGTGTACAGGATTTCAGCAGTTAGTCAAAGATGTGTATATTACTATGAATGTCTCATAGTGAACATTTAATTCCCTTATTTTTTCCATGATTTAACAATGACACAATAAAATACAATTATAGTAAGAAGGGCCTTCAAACACAATTAAGTTTCCACCTTTCACAGTGTGATTGCGTCTCTTAACCACATGGTGGCAATCAACTTCCATTCGTCACTTGGTTTTAGATCCAACTAGGAATTTGCATGGTTACAGGTGGATTTATGAGCTGTTTGTGAAGTATTCCTTTAGGCACATAAGAGTCTAGTGACTCACGTCTCTCCTCACTATCTCCATCATCATATGTTTACATTATTCAGGTCTCCCTGGCAGAAACCCAGCGCTAGATTCCCTAAACATTCTAACAAATATAACAGATGCCTGTCTAGCCTGTGTCCTGCAGGATCTCGGTGTTGAAAGAAGCCCGGGGATGTTGAGTTATTTGCATTGGCTTATGGTAAATGTATTCAGGAGTGGTGGCATCTTTTTAGACTGTGCATCAGACTTTCTTAAAGAACAGATGGTGTTGTTTCCAAACTACCAATTAGCAAAGACAGGGTAGCAACCAGTAGCAGCTCTCCTTGCCTCTTTCATGCTCTCTCCTCCTCTCTCTCTTCCTGTCTCTGCCCCTTTGTGCTCTCTTGTTCAGTATTCAGCTCTCTCTGTTTCTCTCCCTGCCTGTCTTTCCCCCCTCTGCAGCCCCCTCGCCACAGTGGCAGAGCGACACTGGAGCGATGTGTGGCCTGCTGAACAGATTGGGAGTGACATATGTCAGACGTGGGGGGACTTAGCAGGGCAACTGAGTATGTGTCCCCAAGCGTGCCTGTGTGTGTGCATGTGTGTGTGTTGACTCTCCCGCTTCAGGTGTGAGCCCTGGTGTGAAGACTTCAGACTTGAGGCTCTCCTCCCTCACAGAGGCCCTCACACAGCTTTAGATTCCCCGTTAATAACAAGAAGGAGTCTGTGGGAGGTGTGTGAGTGTGTGTGTTCAGGGACGCTGAGGATTATGAACAGTGTGATATCTTGTTTGCCACTTGGTGCATAAAATGAATTTACAAGCCAAGAGTCAATATCTCATCATGCTGATTTTGGCGTACCTTGCTCTCCTTCCTCTAATGGTTGCATTCCTGCGACTTTGCCCAGGGACACAGCACTGAGCTCTGGCAGAAATTAACCCTGAATTGTCCAGTGGGAAATATATCCAGCATCTCTCTGTGCACTTCAAACATAGTTTTCAGTGTTGGAACTTTTAACTAGTCCTTAAATTAAAAATTGATTTGTTCTCAGATGCGATGAAATGCTTCCCCTGAGTGTGGACATATGAAAAAAGCTAAACTCCCAAATCTATTATACAGACAATCAACATGTCCATCTTTCTTAAGTTCATCTTCAACATCCAACTGAACTTTATTCAAGCTTTACTGTCAGCTTTGGATGAAATGCATTCATGGAGGAATGCTTTTACTGTCATAGCAAAACTTCTCTCCTTATGAATTCTTTATGTACATGTAGATACGGTTGATACAAAAAAGCGAAACTCCCAAATCTATTATACACACGATCAACATGTCCGTCTTTTTAAGTTCAGCTTGCACGTCCGACATTACCTTATTTAAGCTATACTGTCAGCTCTGAATAAAATGCATTGATGGAGGAGTGCTTTTACTGTCATAGCAACACTTCTGTCCTGATAAAGTCTTTATGTACATAAGTTCAACATCACGCATAAACAAGATGTCAAAGATCTTTTCTCCTCGTGTTGAGACAGCCATTGTAAATGGTTTCTGATTCACACAGTCCGGATATGAAATTCAACGATATTCCACTTTAACTCCAGCAACCTTGAACAAAAGTCCTCCCTCTGCAGTTAAGCGGGTGCTTGAAGGGCAAGCCAACGCAGACACGGTCCAGTGCTTTTATTGACCCAATGAAAAACCTCTCCGTGTCTCAAGGGGCTCGGAGCTCAGGTTAGGGTCTTTGTTGTCTGCGTTCATTAGTGTCTCCTTCGCCATCTCTCTCTCCCTCTCTGTCTTTCGCCCTCTCTATCCCTCTTACACTCTCTCTAACACCTCCTTCTCTTACTCCCTCACTCCCTGGCTGCTGCTCTTTTCCCCTTAGGAGCTGCAGAAGAAAATGTCACCAGATCAAATTAGTGGGAGCCTCCAACACTGCCTGTCTGCCTCTGTCTGTCTATTCAACGAGTGATAGCGTCACTCATGGAACTTTCGAGAAGTTTATTTGTGTCCAAACTTTGTCTTCCCCAGGTATGGTAGTGTATGACTCTGGAAATACAGTATTTGGTTCTTACAGTTGTTGTAAAGGACATATCCCATCATATTTATTTGATTATAATTGAGGTTGTCTTTGTATTATCCCTTGAAAGGTACATACGGTATATGTTTTTTTGA
Organism: Eleginops maclovinus; assembly: GCF_036324505.1. NCBI lineage: Eukaryota > Metazoa > Chordata > Actinopteri > Perciformes > Eleginopidae > Eleginops > Eleginops maclovinus. Next base: position 14,684,085 of record NC_086361.1, read on the forward strand.
TTTTTTTACTGGATTGGCATGATTCAGGCTTACATAAACAGGCTATAATGGTGAAGAAAGGAATAGTTTAGTGCTGTAACGTTTTAAGTTTTATTCAAATCGTTGACACACAAATTCTAAATAATAGATTCAATGTTTGTGTAATCCAAACATCTAAAAAAACTCCTGAGATTTGAAATTGTCCGTTTAATGTTTATTTATAAAGACAGACGTAATCTTATCAAAAATACACCAAATTTTAGCCACCTTAATATTCTGCTTTCATGTATATTTCTAAGCGCTACCCTTTCAAAAACAACAGCTCCACTCTTCCTGCTTCTGTAAAGTGCATCCAATGACAGATTTTAAGAAGGCAATGCTTCTAGTTATGCATGCATCCACCCATCTAATTGGAAATTGGTTATCTATAATGTTTGAATGGCTTTTAAACAGCGTGATATAACGTGTTAATTAGTGAGCTTTTAAAGGTTTTGGAAGGTGGTTTGAAACTTTCGGACACATGCTAGGTTTCTCTTCCAAGTCTTTATGCCAAGAAAAGCTCACCTTTTCTCTGACACACAAGTTACAGTTGTATCAATGTTTTTGTTTTAACTAACTGCAAAAAGGGAATAAGCTTATTCCAAGAAATATTGAATATATTCTTCTTCATGTCTAATAATTCATTTTCATTATCTCACTGAATGAGGATGCAACACCTTCTGAAAAGCCTTGACCTCACACACAGTCTTTTTGCAATGTCACCCCCACCACATAACTTATTCATAGCACATTTTATATTCATAGCCTTCTTTACTTCACTGAGACGCATCGGACATAGTGATTTCTCTCTCGGCCCGGCGTTATTTACCTTAATGCATTTTAGTGGAGTGAGAGGGATTGTTGCCAGACGTCCATCTATGCAAACAGATGACTTTAATGCATGTTAACCTTGGCGGCAGTAAAAGGCCTCACCATTATTCCTCTTAAACCATACAGTGCCTATCAGAGTCCATTGGGGAGAAACTGGAGCACTTCCAAGGCCGACCGCAAAAGACCCCTAATTGAAAATGACTTCAGACTATTGAAGAAGAGGCTTGGTTGAGGCCACAATGTTGTGTGTATTTGTTAGTGTGAAGTGGTGGAGAAAAGATTGTTTGTGTGGACCATTTTCCCTACCGTGTGTTTACTTAATTATATTCTAGGCTAAACGTAATCCATTTATTCATCATAAAGAGGGAATAAAAAGGGAAGGAAAAGAACAAGTGATTCACAGTAAGACTGAAAGGAACACACAAAGGTCCATCTCCATGGTGCTTTATCAAATGCGGATGAAAGTGGCCACTGTCCTTCTGCCATCAATATGCAAATGGGAAAAAATGGCCCTTGAGTGCAGAGAGCAGTTCCCTCAAGTGCATTCATTAGCCACCGTTAGCATAATTGATTCCCAGTCCTGCCATAAAACCGGTCACTCCCTGCGCCTCTCGCTCTGGGGGATCCTCTGGGGACTTCACGGGCTAACTTCAATCATAAATCATTAAAGGACACCACTAGCCAATGGACTGTGCCAAGGCCCCAGAGACGTGCGAGCAACAGTAATACTGTCACTGACATCTAAATCATCGATGTGACATATAAAGGTGCCTACAGGCTGACATATCCTACACCCCACCTCTCTATCCTCTTTTCTTAACTTGCTGTCATACATTTGTATGTGCCCCGCAATTAGGCAGCATGTACTTTAACTCAGCATATGTCAGGGCTACTGTTTTGGATTTGTGCCAGAAATTATTTAGGTAATTGTATAATATTTGACTTATTGCATCATATCATTGTTCAGACATTTTGTAAGAAAGAGAAACTGGTATATAAATTGCTGTGTTGACAGACAAATATGGTAAAACGAATGAGTATTCCATGCGGTGTTCCTCAGTCATGAGTTACTTTGGTAATTAAATGAACATCAGGACTGTAGACTGGTTACTGCAAAAGTCATGATAGCTATTAGCTTCAGCCGTATTTCTCTCTCCAGCATTGCCATTCAGAGCAGGTGTGTGGCTTATTAAGGCTCCTATTAGAGGAAGAGAGAGAGGGAGTCAGTGTGGTAAAATATTTCTTTTTTCATTTCCTCCATCCAACCTTCCCTCCATCTGTCCATCCATCCATCCCTCCCATACAGTCTAATTAAACTCATCAAGTTGTGCAGTGACGGCACCTCAGCAGAGAGTGAGTGAGAGCGACAGAGAGTAGAGAATGATAGCGGCATGCTTGTGATGTATCGCCACCTTGCAAAATAAAACATATTCATAAAGAATATTCATTACCTCTAGCAGCCATCCCCCAGATGGCCAGAAAATTGGCTTTGTGTTGAGATGTGGATTCAGGCATGCATATTAATGGAAGACAGATGTAAACGCATATTCATATTCTTTGGCTCCTCTTTTTTTTGTGACAGACAAAATGATAATGCATCCACTTAGGAGAGGGGAAAAGGGGCTGCATCCGGGAAGCAATTCACCTCTAATGTGCTGCTGGGTTATTGGCTTTTTGTCAGACTGGCAGTATGTGTCCCTATTTGTCTCGTGTGTATTTGTGTGGAGTTGTCCCATCTACATTTTAAGTGCTTTCGCTCTCTCACACACACACACACACACACACACACACACACACACACACACACACACACACACACACACACACACACACACACACACACACACAGACACACACACAGACACACACACACACACACACACACACACACACACACACACACACACACACACACACACACACACACACACACACACACACATTGCTCATTGTGTGGGTTTGAGGCTTTGACGTTCTGATCACTGCTTCAGTTTGAGTCAGGAACGAATACGAGCAAGCTTGACACAGGCAAAGCCGAAGGTTCAAAACATTTTAATGAACATCAACACATTAAAATAAACGTTCAAAACTCACATATAACTAAAAGCTCTTGCAGGAGCAGGATGGGAAGTGAATATATAATGACTCCCAGCTGACAGAACACTCTATTGTTGGCCAAGTTTTACTTTTTGGAGTCCATCGTTCCTTTTGAAATCAATATCTTATCCCCACTGCTTCCACTTGCCAGCCCCATTGCTTCCACAAGAGGACAGTAGCGTTCTCTCAGGCTCCTCCTTAAAGGCCTGATCACAAAACGTGCTGCATAACACTATGTCAATTACCAACTTTATTAGTTACAATAATTCACATATTCAGCGCTACAGTGAGGAACATTTTTCCATACCAAACTGAGTATTGATGTTCAGTCTTTGAAAATTGATATGATACCTGGAGGGATGGCTAAAGGGATAAATATGACGTTGAAACACACAAGAACAGTGGAGGACATTATATATACCCTATTTTATATACTTTTTGTATATTATGTATTCTTTTTTATGTCTTTAAAACTTTACTTTTTGTGTTTTAGTATTTCTTCCTTCTTATTTATGAAACGTTTTTTCTTATGACTCTAATTATTTTATTATGCTAAATATTTCTGCCAGTGTTTATGTTCAGCCCTTTGTCATGACACATAATTAAACCATTCCTTTAACACCCGCCTAGACGCCAGAATTATTGCCATGGATCCAATAAGCATCCCTACGTCTCCCCTTATACATATTAGATCTCATCTCCATGTTACAGCCTATATACAGTACGTCTCTGTGAGAATAGAGGAGGTTTTTTAATAGAAATGGCCTCATAAACCCTTAATCCTGTAACAGTGCGCTGCTCAATTGTAGTAAAACCTTCTTTGTGTAAGTGCGTGCCAATATGGAAAATTAAAGCCAGTTAATAAAAAGCAGTGCTAAATCAATGGGGGTCGTAAAAGTTACAGGGTGATATTAAAATGTGTGGGGGGGAAGGGGGCGGGGGGCAATTGTGGCATTAACACGCTGGGCCTGAATTATCATGTTAATTTAATATCCAGTCTTCAAATGAAGCAGAAAGCCCAATAAAGGTCAATTAAGCAACTAGCCTCCCATCTCCATTTAGAATTTTATAGTCTAATCTAAATCACCGAGCTGGTGCCGGATCCAAGGGGCCCCACTGACTGCTGCACACCTCAGGGACCCTGCGAGGGCACAGGCTTGGGATATCTAAGTTTAATGATGGTGGTTTCTTTGGATTGGGACAGTTCTGTGACTGCTCATAGTACCTATTTTGAATGATTATTGCTGCAGCACAGGAATAATGTTTACATGTCCCGGTCATTTCACGCAGCCTAAATGCAGCTGTTGGTAGAAAAGCCAAGTCGTTTTCAAAATGAACTTTTTACCCCTGTTGATTTCAGATGTGTGTTGTTCGCAGGCTTGGTGTTCCATGACTGTGTGCTGTAGAGACAGAGATAATGTCTTACATCTGTGGAAACGGTGGTACTGTTTTATACAACAGAGAAACGTGGTTCTTATTCTGCTGATATAGACAATAACTGACCAGTCTTATACTTATTCATCTATCTTACCATTTATTTATTTGTTTGTCATTATTCCTCTAAATAAATATCTCTGTGTACATCTTGACCTTTAAGATAGCATCGCTTCTGATTTCGTTATTTATTAATAAACCATAAATTATTAACGATAATTCTTTAAATGGATATTAATGCAAACACATATTTGGAGTCTTCATCACGAAGCTCAGAGTCCAGTTTGAACTATACTTGCCTAAAGTGACAAGGGGTCTTCTATTTCTATTGATTGGTCTTCTGTTTTATTCAAACAGTGAGCTGTAGCCCAGTGATAATCCCTAAAGTGTTTTGCATGAAATGACTTTTTGATATAATTGTATTCATATATGTATGTGAATTGACCTTCTAGGGTCTTGCAGGATAAAATCAATAATGGGGCCAACCTCATTACCAAATTCCTGCTAATTTATCAAATGACTGAAATAATGACAACCCACCTACTCTCTTCCCAATAATAAGAGGGGTAACTGAAGTCTGATATTGATGTACTGACATGATGGTGAATGAACAGTCAACAGAATGATGAATTATTCCCATGCCAGCACAATATGTATCGACCATTTATTGACGTTCTGCAGCGAGCCTGTAGCATTGACATGGCTTTATGCAGATCCATAGTCTTATGAATAAATCATACTGGGCTAGTTAGAGCCAGACTTCAAGGTTCACAGTTAATAAACAAAAGAAGTAGCTCTGCTGTTGTGTGACCTGAAACACAATACTCTTTTAATTGCCTCTGAAGTCTATGACAACACAAGCATAAAAACTCAGCTGAACAAATTCACTTCTCATGACCACGTCTGACCTCATTATATTTCCAACATTCACAGTGATATCTCGCTGTTATTTATTGCATCGTTTATATTTAGTCTTTGAGTGGGTGCACTGTGTGTACTGCTGTTCATAAAATAATATAAATAATAAGCCGGTATAAACGTATTATATAGCAGGACTGCAGGTGCATAATCTTGATTATTTCTTTATTGTCTATTTTCATTATATTAAAGCTGAAACAAAAGAGGAAACAATCAGCATTCTGCCAGATCCAGCCCTTTAATTGTAAATATGTTCTGGTTTTCTTAGTCTTCTGTGATAGTAAACGGATATCTTTGGGAATTGGAGACACCAAGACATTTAAACACGTTACTTTTGGCAAGATTTTATACAAAGAAATCCATTAACCAAGGGGGTAACCAGAAAATGAATCATTTATTAAAATAATCAATTTACTAATTGAACTCTTCAAGCATACTATCGTAGAAATGTATACTAGTCGCATTTAATTAAATATATGTCACTGTAAGTTTCTTCTGCAATGAGACTTCAATCCACATTGATCACATCAAGCTGGTCATGTCTGCTTCTCTGGCCAACATTCACACCACTGTATGTAAATTACGTTGTTGAATACAGTCTGTCTCTCTGCCCTCTGATCACCTCAACCCCTTTCCTATGTGTTAGCATCCTGTAATGTAACTTACCTTTTTGTCTGCAGTTTGTGCCGCTGATCAAATGGTCAGAATGTAGAATCTGATGTGCTGTTTCCCCTCCTGCCTTCCCTTTAAGTATCTGGCTTAATGTTTGATCGGGGTCAGATCCTTGTACTACTTTGGTTGTGCAGGGTATCTGTCCTCCAGCTGGAATTGATTCTGTTAAATGCTCTGCTCATTATTAAATAACCCAACCATGATTTGAAGCTTGTAGATTTGTTCTTTTCTGACCAGAAGAAGGTGATTAAGTGTGGAATTTCCACAACACATACAATGATGATGTTTATAATATGTATGAAACCCTGAAAATGAAATTCCTTAGATTCTATTCTATTCTTCCTTAGAATTGATTTTTCATAATTTATATCAATCACTTTAAAGACTAGGGAACACAATAAGGGTTTTTACAGATGCTGTACTCTACTCTAGTGCCTCAGTTTCACATGCTAACGCTTTTGGGAAACGAAACTAAAGTGAAAACACTGGATTGTGGCACACATGGCTTGTGCATCTTTAAATATGCTCTCTGTGAAGCACTCCCATACAAAATGCATAATATGCAACAATTCAGCAAAAATGTTTCTGTGGAAAGTGAGCATCTTGCTCAGTTCCACATGGTTCACATCTGGATAGTGTCTGGCTGCATTACATGAGTGAATGGGTTAGTGACCCAGATTCTCTAATGGGATTTTAGGTGTCTAAAAAAATAGAATTTTTTTTTTTTTTTCAACACAAACAGATGTTCCTCTTTGAAAATTACACAAACATTAAACCAGGAAGACATTGATATGAAAGACAAGCAGAAAAATAACTTCATATGCACTTGTATGACGTTTTCTTCAGCTGACACTATGATGAAATATTTAGCCTTTGCTCATGACTCCTGACTGACTTCTTAACATCCTTGAGCTGCGTTGCTCTCTTAGTGAGTTTTTTTAAAAGTCGACTTGGGCCTTGAAATAACATATCAGATATTCCAGTACGCACAGACTGCTGCCTGAACATGCCTGTGAAGCCTTGCTGCGCTGAAGGCAATCTGTCTCCCCCACCCATAACGACCATCTGTCATTAGTGTAGATCAATGCAGATGAATGATGGGGAGTGCTTGCTGTGCTGACAGAAGCACTGAAACAGGAGTCCAGGAACCACCACGGTTATGGTGCGAAGTCCTGACCCAGCGGGCAAAAGCCCTGATGTTAATTTCGTATCCGTGCTGAGGTTGGGTTGTATGACTTTGGACTGTCAAGAAAGCTCCAGACTGGCTTTTGAAAATTCAAATCAATTTCAGTCAGTTAAGTGTTGCATATGTTTGGAGCACTCACCCACATGCCTTTTCTCCTGTGCCAGAAGTGTTATAAATTCTCTGTGAATAATCCATTTCCTAAGCACTTGGTGGGTTATTCAAAGCTTGTCATATGGAGTTGATGTAAAACAAGGCAATGAAACAGGCACAGAATGGACTGCGCCAAGTCTGCCTCTACACATCTCAAAGCGTGACATCCCAATAACCGGACCAAACCAGTTTGGATCCACCGCGTAAAATCAAGAGGACTGGACATGATTTGATGAAGCCCATTTCACACTTTCTGAGAGAGATGGACGGTCCAAGGCCCGTGAAAATCCCTGGGGTTTTGGACAAGAGCATCTAAGGATTTTCTAAGGAGTCATTTTTAACAAAGGGGACTAGATAAAATGAAGGGCTTTACTCCAATTTTTGCTACCAAAATTGAATTCTGAGGTAACACAGGCTCCCCTGTGGGATGTATCCCTCATCTGTATTCACTCACCACTTTATCTTGTTTAAATTGCGCTTCTTTTGTCATCTTTCCATGCCTGTGATCAGATTTATGACTTAACAAGATGTCATTGTTTTGATGTTTTGAGCTGTTGAGCTTAAAAAGTAGAAGTCACCTCAACATGTTAAAATACACACACACCAAGTGTAATTACGTTCCCTCTTATTGTTAAAATAAATACAGCCATACAATGACACAAAACCCACACAATCACCTCGATGCAGTCTTACTAGTGAATACTGACATGCACACACACACACACACACACACACACACACACACACACACACACACACACACACACACACACACACAAGAACACACACACTTTCATCTCTTATACACCCGGGCAGTGGGGATTGCTTCAGAAAAACAGCACCTGCTCCTCCATTTGAAAACTATTTAGAGAGGCATCAAACTCTATCAGGGCAGGTCTGATTGCGGTCGCCTCTTCACAGTCCCCCAATCACTCAGTGAGTCAATTAGCCCCCCGCCCCTCCACACACACTCACACAGACACGCACACACACATACGATAGGCACAACAGACGCCAATTCCCCTCCGTCCGCTGTGGGTTCCGCCAGGGAATGAGAGTCCATCGGCGGCCTCGCAGCAACACCTGACGCCCCCCGCAACACGGCCCCAGCCCCCCTCCCTCCACCCACAGTCAGTTAATAGCGGTGCTCCAAGGGCACCCGAACCACAATGGCGTTCATTTCACCCCCATTGTACCCCTTTTACCAAGCCTCATACCAGCGGCTCAACAGCTATTTAGCAGATGATAGGAAAAGAAAGAGAGTGGAGGAGAGCGAGTGAAAGTGGGAAATGAGCGTTGCAACGACGGGGGTGATGCGTCCGCTCACCTCGGTGATCATTTACTTTGTAGTGCGCAGGAGAATTTCATTGTGCTGTTCACTGTGCAGGTGCTAGTGTCGGTCTTCGTCTTTGTAAGTATTAAGAGTGTGTTTGCCTTGCTTGCAGGCGTATTCCCTGTTGCATCCACTTTCACCTGCGTGTGTGTGTGGGGTGCCTACGTTCCGTCGAGTCTTTGGATTAGCGGGCGGCGCTCTCTCACAATCGCTTATTTATTCAGGGCCTTTTGAAATAATCGAGTTGACACATCTGTCAGATGGTGAGAGGAGGAATGCTAAAAGGTCACCGGGCGAGGTACCAGCTGCTCCTGCACCAAACCTTTCCTGCCTCCAAATAGCACAGTCATTACACCACAACAGATGGGACTCCTGCCTTTCATTTCTGCCCCACACTCTCTCTCACACACACACACACACACACACACACACACACACACACACACACACACACACACACACACACACACACACACACACACACACACACACACACACACACACCCATCACACTTATCTACACTTGCACACATATACACAGAGGTGCAGTCACGCCAGACACTTGTCACTGACAAGACAGGCAAACAGGCAGAGACATGCATTGTACACATCTGCAGAAACACTCACACACTTGCACGCATACACACACACACACACAGACACACACACACACACAGACACACACACACACACACACACACACACACACACACACACACACACACACACACACACACACACACACACACACACACACACACACACACACACACTCTTATTCCCTCTGTGACTGACTCACTTGCTCTCACCTGTACACTCTGTACTCTTTCGCTGCAGGTCTGATTTCTATGTACAAGGTCAGTATCAGCTGTCTACAGGGACCGTCACTCCCTCATACCCAGAGCACGACAAAAGGACAAACGCAGTCACTCTGAGGACAAAAGGCGGGGGAGAAGATTCTCTCTGTAGTCTGTTTATTTCTCATTCATCCTCCTTTATTTCGGATCCTATGTTTAAAGTTATCTTTCTCAAAGACTGAATAGAACTTTTTTCACCATCCAGAAAGTGATTTATAATTCAAACCACAGTGAGATGAGATACAACAAAAATCCAACTTGTTTTTTTGACCAGCTTTGTTCGGTGAGAACAAGTGCGAGGCATTGAGAAACCCAAAGAAAAGCCTAAGGCCTTGCTCCAAGTCCTACCTTTGATGGAGCTCTTTAGATTTTACTTTGCTTGACTAGAAAGTCCTTTTCTGATGACTGCATAAAAAAAAGTATTTCCTCCCCCCAAGCACTGAAGGCATATGGCAACCTTAATCACCTTTATAAGAAAAACCCAACTGGAGCAGACATGTTTCTTCAGGAACATATCACAGATTATTGCATTCCCAATCCAGTTGTCATTGATCCATCTGCATGCATTGCTTTATAAAGATGCATGTTCTTTTAAATATGTAATTGTTCTGCGCAAATCCTCTAGTCATTTGCTGTATTTGCCAGTCTGGCTACTGTGCCAGTTAATGAGCTTGAAAGAACCCACAGCTACGTGGGGAGAAAGCGGGGTGAGGGAATGGCATGATACAGTGCATAACTTGCTGTATGCAAATGTATTGAAGCAGAGAGTTGGCAAAGTCGTGCACAATTCATGAGTAATTAATGATTCTGCTATGTTTAGTTTACAAAACAGAACCAAAGCACATTAATGGTAGGTTGGTGTTGCTTTGCTATAGGTCACACATGAGACTGAAACATATGTTGACTTCGTTTTTTATATGAAATTACCACATAATATCGCAATGCATCGTATGCCTTTTCTCTAACCAATAAGGACACCACAGTATATCCAACAATGTGTGGCCAGCCATAAAGTGGTCTACAAGGTGCATTAAAAGAGTAATAATGCATAAATCATGTGAATGCACAGTTAGAATATAACCAATGATTTTTAGAGCCTACTATATGGGGAGCATTATTCAGACGTGTCTCCTACAGCAGGTGGAGGCATTACAGTTCTGTCTCTGCAGTGTTTGTGCACACCTTGGTGTTGTAAAATATTGAAACCTCTCGGGTGGACATTACATCTTCTATGTTGTGAACAGGATCTGCTGCATATTTTATCAGTGACATTTATGAGCTTGTGCAGAAAATGGAATTACCAGGTATACAAGAAGTGTCCTGCTTTAATATAAGGCAAATAAAAAGAAATCACAGGAAAATAAAGGAGTTTTATCATAGTACATGACACATTTATTCACCTGTAGTAATATTCACATGTCATTACACAATCTATTACACCAAGCTTTTAAATCTAAAATCAGTCAGTACAATCGAAGTCATCAAATTCTCATACACACCCAGAGTCATTTGTCGCTAAGTAATATCAAGCAAACCGACAAGCTAACTCCCGCAATAACACCCACACCCATGTTATCACCTGTGAGTAACTCTTATCAGTTATTTGTGTCACTGTAAAGTTCATGTGTCACGCCCATATGTGACCCATTAACACAACTATCAGACACAGTGGTAGTGGGAGACTTCACAACACACACTGATGCCTTGGAGCCCCTTCCACCAAGCTGCAGATGTCAACATCATGAGCGTGTGTGTGCGTGAAGGAGGAGTAATAATCAAACGTGATTTGACAGATGATACGTGTGTTGTATGTTGCAAGTGTGTGTACTCTATATGCTGTACTATCCTAATAGGCAGCTGCCATTGTTAATAACCATTACTCCTAAAGTCCATATATTACGATTCCCATTTTTCTTCCCGGTGTGTGTGTTCATTTACATATGTGTGCATCGATGTGATTGATGCCCACTGCTTCACCACCCCCCCCAGCATCCTTTCAGATTTAGTGCGCTCAGACTCCCTTTGGCCCTGGCCCCCCCCCTAAGCACAGTAAACATAAAGCAGCCGATTTGCTTTATGAGTCCTTTGGTTCAGACCTTTACTAGATTTACTGTCATTTTTATGTATTAGCTGCTACTGGAATCCGGCGGGTGATCATGACTGACAGGCCGCTGGTCTTGGAGGGAGAAATATGCTTTGCGAGCAGATTAAATGGAATCAACAGAACAGTAAACAGGATTCAATTAAAACCTACTCTTTGTGGGGTTTCACCTTGATGGATAAAGCTATATAACAACATTAAAAATATTTCAAGGGTGATAGATTCTTTAAATGAGTGTAATTGACTTCACTCGTTTGCATCCTTGATGAGAGTGTGGAGAGAGTCATGTAACCTATCTTATACTTATCTCCTTTAACATTCACTGTTCTCCTTTTATTTCAAGTAGCTTCAATGTTAAAAAATAAACTTATTTTCACTCTATGACCCATTCTCTTTGTCAGCTTAAGGTATGTAATCCTGACACGATTAAATATTTGAACCGTACACTACATGTTTTTCATGGCTACTCTCTTCCATCAATTGGAATACTCTACAGTATATGTTGCGTGGATCAAGTTGAATTCATTTCTATATCCGACCCAATGTATTTGGTGTCTTGAGAAAACCTTTATTGAAATGTAAAAGTAACTTATGTGTTTTTGGCTACACAGCTTACGTTTTAAATGAATGTCCAACGGCAAGTCAATGATCAATGTCAACAAGGTGGTTGTTCCCTTTCTATGCTGGCAGTTAAATGAGAAGATTATCCCCCCTTTTATATGTTTTAATACCTCTCTGGTGCCAGAAGCCAGTTAGCTTAGCATAAAGACTTGAAACAGATTTGAAACCGTTGTTGATGATGCGTCTTGCGTTTGTGTATCCACGTTGTTGCCTGTCGCTCAATTTTCATTCAGAAATGCATCTCTGAGAGTTGTCAAAGGCGTTCTTGGAAATACAGGAAATTGCTATCTGACATACAATTGGATGAGACAGGTAGAGAATGAAAATGTTTTTTGCAAACACTTCATCACAAAGCAAATCCCAGAGTGCACTCAACAACAAAATAAGGGAATGGAAATCCATTCTGTTATGGGTGTTAATGGGGCAGAAAAAGCAAAGCAATTACAAGGGATAACTTAGACATTTACTCAAAACAATGTAAGGTGAGCCATTAAATAGCCACAAATGCATTCATATATATGTGCATAAGCATGAGTGTCTCAGCCAAAAAATAAATATCTAGGAGAGAACTCTTTCTGTGTAACTGCCCCTGTGACTCCTCAGATATTGTATGTGTGTTTTGAAGATAATTATCTTTCATCTGCTTTGTTGCATCAGATAAAAATCTTTTCTATCCTGATTACTCTGTGCTTAAGGGGATTCAAACTCACTATTGAGTTCAGCGACGAGTTGTGAGGCCATTAGGACTTGTTACCGCTCTTCAGTCAGTCTTGGGCTGATACACTGTGACAGTTATTTAGAGCAGGACGCCTTTAGCCATGAGCGTTGATCAGTGCAGTTTAAATGTATGTGCTGCAGTCTTCAGCATGTCACCGTTCAACATTCATAATGTCTTTAACCGTTTTGTCTCGTGTCAATAAGAGCTTTTTTCTTTTGTACGCTCTCTGTCCATTTCTCTTGTGAATCCTTGCTCTCATTTATTTTCTCCCTGTCCTTCTCGGAGTCAAAATGGTGGCAATAATCCTCTCTAATTGCAGATAACAGCTCCACATAACTTCTGACATTAACTTTTGGCCATCACAGTTTTACAACCCTTAGTCTTGACTGCAGATTTGTCGACAGGCCGGTGGAGTTGGCAGTCTCTTTTGCTTTATTTTTCCCTATCCCTCTGTTAATCGTGAGCTTTTGTGTCAGTTTTGAAAATGCTCTTATTCCTTAAGTCCTTAGTGTTCCTTAAGTAAGTTCATAAGATTGGATTTCTTAAAGTAAACATAATTTGTCCTCTGCGGCTCAGGGAATGCAACTAACCATATCAGTTTGGTTTTCCTAGCTACGTGTTGCTTTGTTGGGAATATTTGTCATATCAATTATTTGTACAACTATGAAAAACTAGACTCTGTGTATCATCTCTTTAGAAATGATTGTCAGGAACTTGTATAGTACTACAACGTCCAGCTTTCCCGAGGCTGAGTGGTGCATTTAGAGCTGTCAGTGAAGCTCCAACAGGGGGATGAGGCATGGGGAAGGAGCCCAGGGGATGACATAGGGGGTTGGTGGGGGTAGCCATATGGCTGCTGACAAGGAGAGGGGGGCAAAGCTGACAGGGCCGAGGGAACGGAGATGGCAGGCGGGAGGGAAGAGGAAATCACACTGGAAGGACAACATGCTCCCCTTCTGCCAAGGCGGAAAGCAGCGGCGACCTGTGTGTGTATCGTAGTGTGTGTGCCATTGACTGACAACGCTGCTGATTGAATCCAACGTGGAGGCCTGTGTCCTGACAGCACTGATGCCATGAGTCTGGACAGGGCCTGGAGTGTATGATGGACTGAGAGCCAAACAGAGAGTCGGAAGAGGAGAGTATGTGCATTTCTGTCTGTGCAGTGTGTATTATGTGTGTGTGTGTGGCGCAGCGTGGGTGTCAGCCAGCCAGCCACACAGCCAGCCAGCCAGGGTCCTCTGTGTGCCTTAGGAGCCTTTCTGCCAGCTGGGTGAGCCAGGTGCAGGGTTGCCCCCTCACGCCCCCTGGCCCTCCCATTACTGCTGCCCTCCAGGCCCGCTCAGTCAACTGCCACTTGCTACCAGATCAATATTAGCTTGCACCGAGGACAGCATGTCATTCCACCACTGAGGGGTCAGACAACCCATTGTTAGGCAGCATCAGGTACAAAACGGTCGGGGAGACAATATTGTATCAGAATGTTAAGCCTTGCGTGTGTTGACTTGTGCTGTATTACTGATAACTAACAGATATTTAAGAATGAAATGGGCGTTCACTTTAGGAACTTCCAGAACTGGATTGGCTTTTCACATACAACCCTTTTAATAAAATGATTGGGAAAATGCTGAGCTATTTATCTGCTGTTATATACACACACGTACTCATAAAGTTTTCACAATCACATCTCGACATTTGTTATTTTATTGTTGTTTTTATTATATTTTGTTCTAGTACTTTGCCTTCACTACTGATTTGATATTATTTTTAAATATGAATCTCGTGTTTTCTGTAAAATTGTGAATTGTAACATTATAAAGGTTGATGCTTTGAATACCCCTGGTTGGTATTCTGCCTGTGTACATATATCATCAGAATCAGAAATACTTTATTTATCCCAAACTGGGAAAACATTTTCGTTGCAGCAGCGAAATACAAAAAGAAGCAAAACAAATAGCAAATATTTAGAACAAAAAACAAAAAATAAAAATGAGAAATATGCAAATGTACAAATAAGGCAATGAAATGGAATATTAAATCAGTATCATGTAAATGTACAATGTTAAGTGCATGCATCTCATGTTTGTATGTTTGTTAACTGTGCAAAACAATGACCTATAGTTATAAAACTATTTTCTACACTGCGTCACTGGCTTTCAAGCTTGGACAGTGAGCGAAATTCAACATTTATTCTGTTTTGTATATTTCCTATTAGCTGGCAACCATCATGAATTGATGCTTCAGAAAGTTGCAGACACTGACAATGATGTGTGCTATCGAAAGCAGCATTTGCATTTATTGATTAGCCAAGCAAACAGCCAAATCTGCATTTTTCATAATAATAACTGTACCATCTTATTGAGAAGTTCTTAGCTGCAGTAACACTTTTGCTGACAAAGCTCCAAGGACGCCGATGAGCTGAATGCTGAATGTGCACATCGCCATCGCTTGCCTTTTGCATATGAACGGCAATTCCGGCACCAGGATTGTTTTCATTCCTGCTTAAGTGGTGGCACAAAAGTGATAAGAAGGTAATGACTTCTAATTAGCAATGTCCCAAAAATATATCAAGAATAATCAACAACATTCCATAATGTTTCTGAACATCTGCGAGGTGCTGAGAGTTTCATCAGCGCACATTGAATGATGGCCTGTTTTAATGCGACATCAAACTCTTTATAGCTGCTTTGAACCTTTTCACGTGCGGGTTCACTTTAGAGCCATCTAATTCAAAACAGGGATTCTCAATTATGCAATGTCCCATTTACATATGCTAATTAGGATCATATTAATTATCTTGAAATTGGGTAATTAGCCAATCTCAATTAAGGCATTGTTCATTACACTAAATGCACAGGAAAGGTGTTTGAAGTTTTTCCCCATGCCTTTATTCATTTCCGTGTGTGTGTGTGTGTGTGTGTGTGTGTGTGTGTGTGTGTGTGTGTGTGTGTGTGTGTGTGTGTGTGTGTGTGTGTGTGTGTGTGTGTGTGTGTGTGTGTGTGTGTGTGTGTGTGTGTGTGTGTAAAAAGAACTGGGCTGCCTGCCACATCTGAATCAAGCCTCGGCGGTGCATTTAATAATTTAAGCATCCCAGCTCATACAAGGGATGCACCCACAGCTTTCATCGTTACCAAGCATATGGTTCTGTAATGAGCCTGCTTGCTTGTAAAATAGTAATGCCAGTACAGAGCAGAACAGAAGAGACAACAGCCAGCCTTTTCTCTTTTTAGCCACTCATGCTAGCCACAGTGCCAGCGGTGGCCAATGCATTATACAAGCTTGTTTTGGTTCCCATGTTGCTAAGCTGACACTGGGAAGGCCAATTTGCAATAGTCACGAAAGGAAATGAAAAAAAAAAACACAACTGGAAGAAGTAATGGCAGCAATGGAAAACGTCAAACACATCTTTCTTTACACAAAACAAACAGATTACCTGGAGGGGACTGAGAGATTCAAATACTGCTTTAAACTGACTCACAGCTGTTGGTTATATCCACAGCCAAGGTAAAACTATTATCACCCCGGCTGACTGCTTGACATCTCTTTTTTGCTACATAATAATCACAACTGAAACTGCGTTATGCTCAGACAGAATTGTAAAGAAGCAAATTAGAGTATTAGTTTATAAAGAATGGGCCGGAGATCATTATATTTGTGATTTTAAGAGCATTGTTGTAGGTGCCATGTGCCCAGAAGCGCTGAAGGATTCTGGATCCAGCTTGAAGTCTGGAAGTGCTCACTTCCTAGTACCGAGCCTGAGGCATTTTGGGACATCTTGAGGTATCTCTCTGGCTGTTCCGGCACAGTCTTTTCCTCCTCCTCCTCCCTCCTCCTCCTCCTCCTCTCCCTTGTCTCGTAATCTCCAAAGGAGCTGTGCTGATGTGTCTCTTTGTGTGTGCATGCTTAAATGAGCTGGTGCATGCTTGCATATGCATGTGTTTATGTTTTAGTCTCAGACACTGTGGGGAATATCATCCTGGGGGTGCTGAGGAAAGATGATGAATGATGCTCTGCCCTTCAACTGTTCTTGAATAGTAAATTGCAGATCTATTAGCTTGTGATGGGAAGACAAGTCCTCATTCAAAGGTGCTGAATAACACATGCAATGCAAGGTCAAATGCTTTTATAACATGATCCATAAATTCCCTCACATATTCTACATGACTATTGGCGACAGCTTATTATTTGTTCTTTATACTGTAAAGCGTCTTTGAGTTGTAGAGTACATGAATATAATTGATTATTATTATTAATATTATATTATTATAATAATAATAATAATAATAATAATAATAATAATAATAATAATAATAATAATAATAATAATAACAATAAATAAGAACATTGACTGGCCATCCTGCTATCATCCTTTCCTTTAGCATTTAGCAAACACTAAAGCTGTTGTGATATGTAGCTCAAACTACAGTATAAATCAGGGATTTTTGGCTTTGAACAACAAGAGTTGATGGCCTTATGAGTTGTTTACCTGTTAGCCTATACTGTTTTAATGGAATTGCACTGCTAGGCAACAGTTTAAGTCGATGACTACTTCCTCTTGCACATTTAGAATGGTTGATCTAACAACTGTGAAAGGGTCTTTAGGTTTTGTTTGGTAGCCTTAGCATAAGACATATGACTGATAATGTGCGAGTGCAGTGATCTGCATGTGGAGAGAACGGCAACAAGGGTTCTATTTTTTTTTGACACCTTTATTTAACCTAGCAATGTCTGTGCTCTACTGGGGCTTTTGTCTTCTTTATTTTCGCCACAATGCTACAGTGGAGGGGCACTAGAGACACCGATTGCCACTTTGAAACTCTGTCCAAGTGCCCTTTTCTCATTCCAAGGGCCCCTCTGATCTGCCTAAATGTCCCCTCTTTAGCTCAAGAGCCACTTGATGTCACCCCTCAGGTCCAAAATGAACCCTCTGAATCAGAAGGTTTCCCTTTGCATTTTAAAGCCCACCCCTGAAAAGCCTGCACGACAATTTGTGACTTAGTGAGCAGTAATACTGGTAATCTTTGTGGCAGCTGTTGTTACAGTCACAGCTGAAATGTGTTCATACAGACCTTCTGTTTAACTAATAAAAAAACACTATTGGTAAAAGGATAGAAACCCACATAAAAGAGATGATTTATTGCTTTATATTTTCAATGCATAAATGATTACACTCATAAAATGTACAATTTTGTAGCTATAGAATCTCATGATCCATATTAACTTTTACTGCTGCAACAACAAGAGCTGCAACCGCTTTTGCACACATCCAATTTTGGAATAAAAACTTTACATTGACAAGTGAATACACTGCTGATTCACACCAGAAAGCTATCTCAATACCTCAGTTCCCAACTGTCAGCAATATTACAGTAGGTTTGGGAGGTACTGAGGCAAGGAGCCAATATCGTTAATTCGTTTTTTTCCTCCACTAGGGGGAGCTGTGGTATACTATTAGAGGGCTCACATGGTATTTTGGCAGAGCAATGCCTTAGAAATGTCTTGGAACATAACATAAAATATACTGCATACTGCATGAAGTATTTCAAAAGATCATAAAGATAACTTTTTTATCTTCAAAAATAAGGCTGTTTTGAAGGACAAAATAACAATGCATGGGAGGGGCTGTGGCTGTATATCTGTGTGGAAATGGGCTTTGCTTTGTTTTCTGTAATTGCTAATTCTGTACAGCCATCCAGTTGAGATAGACCAGTGTTTGCCCCTTGATCCATGGGCTTAACAATAGGAGAGGGAAAAGATAGAGAAAGAGAACTCAGAGGTAACATTTGTCAGTGGCAGTCTGTCGTTCGCCTGATTGAATTCAAGGAGAAAAATGGCGAGACTCCACCGGGGCGATGCTTGAGTGCCTCTGATCTTCATTTTCTACCGCCCCTGTTTTTTTCCTCACTTCTTCTGTCTCTCTGTCTCTCTGTCTCTCTCTCTCTCTCTCTCTCTCTCTCTCTCTCTCTCTCTCTCTCTCTCTCTCCGTCTCTTTCTCTGTCTGTCTTGTCCCTCGCGTTTCATTGGACTCAGATCTCTCCATCGCTATAACCTTTCATTATGACAAGACAAAGCTTTAATCTCTCACGAGCCATTTCCCCTTGTGACAGCCAGAGTGTGCGGTGACAGCCATGAGAAACACACACACACACACACACACACACACACACACACACACACACACACACACACACACACACACACACACACACACACACACACACACACACACACTGACTTGGGGCAAATTAACAGAGTGACAAAGAACAAAATAGAGCAG
Organism: Eleginops maclovinus; assembly: GCF_036324505.1. Taxonomy (NCBI): domain Eukaryota; kingdom Metazoa; phylum Chordata; class Actinopteri; order Perciformes; family Eleginopidae; genus Eleginops; species Eleginops maclovinus. The sequence goes on from NC_086361.1 coordinate 14,703,295, forward strand.
GAAGTGATAGGTGAGAGAGGGTGGCAACTTTTTGGAGATTTTATCAAAAAAACAAAACGTCTTCAAACATTGTTAAATGACTTCTACCTTGTAATGTCACATATTTCTTTAGTTCTATTTGAAAATATTATTTCACTCTTATATGAGGCCCAAGTGGTTAAGACAGGGAATGACAAGAAGTCTTTAAAGCTAGCTCACATCAAGTAAACAAGAATACATTTTGTCCTTTTAAGATGCATCAAAGTCCTGATAAATCTCTAAACGGGTTAGGTTCAAACCATGAATACAGAGGTGGCATCAGTCTTCATGTGGAGATTACACACACATCTACGTCTCTGATCTGCATCATCAAACAATACATGGCCACCTAACCAGTGTGTCGCCCTGTCCCTAGCTTGCCCCCTCCATTTTTCACATAGCAGCCTAAGAGCCACACTTCATAGGGACTTCATAATCACACCCCCTGCTGGGGTGACAGCCTGATTGGATATCTGAGGGAGGCACCCGCATGAATTTGCATACTAATTGACAAATATATCCCCCCTTCACACACACACATACATTCTTATCCTTTTGTCTCCTTCCCTTCCACTCAATAAAGGAGAGTGTCGTGCACAATGACTTGACTCTTCAGTGTAACAGCTCTTACAAATTTAGCATCCCTCTGAGTTTATTCCTGTATTTCTTGATGCAAACAAAACAAATATATGAAGATGACAGAATTAGTTAGAGACAGAGAATAAGTTATGAGCCGTCAGATGGCCCCCTGAGGAGAACATGAAGAAAAATGTAGACAATTCTAAAGAAAATATCAAAGCTTGCTCTCAGACCTGATGGGATGTGAGTGAAGTGAAAGGAGAGATGCAAGCAGAGAGTGTGACACAGAGGAAGAGGAAGAAAGAAAGTATTTCATTGCTCTTTTGTGCTGAGCTTAGACATGGAAGTAAAGTACATGCTGGGAACGTGTCAAGTTGGCAAAACAAGCCACCCCCGAGACATGACACCAGGCAGAACTGCAGCAACCCTAGCAGATGTCTACATCACAATGTTACCACACCATGGAGAGAAGTACAGTACATTTACACACACACACACGCACACGCGTGCACACATGCACAGACACACATACTGTATCTCTTTCGCTATCCCCTCCACACATGCAGAGTCACAGGTTTGACAAGTTGTCTAGATGTCAGCAGATGCTCAACCTCTTGTGCTCACTAATCCCCCCGGCACATGCGTTTGCACGCTCACCTTCGAACACTCACTTACATAAACTCACACGTTATGCACCTTCTTCATTTTTCACACCCGCAATCTTTCCCTGAGATCGTCTTTGCAGTCGCTGTTTTAATGACATGTTATGAGAGCGGCCTGTTTTACCCTGCTTGAGCTGAGCAAAGAGCATGCAGCATCAAACCCGGCGATTGTTTGTGCGAGGACCAGCATTACGCACACTTCGCCCTCAGAGAGAGACGTGCGCCATGCAGTGTTTTTGGACCTGTTGCCATAGCTTTTTAGTGGTATTATGAAACAAAGCTGTAGAAAGGCATGGAGAGGAAAAAAAGAAGGGAGGAGAGAGTGTGAGAGAGTAACTTAGGGGAGATTTAATTATTTTTAACCAGAGGCTATTTGATTTAAAAAAAAAAAAGGCTGCAGACTTAATGACTTAATTTAGACGTTTAATTAGCTGAGCACGTATCTCTCTGGCTTCTGCCCTGTGAAATCTGTGAAAAAGTTTGAGTGTGAATGGCTTCAGACCTGTCTCTGTCTTTGACTGTCTCTCTCTTTATCTCTCTTTTCCTTTATCTCCTTCTCTTCTTGGACCACATAAATAATTCCCATTGCCTCTGTGAGCATGCACAATGAAATATGTATGGATACACACCATGGTGCTTTTGAAAAGAACTATTTCAAAGGTACTGAGGTCTGCTGAAATCTTCATGAGTGCCTCCTTTCCTCCCTGCTAGACAGAATGGATTTTTTGCAAGGCTGCATCAGCTCTGCAGCCCTTGATAAATAACTGCACAGGAATATGAGATGGGTGCTCCCAAAGAATCAATTGTGATTCCAGTTGTGAACACAAATAAATACACTGGAAGTCACACCTGCATTCACAATAACACATACTATAATATTCCATACTGTAACACGGTGTAGACATTCACCTCATAAAACAGCATGTATGATATCAACAACAACTGTTGCAACAGACATGCAGGATAAATGAATTCAGGGAAAACATGGAGAAACATAGAGAAGAAAATGATGAAATTATGATGAAAACAAAGGAACACAGTAAAGGAGTATAAAGGAGAAATTGCATCATTGAAGATACAGACACAGTATACATTATGTATCAGTATGAGACCGATAAACATTAGGCTTCATTATATGCTATGTCAATATATCGCAGCAATTCAATATAGAATCGGAGGATCAAACCCTCTATTTGTGAAATTTGGTCTGCTAGTGGGGGTGCCATGCTCAAGGGCACAACAGCAGTTTCCAGGATGTGAACTTGGACCTCTCCAAGAAGCAGACCACATTCCATATTTAAAGTCCAAGTTCCTACTGACTAAGCCACCGCCGGACTTCCTTGTGTGAGTCCAATCTGATAGAATAGATTGATAAAAACAAAAAACAAGCCAAAGCTACAACACACAGAAACCATCATATTTTCTTTGCCTCATTTTGATTCGGTTTTCATCATGTATTATGCTGCTGCAACACCAACACTTCCCAGTTTGAGATTAATAAAGTAATTATTTGTATTATCTTATTTATCTGTCAGACCTCAACAACAATCAAACCCATACACAGCATTACAGTACTGTAACCATCAATGATCTCCTTTTACCTCATCTTCTTCCGAGCGCTCTTCTTTCTTCTTCTTTATTCTCTGGGGAATGACAAGAATCATTGTGAACCTTTGTGTCACCTCCCCCGCAGCCCTTTTCCTGCCTTGTTATTTATTTTGCTTGACTTCATCGCAGAAGGTAGAGGAATGTTTTATAGAGTAGGACACTTAAAAAATGGGAGAAAAAAGAATGTTGAGGGGTGGCGTGACAGTTTCTCTGTGTTCTGTCACCGAGTGCAGCGTCTTTGAACTTCAAAAGAAAAGAGCAGCGAGAGAAAGAGACAGACGTCAACAGACACGTACTTTTTCCAATACAAATGCCTTTGGCTAAAAACAAAATGTCTCTTTTTATATACTAAACGGATGCACATAGGCTAGAATTCACAATGTATGCGTGTGCTCAGAGAGCAGGCTGCAGGATGGGGATGGATTGTGTGCGCTTGAGTTGTTGCTGTTTGCTGTGTGAGCAGAATGCTAAACACTTCCTGGGTCATGGGGAGCAGACGAAAGCATGTTGAAATGTAATGGTGCTCTCTGACTTGGCTGCAGGTAATGCTGCAGGGGGCCAACATCCTATCCGCACTGCTGAGTGGGAAAATCAAGTGTGTATATGTGTGTCTGCGTGTGTTTATATCACTGCGCGCCAAACTTGAATGTGTGTTCTCGTGTTCGGGTGTGTTGTCTACACACAAGTTCCTATTATTTCATTTATTAATCTGGTGTACCCCTCCAGTATACACACATATAGTAGAAACTGAACACTTGTTTTGGTTGGTGAAGGACATAAACCAGAGTACAAGCTGTCTCACAAGAATCTTCACCTCAACACATGTCAATGCAATTAGAATCAATCAATGGTGCACACAATTTTAAAGGTCACCTAATATGCAAAATCCACTTTTTCATGTCTTTTATTCATAAATATGTGTCCTTCCTATGTTAAGAGATTTGGAAAGTTTTCGGGAAAATAGACTCTCCCTCTTTTTGTCCTGATCCATTTATATAGAAACCTGTCTGAAAATGAGCTGATAAGATTTTGGCCACTTTGTGATATCACACTGTTTTCTTGGGTTGTGTAACCATGAGCCAATTAACAACCAAAGTAACCACCTTATCACCTGAATCTCCTCCCATTGTGTTTTTTTTAACCAATCATCCACAGAGGGGGCGTGACCAGCAGCAGCTCATTAGCATCTAAAGCTACGGACACATAATCAGCACTTTTGGGACAGGGCTGAAACAGACGGGTGTATGGCATGCTACAGTGCATGATCTGTTTGTTATTTCAAGCCAAACACTTCAGAGACAAAATAATCAACAAAAAAATTCAAATTTGTAAGTACTTTCTGACCAAATCTTGAATCTAAGTACTTGCTAAGAATCTACAGCAAGTTTATTAAAGATCCACTTCAGCAATTAAATATTGCACCTTCATAAAGTTAGGGGAATCACAAGAGACACATTTCAGAAGTTGAGCTATAAGTTGAGGTCCACACACATTATATCATTAAATGCCCTCTCATCATTCCTCTCCATTCCCAACTCACTAATATTGTAGGCTGCCTTCTCCACGGCCCCTGGTGGGTGCAGACTCACAGCAAACAATCTCAAAGACTTTCATCAAGCCCTTACTTTTAAATTTCACCCCAGACTGCAATTGTTCAAGAAGTCCAAACACACTTTTGAAGTTGTATTGCCTGCATTCCCACATGACAACAATCTCAACAAAATAGTTCTTGCTGAGGCATCTTCATAAAATGGTATCTTGAATTGCAGCAAAAAAAAAAGGCTTTTAGAGGACGCACAATAGAAGTGTTTCTTGGAGATACGGGTCCTGAAACCAAAATGGTACTTTGCTGATGGCTCCCCATAGCAGCTAGGATTACTGGTATATCCTGAGACAAATTGTTGTCATTATTCGGGGCTATAGATCTTTTTTTCCTTTAACTTGAGCCCTAAATCGTTAAAATATAAGCTCCCCTATTTTATCAAGTCCTATCAGGATGTTCAGGCATTTACCGAGTTTAAATGGCGTTTACTGCTGCACGACTCTACAAGGCACACTACTAGGAAAGATAATACTAAGTTATCCCTTTCTGCGATGTAGAATTGAGAATTGTTCGGTATGAGTTACCCAACTTTTCAAACTGTATTTCTGACTCTCCCATCATTCCTCCCTATAGACAAATCTCTCGCCACTCCCTGAATTTCAATCCACACTTTACCTGCCTCCCTGCTCACAAAGCTGAATTATTCTCCATAGTCTCTTCCTCATCTCTTTGTGTAAGCGAGTCTGTGTACTTTTAAAATTGGGAGAATTCTGTTCTGGTGCTCCTGAGTATTCCTGCGTACGTGCAAACATCTCCTCCTCTCCGCATTAGAGATTCACCAGCTCCACATGATAATGTTCCCCTGCCTGGAGCTCTGGGGCTTTGGGGGGGTTTTCGTTTGCATAGCAGAGGCTGTACTTTCACTCATGTAGTCCCCACAGGGACTTTCTTTGACACCGTCAGCCCTTTGAACTCACTGTGACATCGAGCATCAGGTCACTTGTATACAGCCTCCGCACAAAGAGAACTCGCACTAATTGGCCCGTGAGCACCTGAGAGACAGTTGGGACATCAAAGTGCTTCGCCGCCCAGATGATAACAGCTTTGATGGGGTGACTTTGAGACTGTACATTAGTGCTTTGTACGCTGAAGTAACTGTGCTGCATGTTAGCTGTTCGCTGTGCCTCACTGTTTGTGTGATCTCAGGGAGGAATTAGTTATTTTGCTGTTCCGTTTTCTCTGCGCTCTTTATTATTGTAACAAATGCTATTACCAGGCACCCTGTTGTGAGCCTTTAATCAGCCTGAATAAAAGTTTTCAAGGAGACACAGGATGCCAACAGCTATGATACATTGCTATGAATGTTGCTGAAATCTTCTCATTTCGGGATAAATGGTTTCTTCTAAATACATAGTAAAATATGTAACTCGAAAACAGACCTAAATTAAAGAAAATGACCCCTGACTTGTAAAAAAAAAGTGTGAAAAATCAATTTATTTCAGAGTAACAACATAGGATCTTATTTTGCCCTCCAGACTTATGGCGACCACTGTGTCTTTGTGTGACCCTTCATCCTCTGGAAGGTGGACAGGTGGCGGCTACTGGTGGGCCTGGAGGGCCCTGTCAACCCCATACAGTCAAGCAGCTGACCAGAGAGAAAGAGAAAGAGAGAGAGAGCGGGTGGAGTGGAGGGGAGACAAAAGAGACCAGAAAATAGAAAGAGACTAGAAGAGAAGTGACAGAGCGCGAGACAAATAAAACTGGAGAGTCCCGTGTCCGAGTTTGAGCGAGCTCTTTAGCGCTGTCACGGCTTCAACAGGAGGCTACGTCCCCTCTTGACTCCAACAGGCGTGGCAAAGCGATTGGTTTCGGTCCAGTATAATGGCCAGCTATGAATGCTGAGTGTGACTGCGGGGGACCATTAGGACCACAATGGCCGACAAGACACTAAGCACTCCCCAGAGGTCTGAGGGGCCCTTTCATGCCTATCCTGGGGCTGGGAGGGCTGCTGGGAGCTGGTGGCCAGCTGGTTCCTGGCCCCCGTGCAGCCTAATGCCATCAGCACTTTCAGCCCGCTTTGAGCTGTCGGCTGTGCGAAGAACTTAGGGGTGCAAGGTCTGTGTGACACATGTACGCACACGCACACGCACACGCACACTCTCACACACAGACCAGAGCAGTGATTGGCGATCCTGATGCTGAAGCCTCATCTGCCAAGTAATGGGAAAGAAAGAAAGAGCAGATGGGTGGATTTGTATGTGTGATCGTTTGTATTTTTCTATTTTGCTTTAGCATTCTTTAAAAAGTCAAAATTCCACTTCAGTAAAATACAGGCTTGGTCAAGCTGATATCATTTATCCCCTAGTGTGTACTAGTGTGGTTTAACTGGAGTTAGTTTGGATGTCATATAAAAGTTGTGACAAAGAAACAAAACATTTTAAATATGTTAAAATATGATTTCAATTAGCCTGGATAAAAACTATGTGAATCAAGTCTGACAATGTATGTGGCTATTAATGGAAATTGATTTATTTGTTTAGTAACCTCATCAGTCCGTCTACTGTATGTCGAAAGGTCCATATTCAGAGCACATATAGGGAAAAAGAGACCAGAAAGCAAACTCGGTCACACCCAATTCAAGCCCTTTTGGCAAGATGCTGCTTTCTCCCTCTCAGGTCCTCAATAGCATGCAACTGCAGGCAGAACTTGTTTTGTCGACAGCCTGTTTGAAAGGCAAGCATTATAAAAGGCTTTCTTTTTGTGTCAGGCGGTGGCGAGAGAAAGAAAAGTTTTACTAATTGATGCGGTAGCAGAAAATCCGCCGCCATTTCAGACATCCACGATGAAAAGCCTATTAAGAAATGTTTTGTCAATTACTTCTGCTCACTTCTGTCTGCTGTGGCTCTTCTATGGGGGACTCATTTGTGTCTTATTTATTTCCTCTGCTGGCATTGCACACAATGACAAATTAAAGCTTTCATTTTTCATGGCAATGACATGGAAGGTCTCAAGCTTTATTGTGGGCTTTGAAAGAACGCCAGTGAAGTCAGCTCTTTGCGTGTCCTTGCCTCCCTGACTCCGCTTTGTTCCTATGCATTAAAACATCTATTGACTCTAGTCAAGGTTTTTGCATGAGCTTACTCATTTTAATTTGAACACATCTCAGTCAAAATTAAATAATACAACTTAAGGTGTCTGTCAATGCAATAGATTTTCTTTAACATAATGTCAAAACAGAACTAGTAATCTGTGATATACATTTAAAAAAGCTGTTAAGATACGTAAAGGCTTTCATATATTTAGAAAAAAAAGAGCAAAATCTTTCAGGAGTAGTTTTGGTATTACACAGCAAGACAAATTGATCGAATGCTTTGCACAATGGTGCTCTATACAAGATGAAAAATTGCCCAGTATGTTAGCGTCAGTTTTTCCAATTCACATGCAAATCCAGTCCAAAAGAGCGAGTAATTTTGGTCGACGTTGTGAAAGACGTATCTTTAGGTAGTCTGCTCTGACTGAGCACCATGGAGATCAGCATTTTACTGGTAATAGTATTCTACCTGGTTCAACTTTGTCAGGATCGACTTGATGATATATCTTTAGTTTCTCTTGCTGAATACTGACACGTTCTATTTAACCCAACCTTTCTGTTGGAAATGCTTCTCCGATCTTTTATGGTGGCGTTTCTTTGAGCCTGCCTTCGTCTACATTGTGAAACGTCACTTTAAAAACCTCCATACAAATCTCCCTGCAATAAAATTGATGCCTTGCTCTCCTCAAACATATGATCAATTACCTCTGAAAAACGGTCTTAAAAAATTGCTTCTCGAATTTTGGGGGGACTTGCATTAGCAGGGATAATATAAAGAGTTTGGTTGAGCAGGAAACTGCTGCATGCGTCAGAGAGAGACTCAGCCGACAGGACTATCTGACAGAGGTCAGCTGATGTCGAGGTACATCAATTTTATGAACCTTCACCCCCCTTGTGAGCTCGCTGCCACTCATGTGTTAAATGGGTCTTGTAGACAGAGGAGAATGCTTTTGTGCTGAAATAAATGGAGGGGAGAGAATGGGGTTAAGATGACTCCTTTGAGGTGCATCAACCTACATCTGTGCAGCTTTCTTCTTCTCTCATTTCTTTCTGTCTTCTCTTCAAAACATGATGTACATTTGAAGGTTTTTGTATTCATAAAACAAAACAGAGAACTCATGTTGTTATTACACTATGTGAATTACCACATTTATAGTTTCTTTGATAAGGCACTGTTGCCATGGGGTGGTTTTACTCTCTTAAGGCATATTCGTGAGACTCTGACTCTCAGTCGATGAGAGAAATATCTTTATTTGTTTTCACATGGGGCAAAATATCAGTTTTAGTATATGTATACTGTATGTGTAAAATATCTGCTGCTCTAAAGCTACACACAATTCAACATATTTTTATTGTATTTCCACTAGAGGTGGATCAACCTGAGAGCAGGCTGTTGAGACCGGTGTTCATTCAGCTAAACAGAGGCTTTAATAACACACAAGAGAAACACAAACTGTAAAGACACACACAGTATGAACACAAGAGTTGTACTAGAACACTCCTGCGTGCACACAAAAACACACACACACACTACACCCTGAACAAACTCCCTAATTTACTCTCTCCTACCACCCTACACACACACACACACACACACACACACACACAACACACCAACGCACTGAAAAGAAATGACTTTGAACTTGGTGTCAGGCGGCGTGAATGCAGCTGGGAGCAACAGGGTCATGAAGCTCTTTGAGAGGTGAGATGAGGTCCAGCCTCTGTCCCCGCTCTGATGTGCGGATGAAGGAGGGGAGGGACACACACACACGCACACGCACGCACGCACGCACACACACACACACACACACACACACACACACACACACACACACACACACACACACACACACACACACACACACACACACGTTAGGCCATCAGCCCGGCCATAGAGCTCTCTTTGTTGAAGAAGACTTTGATGCTTTCACTGTCACACAGTTTCCACAGTTAACATCAGACGGTGCTATTGTCAAAGGATGAAAATGATGTGTTGTTTAATAAAGATATAAAGATTTCATTCATATTAGATTTCAGCCTAACACTGATAATCATCCTGGCGTATTAACGTCTGGATCACAAATATACTATGTGACTCTATTAAATGAGGAGAGATGCCTCGTTCCAGTTTTTCGGGGACTTACTATAAAATAACAAAAGACTTTTCATTACAGAACTTTAATCAACAAACTGACAACTTAATTGATTATAACTGTGAGAAGTTAGGTTGTTTCATTCCAGGGTTTGTTACCAGAGCTGGAACTGCTGCCAAGATGTTTAATCATGTTTAATAAATTGTAGCAGACAACACTGTATCCAATCTATTAATAGGCCTACATCATTACATTGTGAGTTGCATCTGGAAGCGGTCCAACTGTGGACACAGTCCTACTGAACCGAGCTTGAAAGCACAAAGCAGACCGCCTTATCTCATACACTTGTGGTACGTTACCTACCAGGGAATGTAAATGTGATTAAAGACAACCGCCTATTCCTAATGCATTATCTATTATAAGGAATGCATTTAAAATAAGCCCACATTGCCTCCGTTTATGCAAAACTGTAAGCATGCAAACAACTGATTTCATAGAACAATGTTGTCGAATAAAAACACAAGGCGGAAGATTAACAGGGACAAAACAAAGGGAGCGTCAATAAAAAGCCGGCATATGTGTTCATCTGCAACCCCCTACATACACACACACACACACACACACACACACACACACACACACACACACACACACACACACACACACACACACACACACCCACACACACACACACCCTGATTAATTGTATTCTTCCTTCATTGTGAAGCAGCCTGCTGCTAATTAGCTTATGCATGGTTTTACTTATTGTATTTATTTTATTTCTTCATGGGCTGCACCAAAAGAAGGTATAATTTGGAATGAGAAAGGGGGCATGGTTTATACACACAAAGGGCTAGAAGTGCAGGGGCTGATTTCTGTTGCTACGAGGACTCTTTCTTTTTGCGCCAAATGTAAAACAAACAGCCACCCTCTGGTGTGTCGCTCTTGCTTGTTGGCATAAAGACAATACAGTTTATCTAATATGATTATGTTTACAGCTCTTCTCTAAATGTTTTCTTGATAATTTCAATAAGTTTTGTTTTAGGGTTCATCTCAATAGTAGTTTTAGAGGAAAAGACTCTTGGGAAGTGCATGAATTTAGAACAGCATCAGGAGCCGGAACAATTTCTTTGAAAATCGCTCCGGAAAAGTTGTCTCTCTCTAGCTAAAGTTGACAGTTTTGCAGAAAGACACAAAGACACTTTCAGGAGAGTGGGCATCCAGCTGAGTTTGGGTGAAAACACATTCCATATGTATTGAGTATTATAATGGTGAAAAAAACTCTAAGCTGCTCCCTTTCTAGCCAGATTGCCGACTTCAAGTACAAAATCCCAGTGAGGCTTTACTTTGCATATGCGTGCAATTCTTTGTCTACCATATGTGTCTACAATGTGCAAGCATGATTGAGCGTTGTATGCTTATAGATGTTTCTTGACGTCTCAATGTCCATACGTGTATCAGACGAGGGCATAGGATAGTCTCTGTGAAACATCTAATCAGGAGCCATTTTTCCAACCATGCTCACATCCTTCTGCAAGCAAGCAACAGATGGCCGGACTGAGTGCTGTGGCCGATATGGTCCAGCCCTGTTTGCTAGGAAGTAATTGTGTTCTAACCTGGAGAGAAACAGAATATTACAGCCATGCAGGCAAACAAATTATAGTCACCTCGTTGGACCACAGATGACTCTATTTGTCCCATGTCCAGATGGAGTTCGAAGAAAATAAATTGGCCGATGATGCTGCATGGAGTACACTTTGTGTGCGTGCTTCTGTCCGTTTGCTTGCCTGTCTCCTTGTCTGTCTACCTGTTTATCTTCTCAACAGCTGCCTGTCTGCTTCCTCATATATCACCCTGTCTGTTTTTATATTGTAGCAGATGTTTCAATGCTGCAAAAGGCAGCAGAGGAAAAAAACTGTTCAAGTGGATTAGCGCCTCCGTACATCCACCTTAGCATTGTGCCACAGATTGTCTTTTGATGCCAAGCACCGCCCTTGGGGACATGAAGGCTTACTAGAAATTGGTATGGTTTCAAGATAAGCATTCATTAGCATGAACATCAACAAAAGATCTGCCACGCTGATCTCTCAACAAATTAAGTCACTTTTTCCATTTCACGTCTGCCTGATTCTCAACACTCGCTGTTTATATAAAACATTCTTCAATGAAGTGTTCATTCACTGTCAATTCCTGCACCATGTGCCAACTGTGTGCATCAGAAAATCCCCTGCAATCTTTGTTTTGGCTAGTGTGAGGCGGCAAGTGATTACCCAGAGTGCTTTCGGAAGTTAATGTTCATGGTCTGCACAGCGGGATACTAGGAGTGATGATAGAGGAAGAGCCTCAGGGCGAGCGTCTCTTCGCTGCCATCTCACTTCCACTGTTTGTGACAACGCGTTTACCCCAACAGATGGCTCCAATGCTCACACACAGACACTGCGAGGCTATGAAGAACTGCGTGGGATGATATAACACAAAGATGTGCAGATTATCCAAAACCTACTAGTGTGAGTTAATGTCGAACTGATTCATTGTATCTCAACAGTCAGTAATGTGTAAAATAACTTGGTGAAAGCACGCTTACTTTTAATGAAAGCAAAATGAAAAAGAAAACACCATCTCTGGTTTATTATTTCACCGGTTTTTTCTTGTATAACTTTATTTTGTTCGCTTTTAAATCATGTGCTTAGTTGGTGTGTGTTGAGTGGGTGAATGACCCCAGTTGAGTGTGAGGTGAATGTCACAACCATTATAGTGCACAGGTAATGATGCGCTGTAGCTGGCATGGCTACGAGGCGATAACCTGGATGTCTACTTACCTGCCCACACACACACACATACACACACACACACACACCCACACACACACACCAAGAGTCCCTCGGGCTGCCTTTCACACTGACCTCCTTTCAGAGGGCGCAGTGGAGCGTGCTGGTGTGACTCTCGGGCTTTACTGATGGAGGAATCTGCTGCAGAGATAGAGAGGTGGTGGGTGGTGGTGTTGTTAGAGGTTGCACATGCATTCGCCCGATAGCAATAGTTCATTTTAGGAAAGACTTAATTATTTTAACTCTTTGATTCCAACTTGGTTGCTTTCTGGTTATTGGATATTTTATTATTTTAAAATACATAGATGTTTGCTCAATTACACAAAGCTAGAAAAAATGGCTTATTTTACTGTAATCATGAAATAGATTGTTCATAAGGTGGGCATAATGAACTCTACTTTTATAACAATGTTATAATTTCATGAGGAAAAAAAGTAAAATAACTTGTTATGTTGCGATAATACAATATGTTTTTCATGATCACAATGAAATCTTGTCTACTCCCATATGCTAAATAAATATTATATTCCTTTACTGTTTAGTTTCCTTCTCCGGATTTGCGGTATCTTTATAGATGAATCATTATTTAAAGACATAAAGATTTAAATTGAATAAAAAATGATTCATGTAGCATGTCCCTACGCAGGAATAATTAAATTCTTTATCAGTGCAAATGGTAAACATGCATTTCAATGAAAGGACATACTGTATATGTAACATGTCGAAGGCATGTATGTATAATTGCACAAAGCTTTCATGACTGAATTCGCAGAAAAATGTCCTTGACCACAGAATAACTCAGGAAAAAAAGTAATTCATCTTGGAAAGAAAGAATGAGAAAGGAGCATTGCGTACCACACAGAGAGTGGACATTCACCGATAAATGCTTTGAATTCAGCTGACTATAATTACTCTCCTGTGCCCTCTCGCTGTGCAGGCTATCACAGAAGGGTCAGAGGCAGCTGAACTTATTATACCTCCACCCTTTTGTTCTCCGAACCTTTTCAGATCATTATTGTTACTTTGTGTGGAGGAGCTGCTCACATCTCCATCTGCAGCGAAGTGTTACATTACATTAAATGTTATGTTGCACGCATGTGGTGACGCATAAATAACAAATATTTAATTAGCTGCAGCGGCTTGATGGACTGTTATGCATCGTCTTATTTTAACTGTGTTTTTACTAATGTGCAACTCGGATAGGAATTTATTTTCCAGCTTTGAATACATTATAAAGAGACATTCAAGATATATGAAGAACATGTATGATGTGCATTTCAGTTTGCAGCCAGCACTTAATTTTAAATGCAAGATGTTTTTCTACGCTGTGGTCAAATTCATGTTCTATTAGCCTCCTCATTCCTGCTTCTTGCATGACTAAATGAGCCTCTGTATTGGTTAACTGGGCTGAAAACATTCCCCATTAAGGTAAACTAAATTGTATGTTCTCCTATCTCCCACATGACTCTGCCCCTAACCAAATTAAGACACTCATTTGCATAAGCGAGATGGATGAGATAGGAGGAAAACACTTTTCTCTCCGGAAAATAAGTGCACTGTTAGACAAAGTGAGAATCTCAGATGTCGTAGCCTATTAGAATGGCCATGCTTCATAATTTTTTCTTACAGCGTATTGCTGTAGTAACCTTTAAGTGTGCAGAGCTTTTGATAAAAAGCTTTGACTGATAAAATGGCAGTCAGTGTGATTGTAAAATGCAAGTTAGGGGAGTGCATTTTGTTTTATAATGGATTGTTCATCCAGAGCAGTACGCAGCACTTTCCTTCACAAAATTACATTATCCATGTATTTGAATATTGTAGTAAAACATACGTATGAATAATGCATTTAACAAACTCTTAATTAAGATTCACAAACAGGCTTCCAATACGCCTACAGTATATGAACAATATACTGTATATTGTATGACAATATCCCCGTTCTTTTTATTTCCTCACTGAAACATAAAACACACTAAAAAGCATATTATACTTTGCATTAAAACCCTTACAGTCACCAGGAGACCCTTTTGCTTCTCCTCTGTCCTCAATAAACCCGCTCAGTGTAGGAGCAGCCAGACACACAGTCAGGTTTGTTTGTGTACTAAAAACAGCACCACAATTTACTGCAATCAGACACTGTGTATGGGCCGGGTACCTGGGGCGCTCTGTGTGTGCTCCTACCCTGCGGTGAAATTGCTGTCAACACTTTTCCCCTCCTTTCAGCGTTGGTCGGCTCTGGTAAGCAACCTTGCTCTGTCCACTATCTACCCCTCCCCCATCGAGAGGAACACCATGCTACATTCACATCTTCACATTTACAACCTTTGGCTCTCCATTGGAGAAAATGATTGTTTTCTTTGTGTTGTGCGTTTCTAGCTCTACCTCGCTTTCTTTCATTTCTGTGTTCTGCTGCACAAAACCAAGAGTGCAGATGCGAATTGGTTTTACAGCTAGCTAAAGTTTGCAGTCAAATGAGAAGGTATTGTCTTGAGAATATCAAATAAAAAATGTTTGCTGAATGAAAAGCTACTTTATTGGAGCTAACTGTAACCAACATTGATATAATAAACGAAAACAAATGTTGAAAGGTGTGTAGTATTTAAATCAAAGCAAGTCAAATCAGTGTTTTGCGTACAATAATATTATTCAGCATGTTGAATTCCTGCACTCTGCGAGACACAATTCATTTGCTGCTAACTTTGTCTCAACAACCTGTACAATCCCGCGGCTTGGACATGTCTGAGTGTAAGAGTGACTCATTGACTCAGACCATTAGCGAGATAATGTAGACAGTTGCCAAGGAGCGAGAGAGATAGATAAGAGATAGAATAAGAGAGAGAGATCCCCACTTTGCATAACCCCCCCGGGAGAGTGTAGAATTGGTGCCATGAATAATGCATTATTGCTTAATTTATGGTCGAACTTTAAATAGCGCTGAAACGCCGAGACGCCACTGTATGGAAATTCATCTTGTTACATTATTTGCTAAGCATGTATGCTTTGAAACCCTCGATCTAAGAGAGAGTTATTAAACAATATCCTGACAAAGATTAACAGAATAATTATATATCTTGTATGTGCTTTGTTTTGACAACTCATAATTCAGATATGTATGTTTTGTTGTACTTGTGAATATCATTTTGTTCCCATACACCATTTCCTGTTCACTTATGTGGAAAAATGCACTAATGACCTGAATAGTTAAATACTATAACATCCAAGATAGCCTGCAGAAGAGTTCCTATGCGGTATGCCAATCTACCTTTAGGCCTTTAAAAGGTTGTGCAGGCAACACAACAAAAACCCCCATAAGGCTGGCAGTAAACAGACAACCGACTTTTGAATCCAGGTCATAAATCATAATAAATGACAGATAATAACAAATGACAGTGATGATGTCTGCATAACATGACACACTACTATGCAGATAGTGTCAGCACATTAGCATTAAGAGTTTTAAAGTATTGTAAAATCAACCCTAAGCCAATTTCCTGCTAATTCAAGTTTATGATTCACACCCCCATCCTCAAACTAAGTGTTTTTATTTTAATTTTAATGTGGTAACCTTTAGAACTGGAGGCTGTGGAGCATGCAGAAACTAAAATGTGAAATGTAGTGCGTAAAGAACAGCAACAGGGAGCTGATTGCAGCGTGTGCAGCCTACCTTCACCCATCCTCTGCTCCTCTCCTTCATGGTAATGAGGCGATGAATGGCAGCATGTCTACAGGCAAGGGAAGCAGACGCGCCATGCAGCTGTGGACTCCTACGCATAGACGAGACACACACACACGTTCCTTCCCATGCCTCAGGCTCCCACCTGAGGGCCTGGTACTTAAATGGCAGAGGGGTGGAGGTGGTTAGGATGGATTGGTAGAGACTCCGATATCCTACGGTGGTGGCAGGAAGGAAGGGGAAGGAGGAGGCGGTGTGACCAGGGCGAGGAAGATAATGTGTTGTTGTCTTGCGTTCTTTTCTCTATCTTTTGAGTAATAAAACAATGCATATTGAATATTCCGCCTGCAGTGTCTGCATGATTATTCTTAATGTATGTGCATGTTTGGGTAAAGGAGCATTAGGAAGGTATATCCAGCCGACCAAACCAGCATTCTGTTCCTTAATAAGGCGCTGCAGTCTTATTAACCTCACTCTTGGTCCAATTAAAATGACGGATGCTGTCGGAACTTCAGTTAAATTGGGAGAGAAATTCAGAAGATCCTAACTGCGTGGAGGAAGGTTACAATCCTTTTAGTTGCTGTCATTTGCCATCACATCAGGCTTTCCCTAAAACACATTTTAATTGTTTGCCTAATGCTTCTTGTTTAAACTTTACAAGAGAATTGCTTTGTGCATGGTACTACTACTATGAATTTCTCCATCATGCTTGTTAAACGTTGAATAGAGAACATGGAGAAACCTTATGCTCTAGCTGCTCTGAAGGAATCCTATTACTGTCCTTTTGTATTTGATTCAAGATTCAAAGGTTTATTGTCATAATATACACAACTATGGTGTGATTATGATTGCAGGTTCCTCAACAGTGCAATTTAAAAGACATTAAAACAAATCGTAAAAACAACAAGAAAAATAGTGCAAGCTCTGGTGTTAAATAGTGCTTATTGCCTGAGGAATTAAACTGTCCAACTGTCCCTGAGTCTGGTGGTTTTAGACCTGATGCTGCGGTACCGCCTGCCAGACGGCAGCAGACAGAACAGTTTGTTGCTGGGATGATGGGGTTCTTTTACAATCCTGTGGGCTTTCTTCCTGAGCCGCTGGGTGTAGAGGTCCTCGATGGATGGCAGCTCCGTCCTGGCGATGCTCTGTGCAGCTTTAACCAGCCTCTGTAGAGCCTTGCGGTTGAGGGCGGTGCAGCTGCCGTATACCAGGTATGTTGCGTGGTCAGGTTGTGTGGTCAGGTGGCAATAAAGGAATCTGTGGAAAGCCAGACAATTGCTATAAGGCCTCATCCTGCTGAAAAAACAATGATAAAAGGTGTTGGAAAAGTACATTTGAATATAGCCATGATAAAACAAAAAGTGCAGTTCACATTGTATTCAAATATAGCAAAGCATGAATCCACAAGGGCTTTGCAAATTGATATGTTAACTTCTTTCTGATTCCACACTTAGAAACTTTTAGAAATGTGCAGTGTATCACATTGGTTTGGTTTAGAATGGATAGCGTGTTGTATCTTTCAAAATGTGTTTCTCCCAGAAGAGAACATCTCTCTCCACAATCTCACCACAGTTGATAGCTCTGCTCCCCGAACACTGTACAGAGATCAAAAGTGTATCAATCAGCATGCTGGCCTTGTCTCCTTCTCTTGCTCCTGCAGTGAGAGTTTGTCTGAGAGGTTAGACTTGTCTTGCCCTCTCTAATCCTCAGAAGAGGATTCTGTTTTGTTTTTTTGCAGGCTGGATCCATAGAGCAGTATCAGATTGTATGCAAGTCAACAATTACAGTACAAGCTTTTTCGTGATGGAAGGAAAAAGCTAAACAAATTGGCACTGCAAACTAGACAGCAGACAAGCAACATGACACTGAAAAACACATGTACTCATACCTGTTTAATATGAACCACGAAGGTGTATTCCTCAATATATACATTACTTTTTGTGTGCTAGGTATCGACATAAAAGGTAGGGAGAAGACAAACACTGGAAAATCGCTACAGCCAGGAATGATAAGATGACAGGCAAATCAAAGGAGCAGATTGAAACATTACCAGTTCAACAATGAATACATCGTGACAAACCTGTCCATCAGAATGAATGCGCTCTTTAAGGTAAATATTGCATCACAAAATTCACCCCCCGATATATCAAAGAGCTCAGGAGTCATCAAATTTAATACACAGCTCTTTTTTCTGCTCCTCAGTCTTCCGGTGAGGCATTAAAAACACATAATTTGGTCTTTGAGGCGAAACCTGTGATCTCAAAGAAATATTTATTCTCTCATGCTGTGAAGCAGTTCATCTGAAATGCTTTAGAAAATTGCTCCTATTCCCCCTGATGTCTAAGATTGTATACAGCTTTTCCGCCTTTGAAATTGGATCCCCTGCAGGCTTTTTGGCCACTCCTAAATCCCTTAGTTACTTTCATTGTTTGTGTTGGCGTTAATATTTCATAAGGATGTTTCAATATTTATTCCTCTTTTTTTTTCTCCACGTAGATAACCGTCTCGCTAACTCCCTTGTATCATACATTTTAATGTACTGAGTGATCACGTCCCGCAAGCGGTGTGCGTGAGTTTCTCTACCCCTCCCTCTGTAGTACAAGCAACTTCATTAATAAAACATCATGGGTGCCTGTGCCAAGAATCACTCGCTTTCAATAAATATGGTGTACAATAGGCTAGCTTTCAAGCGTGTATCCATTAAAATTAAAATTACACATCTTCTGGTGTCGTGATCAAACCATCAAAGCCATACTGAACGTTTTCTGTTATTAAAAAGAATGGTAGGTTTATTGGTTTTGATTATATTTTTTGACTGTGAAAAAATGAATGAAATGATGTGAATCAGTGTTTGGAGTTTTTTAGCTATATAACATTGTAAACATGAACAAAACATGTGACATTTTTGTGTTTTTTAAAGTGTGTTTTGTCATTCAGAAAAAACATTACTTTAAAATATAATAGAAATGTATTGCCAAATGAATCTTATCCAAATTAAAACAGTTATAAAAGCTGTCAATATGTATTGGAAATAATTCACAATTCTGGTCCCCCTGAACTTTTCGGGTCTGCACCTTTAATACTCTAAACAAAAGATACAGTATCAGGTTATTGGCAGCAGTGACCTGAGGCTGAGGCAGTCAGCTTGGGGCACAGCCAGGGGTATTATACATACTTATTAGCACGTTTCACATGCTTGACTTATCTGACTCTCTTCTCCATCATCCTCTTCTCTCTTGGTCTACCTGTTTTTGGATCCAACTTTCACAGGAATTACTTGTGGTTATTGTTTTCTGTAAAACACACCTTGCTGCTGGTAAAAATCCACTTTTCCCTGTTGTTAAAACACAACACACTTCTACATCTTTAATATTTAACTTCCTCTGTTCATACATGTCTTGTTGTTGCTGAATTTTTTATGCATTCTCAAAAGCCCAGCAGTGTCTAACAAAGTTTAAATACAAAGCAGAAACCAAATGATAATAACCAAATGCGTTTAAAGCCAGAAAAGGGAAGATGCACCTTCAATGAAAGGTTTCAAAGAAGTGGTCACCAATGTACATCGACACAAGGCTAAAGTGAATCGTGTGAGCTTGAACAATGGAATTTAGACAGATTTTAAATTAGCTCTTATTAATAAGTAAGTAGAAATACCTGCCCTTTCTAAATCAGTGGTTGTCAACTTCACATAAGAACCCCTTTGATCACTACGCTTATTAACCTTTTTTTAAAATCCTGATCATACTGACAGGCATATTGTTAAGAATTAATCATTTTTAATGCCTAAGCACTAATCATGCAGGAAACTTTTGACATAAATGGTTACTGGAGAACTGAAAGGGAGGCTGATTGTAAATTATCTGCGGCTCCTATGGCTTGAATCAAAAAGGGCTCAATCATCGTGTCTAATTTTGAGTCAAGCACTCGCTCCTGCTTCTCAGGCCATTAGTCCGAGAAGTCCAGCCTGCACCGATCGGTGAAAACTTTGCAAAACTAGAGTGTGAAAATTCAAGGTGATCAGGAGTTAGCTTCAGCAAGTGTAGACGATCTCAGGGAAGGAAAAACCGCACGGGCAGGAGGCAGCAGAGTAACAGTCCAAATAATCAGCTGGCAAGGGATTATATCAGCCTACTATTCTTCTCAGATAAGTGAGTTTTGTATTTTCAAATGTATAATTTCCCCATTTTATTTGACTGGTATTTACAATGAAAAAAAACCATCTATCTATTCTTAAAACTCATGGCACACACGTGTTAAATAAAGCAACACAACCAGCAGACAGTAGGGAGCTGCCTGTTTGAGTCATAAAAACTGTTGTGTGATGAATGTTGGATAAAATGAACTTCCAAAAATCACAAACAAAAGTTTTATCCCATATATGTGAACATTTTTTTTGGGGGGGGTGATATTTCAGATAAAGCGGTCTGCTATTTTGTATAATACAAGAAACATTATTAAAAAATAGTCACCAATATTTGACTCTGTGTGAGTCTTTAAGTAACCAAAGTTCAACCAAACCCAACTGAGACCCAGTGGAAAAAAAGGACATTAATATTTCAATTTTTCTCTTATTAATTTAATCACATTTCATATGCTGATTTGAATTGGCCACGCTCCTCCACTCAGAGTTGACTCTAATCCCAATCTAATTACTAATTATACGGTTGGAGGTTGATTGGACCAATCCTCCCAGCCAAGGCCAATTTGACTCCCTCTGATGTCGAGCACCTTTCATGTGCGATGTCTCCCATGTTTTGAGGATACTGTGTGTGTGTGTGTGTGTGTGTGTGTGTGTGTGTGTGTGTGTGTGTGTGTGTGTGTGTGTGTGTGTGTGTGTGTGTGTGTGTGTGTGTGTGTGTGTGTGTGTGTGTGTGTGTGTGTGTGTGTGTGTGTGTGTGTGCGCCGCATGTCTGTGTTTTAATCAAATCATTATTCAGCACCCTCAGTTAACAACAAATGAAAATGTTTCCCACTGCTTCTAGCTGACTAAATAAATGAAACAACAAACTGAAGGATCTGACACTGGAAGTGATCTGAACATAAATACGTTTTGGTTTAATAAATACCCAGATATTTTAAGAAATGTGAAAAAACTAAAAAAAATGTTGAAAAAATTACAGAAATCCCATTCATCTTCTAATCCTAAACACCTCTAATAATTAAAATAAGCAGTTTATAAATTAGTATAGTTTATCCTCTTTCTCAGAAAGCTCATTATGTGATGGGTGAGGCTTTGAATGAGTGGCTTGAGCTGTATGCAGTTATAAAGGCAGCACCCCCCTTAGCGCAAGAAAAAATGGAAACTATTAATGTTGCAATCTCTGGAAAAATATTTGGATCTTCTGTCTTTCATTTTTACCACTGGCTTCTTAAGTCCCTAGCCCTCTGTCTATTCTCCCATTTCACAACCCTTTTGACAATGGATACCAAAGATAAAGAGAACACATTCCAGAAGTTTCAAGAAGACTTTTCCAGCTTTGTGTGCAGAGCAAAATAATGCAGTCACTGCTGCACCAGGCGTCTACACGGTGCCATAAGCCCTTATAAAGGTTTTATATCATTGCTTGAGTATATAGGACTCTTTTTGTGTGTGTGGCTTAAACTCCTCATAGCTGATGGCAGTGTAGGCAGCGTGTGTGTATTTGGAAATGTCATCTCAATTAGATGTTGAGCCCCGAGTCGTGAGAGCTCTGACAGGGCAGTAATGAATGGCATCACGCCGGGACTAAAATACACCCAGCAAACTGCGAGGGATGACCAGAATATTCTATTTCCTCTTAACAATATCGCACAGAGACAGAATGATAACTACGTGGGCGTTTCTCACTGTGAGAAAGAAAGCAGTGCAGCTGTTGTTGCCATAAAATGTACATTACATCTCCATCTTAGCTGTTTTGTTTTCAGGTGCAGGGACTCGCTCCAACATTGCCTCCATTTGACCAATTTCCAACTTTGCTATAGCTACCTACCAACCTTTTGTCATTGTCTGTGGCCCCACGGGCAACATTTACCTCATGGTTTTAGTGAGCTATAATATCAGCCATCAGACAAAGACTTCAAATTATCCTCATTCCCTCACGATGATGGTATAGATTCAAGGCGGCTGTAATGGAGGGCTTTGCATCGAGACAATTAGGATCTTGTATAATTAAACCGTCACAGTCATTACATGGGCCACATCTGAAGACAGAATGCGGACATTAGGCAAGTCACATTAAAATGTAATTGACTGGTAAATAAAGTAAACAAATAAATTATCTCCACAGCTGTGCAGCTCCAGTCAAATAATAGGCGAAAAAAGACTGTTGCCATGGCCTTGGTAGCAGATGCATTAGTATTCGATTTTGAGGTTTGTTGTGGATTCAGAAGTAGTGCCGGTTCTAGACTATTTTTACTGGGGGGGGCACATTTAATGCAGGAAGGAGATAGAACCTTTTTAGTTTAGTGTAAAGTAAAAAGAAAACATAACATACCATTATTGGTGTTTGATTTACAGAGTTTGTGTCAATGCCGTTGCTACAATTTAGCCCAACATACAGAACATTAAAAGACGTTTGGGGTAATAAATACATTCTATATGCAGCCAAACTTTGTTTAAATTTTTCTTGGGGTTTGTTTTAGTCACAACATTTTTTTTCAGTAACTTACTTATCACATTTAATTACTGGAAAAAAAGTCCCTGTTAACTTTGGCCGAGGTTACAGCAAAGTAATGAAGTATTTTACCTGAAAGTGTATCATCATATATTTATTCTTTTGGAGGGGTCGAAACTCCCTGGCCCCTGTTGGCCCCGCCTAGAAACCGCCCATGTTAAGAAGTCAACCTACTTGTGGTAGGAGTGTTTTCTTGTTAACACACCAATAACTGCTTCCTCTTCTGACTATGTTTCCCATGTAGAGTAAATGTAACCATTAGTTAACTAATATAACCGTCTTGTGCCTGAACTTCTCTGAACTTAATTTCTCGCAGCAGTATCTCGCGGTGATGTCAGTGTGTGAAGCACAGAGGAAACTGTCACTAGTGACTTTTGACAGCCTGCGTGATAGCGGTTTCCAGCAGAGTCATGGTCTTGTTAATGACTGCACCGCACAATGGGTCTAATTTAAATGCACAAATCAACCCTTATCTAAATATCAACCCTGATTATTAAGTAGCTCAATATCAGTCGCACTGATTAAAGACATTTTATTATTAATTATTCCAATAATCTTGGCTCAGGGAGACACCAGTTTGCAAATATCTGGTTTTAAGAGCATCACATTATTGCATGGAATTTAATTAAAGTTTGCTTAATTACAATTTGGGAGTAGAACTAAAAAAGGAATTCCACCTCGGGCAAAACTCATCAAAAGAAAGGACTGTTTGAGTTTTGTGAGCAAGTATATTTAATGTCTCTCTGTTGTTCGTTTAAGGTTGAATGGATGTCACTTTTTTTAAAATTATGAGATTAAGATTTTAAATCACGAATCATGCACCTTGTAAATATACTGAATGAGTGACAGAGTGAAATATGGATACTTAGAATACTTGTTTAAACTCAAATTGGCCTTCTGGACACTTATTTAACTAATTACTTATATTAAACACATTTTTCACCAAAACACCTGGAAAAGGAGCTAAAGTCACTTCTATTGTGACCTACGAGTAATGCGGATCTCACCAAAATTCCTAAATAAGTTCCATTATGCAGATTTTTTTAAGTAAACAGGTCTATGAAAACCACAGACTTGTGATTTTATTATATGTTTACTCTGAGAAATTACTTATTCACTCATTCGCCATTAGATAACCCAGGTTTTTGCAGCTGATGAAAACAGTATTGCTATCTTTGTTATCCATTCCCTTCTGTGGTTGTTCGTTGCTCCTTCATATTGTGGTGGCTCCAGCAAAACTGATATGACATCTTCAAATTACATGGCGATCACACTGTTCAGATTTCAATTCCACTCCTTTGGGAAATATTGTTTCAAGCCATTACTCTTCATCTGGCGGACGTCGTACCCACTCTCAGCAGCTATTGTCCTCCATGGCCCGTGTCTTTAGCCGTGCCCCTGAGACAGTGATGGCATACTTGATGTACCAGCCGCTGATGTCCTGTCATGTATCCTCTAAGGACCACAGTGCAATGATCAAAATCCTTAAATGGTGCTTGCATAGAAATTTCATCATTATTGTGGGAGTTAAATGCATCAAAAACCATTCACTTGATGAGATGTTCATACGCTGAAATGGTGCAGCGTACAGAGTTCTTATTAAAAGGCAGAGTCTCATGAATCACTAGGATACTGTGATCTTCCCTACTGTCTGTGTTGAATATGCTCAGTTGCAGCGCGACTGGCACAGCACCAATGATCCATGCACGTTCCCCATTCATCTTCGCTGCTCGCTCTGTGTACGGAACGCCACAAATTACAGCCCTGGTGGCTTCATGCTGCTCTAATCCTTAGCAAAACCGTAAGGGGTTATACGGGGAACCCTGCCAGTTACCTTGGGGGGCGAATGATCTCCCCGATCTACCCCTACTAACCCCAGTGGTTGTCTTGCAACGGGAAAAAGCTCTGTCTTTGCTTATTATTACTTGCACCTCCCACCAGTAGCACTGAAGATGAATCATACCTGTCAATCTGTATCCCTGGTGCAGGGAGGCCACGTTTGTTTATATTGATCGGCAGCATATGTGGCACAGCTGTTGCCGGAGGAGGCTGGTGCTGGCAGAGGTTTGTTCATGCTTTCCCTTGGCAACAGTACAGTTGGCAGGCAAGACAGCAAGCACTACACACTCGACTAATCAATACAAACAATGAAGCAGCAAATCAAGAATAATGTCAGAGCAGACAGAAATGGGGAGTAAAGCTTCTGATTATTTGCGTCTCAGAAATTACCTTGTTTTGGGATCTAGTAAAATGTGCTTTTATAATCAACTCTTTTTTATCTGTTTGTATTTAAAGGAGTAAAAACAATGCATGCATTGTAAAATATTGTCAGATGTATTTCCAGGCTGTAGAGTGTTAGACCATCTGATTCCTTGTTTGTCATCTTAAAACCCCATACTTGTTTATAATGTATATTTTGGTAAATTCACTTGCATTAACTTAATATTGTAATAGTTACTGTAGGGCCACATTTAGACTACTTTAGGGTGAAGAAAGACATTCAGCTTGATTATCAAATATAGAGACAAATTGGAGACTAAATAATGTTACGTGAACAAATTTGAGCTTGAAATCAGTGGTGCGCAAACGTCCTTGGTATTAGTTGTGCAAGGGTTCAAAAACCATAGAATTCCGGCATCTACTAAATGTGTGAAATTGTAAGTGCAAGAGTAGGAAGTGGGGCAAATTACTCAAGGTGCAGCATCTGGCAATGATTAGTGGCCATTAATTGGTGTTAACTGGTGCTACTAGTGTTTACAGAGTTGAAGGATAATTAGCTGGGGGTCAACTCAGGGCTGAAATTAACATGTCAAAACTCTGCAGCTGTCTCAAGACTACCAGGCGTGGTGGTGGTGGGGTGTACCAAATTTTGTTGGCAGGGTAGCGTAGGATTATGTGGATGGTTGTGTGTGTGTGTCATGTGGATTATTATGGGTATTTTGCAGAGTGAGTCAGTGAGTGTGTTTGAGATAAATAAAGAAAGAATGAGTGCTCATGAGTCTGTCCTGGTGTGGATCACCGCATGAGTCAAAGTGACAAAAATTAAGCACCTCAAGAACAGCTCTCAGCAGGGCCGAGATTTAACTTGCCAGAGTAAACAGTGAAAAGAAATACTCTAGGCAAGTCAGCCGGTCTGCAGTGTGTCCATGGGGGGACCTATAGCAGAGATCCAGCTGCAGCACCTGCATACACACTAAAACTCAGTATGGACAGCCACCACACAGCTGGGGACATACACAAACACTGAGTTCGGGGGAATGAAGTAGACACTGCTCTCCGCAAGGACTTCCATTTTTATCTAAGAGGGATTGCAGTCATTCAACTAACAGTGGATGAGGGAGAATAGCAAGGCCGCATATCATCTGTAACAGGAGTGCTAGCCACCATACTATAGAAGATAATTGGGATTCATTTACATTTATAGCTGAATGTTATATACTAAGCTGTACGTCATCTCTGGCAATACAACATTTTTTTCACTTCTTTCACCATCTAATTATATCTCAATTCTGGCAAATGTCAAGTTCAGAAATGACAATTAACTTAGCCCTGTTACCCTATGCTTAAATTGCCATGCCTATCAAGCTTCCTGCTCTTACTCTACATAAGCAGTTAACAAGAAAAAGAGAGGTGTATTTACCACAAAAAAAATTACACAAGTTCTTTTTGTAAGTAACTAGACAAAAGTGTTCATTTCATATCTAACCCCAGACCATCGATTCAGCTAAGCTAGCTAACTAATTGAGCTAATGTTTGCACCATGAGTTGGTTGAGAATGCTGACATCGGCCAATTTGTTAATACTTCATACGGACTCATTTTAATATCAGAGCCCTGTCAAAGGGACGCAGCCTTTATTTTCACTCAATGGGTGTGTGTAAGGATTGTACTAAAAGACTATGCTAGAGCTGCATGCTAACAGAAATGTACACATATTTTCCCCTCAAACTATTTTAAAGACAAGTCTGCGATATAACTATTCATTTTTGTAGGTTACTTTTGTGTTTGAATCCAAACTTTGTTCCCTACCTATCTTCTTAAGTGTTGCCAAGTGCTGCAGATCACAAAGACACGTCTGCTCCAATAGTCCTGACACATCCAAACCCTCCCCACACACTGGAGAACTCCCAGCCAACAGGATAATGACTGAAGTGAAACAGGACTAAATCCATTGTACGATAACTTATCTCTCTACGTCAGTTTTTTTTCTCATATGAGGTCTTGCGTCTCATAAACCCCAAATTCATTTTACTCTGTATCTGTGCTGATATAGTTTCTCTGTCAATGAGAGTGAACTCTGCGGCTGGGAGATAGAGAGGGGGAGCGACGCATGCCGCAGACTGCAGGCATAGCGGGAAAACCAAGATAAGAATATTAAACAGGAGAAAGAATTGTGTCTTCTCCTCTAAACCAATAATATAACTGTGGTTGGAAATGAAAAGGGAACACTCAACTTCAGCCTCCAATAATTCATACGACACATATTTGAGAGAACGTGTTACAGTGTGTTTTTGTGTGTGATAGTGTCTTATTGTAGAAAAACGTATTGTTAAAAAATGTTTTCGTGCAATGCTATTTCAGTACAACTATAGGACTGCTAGAATTTGTATTGCATCAAAGTTAAGGATTCATGTCAGTCTTAAGGCTATAATTATGTAATCATGATATTGGGCAGATAAACGAGACTCCAAGCGTTGGAGGCTCATGAAAAATTGCTAATATGGGAAATTCAGTCAAACTTGTGGTCCTAGAGCTCACTGTATGTCTACCATTTGCTGTTCTAAAGCTTTGGCATCCAATTATGTCTGCATTAAAATGTTCTTACTGTAAGTCATTTATGACTAAATTCTCACTATATGACAGCTGCTACAAATCATTTCTGTAAACAAATCCATCTGAATATGGCATTAATATGAATTGTTGCAAAAATACACCGGCTGCATTTTCAAAATGTGAGAGCAGGGCAGACGGATGACATGAGTTGTTGAAGTGTCTCCACATGCAGATTTTTCCCCAATTTACATTGGAAACTTTATGCCTCAGAATTAATACTGTACAGTCATTGTGTGTACAACTGCACAAAGATTGTGACCAAAATATTGCTAGATCTATCTCACACTGTATGACATACATTTAATCTGAAAGATATCTATTAGTTTACAGTTTTCTTGCCTCAAATGTACACCTGATCAGTGATTAAGTGCGGCCTGCAGGGATCTGCCATGCTCAGCGAACTGGGGGCCATTTGATTCTGATCCAAAGTGCAGTTGCGGATAATTGAACTCTTAGCATAGAATTGCAGACAAAGTACCTTCAACCAAACAGTACAGAGTTCTTTAACCCCCATAACACCTTGTTACAAAGGATTTCCTCCGGGGCTGAAGAACAATTTATTGTTTGCAGTGAGGCACTTCAACTCAGGCTGGTATGTTTTTTGGAATTAAGCCCCTTTTAAAATAATCCACATCTTAAACAGGTGGATTAAGGTAGGTATTCATGTGAATACACTGTGTGGACTGTTGATCACTTCTGTTCTTTGAACATTTCAAGTAAGACATGAAAATGTAGAAAGAAAATCTTGCTGTTTACAACTGACGCACAGTCAGAAAATTAATCAGTCCCCCTGATGATGACTGCAAATTGCCCAAGACTATGTTGACACGTCTTCATTGCTGCATATAGGAGGAGGCGACGGCTGCAGAGCTGCCATTTAGCCTGCCAATGGCCCCAGGGGATTCTTCTTCTCTAGCATTCTTTTTAATGTCTGGCAATTAAAGGCTGTCTAACTGTCTGAGGGAAGGAGTGATGGAGAGAGAGAGAGAGAGAAAGAGAGAGAGAGAAAGAGAGAGAGAGGAAAAGAGGGAGTGTTTCTGAGTGTAAAAGAGTGATGTTCAAAGATAGCGATGGGGGGAGAAACAGAAAAGATGTGCTAGACACACATTAAGATGGGCAGACACACACCCAAATAGATATCAAAAACTAGATGATAATGTTAGGAAAACTGCCAAGGCTTAACTCTATGTATTGCTGTCTCTGTGGTGTGGTCACTTAAAACAGAAGCTATTAGTATGGCTAAAGTTCTATTTAATGTATAAGGGCGTACTCAATCACTGGTGAAATTTTTCACTTCACGCTAACAGGCCCTGAGGGATGTGTTATCTATACATTACAGTGATGTGCATAGCCCATGCACTAAAACTGTTCAACAGTTAAATCCATCCTGCCTAGTTTTCATTTACACCAGCAGTCAATGCTAATGCTTTTCATATTTATCAATGTGACAGGCACAGCACGTTGGTTTGTTTCACTCAATGGGAGAAATTAATCACACACATTTAGTATAACAAGAGAACATTAAGAGCTCTGCATTAACTACACTCGTGCTGGTATTGCGATATTAAGATAACAATTTCAGAGTTCTTATTGAGGCTATTTGTTAACATTTCTGACTTAACTGTCATGGCAGCCTTTGGACTTACAAAACCTTTGGTCCTATGTTAAATGTATATGGGTTAGAAAATGCTCAAGTACATGCCTTTTGTGAACTTCTGTGTAATTTTAGTGACACGCTCCAATGAGTGAAAGCGTTTCATTTGAATATGCAGCAGAATTTCTTGTTTCCTGAGCCATAATTCTATGGATAAATACATAACCATTGAGAAATGTCACATGTGTCCATCCATCAACGAGCTGTGTAAAGTGCTCTTTATCAATGGCATCTTAATATAAAGTAAAGCATTATGCAGGCACATTATAGGCAGATTACATCTATTAGTTACTGCTGTGCTGATTGCAAAAGGCATGCCCATGGGAGAGAAGAAAATCATTTTAAATTTCAATAAGTTACATGCGGTGGCAAGTCGACACATAATCTGCACAATGCCCTAGGCAGCAATGAGGCTGAATGCAATTATGGGGAAAATAAAATTCTACACAGTAAACAAAGAAAACATGTAAAAAGACTAATGAAAGAGAAATAAACATTGTGGAGATTGCCTCGTCTTTGATGAGGTCGGCTGTTGTTTCCTTTAATTGTCACAACATCATTTCAACATGGATAAGTATGCCATTTGTTGTAATCTGACAAGGCTATAATGACTTAAGGCCAACGAGTCAATGTTATATGACTTTTTCATTGATGAAAGGCATGTAAAAGGTCAATATAGTCAATATTTTCTATGGTGAAATAAGCATGAAATAATTTACCTGACTAAAAGTACCAATTCCATAAAAAACAAGTATTGAAGTAAAGGCCCTGCATTCAAAATCATAAGTGTTAGCATCTTATACGGCATTAGGTTATTTATATTGACAAGTCTACCTTTATATAGTGGAGTTGAAGTAAAAACCCCTTAAAGATGCGTTGTAATGTAAGATATTAATGTAATATTATAATATAATAGTGTATATTAGTATGTGAGTAAATGTAGCCTACTTTTCACTTCTCCATTGTACTTCCCTACAACAGAATACAGCATATAATGAAATGTTGTAACTGTTTTTAGAATTTTATGAATGAAAACTGATTTGGATAAAAACGTCAAAGCTGTTTTTTGTCTACCATTATCGCAAACATAATATATCACGTGCTGCTCCTGTGTTTTGGTCTGAATGCCCCGCCCTACTCTGTTGCTATTGGGCAACTCAAGAAATAACCGAATTTGATTGGATCAAAGGTCTGCTAATCATCTGCGTGGACGTGGAAACCAGGAACTAGGATTGGGAGTAGTGGTGTGTTGGCGTTTTGGGAACATTTGGATCAAAGTGCAATAAAACTGTCAGTGCTGTCGTTCTGCGTCTCCACAAACAGCACCCGACATTTCCTAATGCAGAAACAGCTCTACTAAGCGACACATTCTCTCGATAAACAAGAGCAGTGTGAGTATCCTCGCGAATACAATGAATGAATGCTGCATGTTGTCAATTACATCTCCACTCGGAAGTAAATAATGCTATCAGTTTGCTCGAAAGCTAACCTCGTTGCCCTGCAAAAGCGTTTCGCAAACGCCTACTTCTTCCTCGTGTTAGCGACTGCAGAAAGAAACAAGTGGAAATGCAAGCATCGGCGTTTTTCAGAAACCTAAGAGTCTGTCCATTTTAGAGTGCATGTAGTCATTTTCCACTACGCTAACAGAAACACGCCTTCTGAGAACACACTTCACCAAAACGCCAAACTATGTTATAAGGGATGCCTGTACCTACTTTCAGTTCCTATTTCAATATGTCCATCGATCTTGAGATAATGCAGGCTAAAACTTCTGACCTCTATTAACTACTGATTTAAAGAACATTTAAAAGCTACTTTTTTGTTAAAACTGATTTGTAAAGTTAATGAACATAACACTTTAAAACGTATTGAAATCATTCAATATTATATAGATGAGTGACTCTTAATATTAAATAGAAATAAAATAAAAACATTCTGTAAAACTGAACACTTCATGGGGTGTGTTTTTATTGCAGGACAGCATCACTGATAACGCATATACCTTTTAAACTTGCAATTGAGTGAATTTCCATGCAGCACTATTCAAGAGACTTTGTCTTGTGACTTTTTAATCAAAATCACAATATGGAGTTGTGCAATATCCAAATCACAGTAAGGGCAATAATTGATAAAAGCATAACATGTGAAAATGTTACTCTAAATGAAGAATTGCGAGGCTGCAGAGCTTTTTTTCAGTAATCCTCAGATTTAATAACATATCATTGTTTAGTTGAGATCCCCATCATTTCAATTTATTTTTTATTGATCATTTGGGTAGTGTTTCAGAAATTATCATTCATTCAACATCGCGAATCATATCACATTTCAATATAAGACAGAATAAATGTAAATAGTTATTTTTCCCAAATTGTGCAGCCCAATGTCTTTATACCCCACTGTTGCAAATGCCAAATCCATGTTAGTCTGTTAGTAATCTAATGTGAGAGTGGAATGACCATAGGCGATGATGGAGGCTTCAAATGTGTTGCTTTTGACAATTTACATATAATACTGTGATGTGTTACACAGTAAAACACAGCTTTCAAGGTCCTACTGTGTCTGACTGTAAACATTAAAATTGGACAATTTCCTCTGTTCCCTCTCGCATCCTTTAATTTGCTGACTCTGGTTTCCAATCGCTGGAGAACAATGGCATACATCCTCTTTCTCTGCTGGCACTAACCGTGTTTGAAATGTAGCAGAAAACGGTGTTTTTAGTGTGAGGTAAAATTCAGGTCTCCCAAGGCAGCAGTCTCCCGTGAGAAGGCATCAGTCGGCACAGGCAGCCAGCCACGCTCCTTGAACATGCTAATTCAGTCTCTTTCCTCTATTCCCCTGCTGCACCTTGAGACTCTTCACCACTCCTGTTCTTCTTGGATGCACAAAGATATATTTTTTATTCCATTCGTATTCAACTCTCTGTTCTCCCCTGTGCACGCCTGCTCACACATTTCTCTTCCTATCAAACGTAAACATGCTTCTTTAAAAACGAATATCAATTATCATTATTCTGGCAGAAATTGACAGATATTGGGAGCACTATTTGTCAAAACATATCAGGCATTTCTTTCCACTCATGCTTAAGTCTTTCAGCCAGGTCAAAGAGACTTTAGTATGATCAGAGAGCACAGATCTGCCCCTCGACTCATACTTGCTTTTTTCACTACTTTAAACAAAAGGCTACAATATTGATCGATGCAGTGTGTTTTGAGGGGACCTGTCTGGAATTTAGAGCAGAGTGCTCACTGAGAAACAAACATGTTCGATGGATGCATGTAACACCCACACTGAGTTTTTTTTTAGCACTTTTGTAAAGAAAAGTATAATAAAATCTGAGTTATTTCTGGAGACTATACAGCTATTCATGCGCATGCTTTGACATTAACCAACTGACATTTACGCTGTCACATAGTTACATGTTAGCCTATACTATTTGTCTTACTCCATGCTTTTACTCTATATCTTCCCTTTGTGCTGCCAGGGTAATCAAAGAGAGCTCATGGTGTGAAGGGAAATGGTGTTAGGCTAAATGAGATGGATAGGAAGTGTGCATATTGCGAGCATATCACACATGGAAGATAGGGAGAATTAATTTAATTATGTCTAGCAGATGTATGTGAAAGATAAACCATCTGCCTGATCAACACTGACTACTCTTCCCTATGTATGATTGTGTATTAACTTGAATCCTATCTGCAGATTTCACAAGTCATATCCAGCTACAGTAGCCGGAACAGAGCTATATTCGTATTTGATGAATCTAAATGATCTGCTGTTGCATTGAAGCCCAGCTGTAAGACTCTCTCACTCAGAAGGTGTTTTATTCTCCTCATTTGTCGTTAGGGTGAAGAAGGAGAATGGGGAAGAAGGATGCCACTGCGACCAGGTTACCAGTTGATCAGTACAGAAAACAGATTGGTGAGTCTTCGTTCATCCATGTCAACTGAAATAACTCAAGAAACAACATTTGGTATTGTCAGGCTATTTCATCTTTAAACATGGGTTAGATATTTAATAGCTTTTATTATTTCATAACATAAACTGAATAATAAGGGATCTATTAATATAGCATTCTGTAAACTAGATGATTTATAGTTTAATCAAAAAGATAATCAATGCATTAATTAACAATTAAAACAATAATTTCTGTAAATTAGACCAAAATGCTTTTTGACAGATGAGATTGGTTTTTGGCTTCTTGTGTAACTCCTTTTTAATAAATAACATAGCTCAGTGCTGGATGTGCTGGCAGTTTAACCACGGAACTGTAATTAACTCAGTGTTCTCTCATAGAAACAAGCGAATGTGTTGCAGTGAGACATTTCTTTTGTGGTTTTACATGTATCCCAAACTTCATTAACGTTGGAAATCCAAACATGAGCACTATCTATTTACACAGTGCTTGAACATTTTTCTAATTTGTGTTTGATGGAAAAACTTTGACCAGATCTACCAAAGGAGAATCAGTATACGAGCTTTAGAATGAATTTAACTTGAAGTCAAGCAAGCAGAATCTGAGGTCACATTACTGGCAGATAGTGAATTCCGTGCTTAACAAGCTTCTTCCTTCGATTTGATGTCAGGAGCTGTTTTATCAAACTTTTATACCACTCTGTTGCTGCCGTATTTTGTTTCCCATCCTTCCCCTTACATCACAAAGGCCTCAGAATTGCAATATGTTCGGTATCAATCAAAATTGTGTTCCCCTTTAGCATGCCAGCTGTGGTTGCTTGAAGATCACAGCTCCTATCATGTCATTTTGTTTTTGTTTTCCTCTTGTGTGTGAAAACCAAAAGGTCGCCAGTGGCAAAGCTGGTTAATGGGGAGAAGTTATGACTGACACAGACACAAAAGGAAGGTCTGTTCTCTTTAAGGTTTCCACATCAATCCCAGGAGTGGCTTATTGTGTACATCTAATGTGACTGAGTAGTGTAATTAGATGCAAAAGATGCCCACTTAAAAGTCCACGAAAGAACACTTTCCACTAGATTTAGTGAGACTCTTAAAGCCCTGGTATTGGATCTCATAGCATCTCTAAGAGGAACTTATGTGTTAGCTGACCTGTACACAAGTCTTCTCTAAAGGACTCTTAAAGTTGTTTTCTTGACTAGAGGAGTGGATAGGAAGAGATAATGGTATTGCTTACGTACCATTATTTATTGTGTTGCAAAAATTGAAGAAATGCAGGTTACAAGTGTTACAGGTTAGGCTAAATGGAGATGAATTATATGTCTTTAAACCAAACATCAAAACAAATCTGAACCAACCTACATTGTTCTTAAAAGTGGAAGTGTCCCCTTCCCCCCGGTGGATGATGGTATGTTGGGTCCCTGGTGGTTCACACCCTCTGATTATTCAGGTTTTATATTTCCTGGTGTTACTTATGTGTTAACTTGAGTCATGAGAGGGTCTTATAGTTTGTGCACTGATTTGTAACCTTTCTGTCAAAGAGTGCCTCTCAAGAGTTCTTTCCTTTTGGTTAACATTAATTATTTTACATTATTTTATTTTATTTTGATAGCAATATTGGAGGCATTGCATAACCTTTTGAGATTGTTGTCTTTCTCCCGTTTATTATTGCATCCTTAATAGGGCTAAGGTGCCATAGAGCAGCATGATGGTTGTATATGTTTTATATAGTCAGACTGAAAAATATCTAGTCCACAGACATCCCCTTACTGTCTGTTAGTGTGTAAAACTAGGCAGCTTCAATAAAAGAGAGGGAAACCTAAAATAACAAGCTCATTTCCCACAGTTTAATCCTCTTCCATGGTCCTCTTTCTGCCTTTGCCTCTTTCAAGCCTTAATTTCTAACACTTTTTATGCTTTTTGGAAAGAATGGCTTATTCATAGAGCATCAGCAGTAGTCCAGGCTGGTGGTTGAGCTCCACTATCATCTCTGCTGGAGAGCTTTTGTCATGTCAATGGACCATAAAGGGGCCACTGTTGACACTTTCCTTTAAATACCATTATTAAGCCTGTTATAATTGACTGCGCCTCAGAAGAGGTAAGCTGTATGTTCCTACATGTAACTGGTCAAGTTATGATAGCAGCTGCCTATTGAACAAATCGGGCAAATAGTCTACTTGACAGGGATAACCACACCCAAGATTTTGGGTAGGGCAAAGTTGAGAATTGATGTAGTTGGAAATGTACTCAGTTGTTGTTGTAGACTACAATAAATCATAAAAGTATAGTTGTTTTTTGTCTTTCAATTGTAGATTATCTTTATTCAGCTCTTAATCTCACATAGACTGTGATATTTGGTCTTCTCTCACCTCGTTGCACATGATGGTATAGGACAAGGCATACATTTCTCCCATGTTTCTGGCATCTGCCCCCCAGTTCCTCGACCATCCATCCGGGCAGATGCCAGCGATGCGCACCATGTGGTCACTGACTATTTGGCTGCCATGCCACGTAGAAGCAAACATGAGGAACCGTCTGACATGCTGTCAGTGTGTTGCCCGCCTCGTCCCAGGGCTCTCGGAGAGTAACGGACAGTGGTCTGTCTGGCCAAATCACCCCATTTAGGTCCCACACCACAAAAACTCAAAAACACACACACTGAACTCCTCAGGTGTATTTGGTTTGCAATTGACACAATTATGTACTTGTTTGTAACAATTATTCCTGCACAGCAGCTTTTTAAACATTACAGTACTGGCTGGATTTGACATATACCAACAGACCGTGTTATTGCAAGCATCTGTAGATGTTGTGATTCAAAACACGACACAATAAATAATGGATTGTTTCTTTAGAACTATAAGTATATAAGTATCCATGCGTAAGCACAGCAACGTTATAATAGAATCTAATGAATTCATAAATGGCATTAAAGTTAATCACTAAATTATTTGCACCAGTTTAAACATTTAACTTGATTTTTCAAGCCAGCAATAAAGGCGTAGAAGTCACTGTTACATGTTGGTGAATATTGTGTAGATTTTTTTATTTTCTGCATCTGTCAGACCAACACAGCTAGAGGTGTTGTTGCTGTATGTTGTATACTGGAGTTTGAGAGTTTGGAATTTGAGGAGCAATTTATTCTCGTTGTAGTTGACATGAAAACATCAACAGAGGTAAAAACCAGAATGAAGTTCACTGTATGAGGTAACCTCAAATTCAGCAAGCGAGGTCTTGAATGAATCCTAACTTGGCACGAGGCGAACAACAGTTTTACCAGGACACCTTCCTGCCTGTCAATCCCATCAAAATATTAAGATTGCGTGAAAAATACTTGAATCTTTGCAGGGTATAACATTCAAGTAAACGGATTGATATTAATTATTTCCCGAAGTATTTTCATAATTTCTGTACATCAGGCCATTTACAGTTATATGTAAATTAATCATGATTTTTTGACCCAAAGAACTGAACATTCCTTGACATGTTTGTTGTGACATAAGCAGACAACAAGTGCAGCATTGGCTTCAATTGTCCCTCATCAGTGCAACGCTGTATCACATCACACTTATCATACCAGGTCAATATGTGTTCCTTTTTACTACTGATTTTTTTGATCATCATTCATCCTTCTACTCACTTCAAGGCAATAGCACATAATACTACCCCCTCCGTTTTGCTATTTAGCTCTTGTAACGTCCATGTAAAAACATGTCTGTATTTTGTCTAGCTTAATGACACATTCTGGTTGGCTCAGAAACAAAAAGAATAAGAATGTCAGTATGAGGGGTTCCTCATTTTTATCCCTTCATGTTCCCTACATAAATTGGTGATGTTCTGGTACACTCAGTGAACTCACAGGCACTTGCGCAGCATACAATTTGCTCCTCTCGAGGCTGTCGTGCTCAGGGGTACAGTGATGGTTTCCCTGCTGTGCTAGGCTCGTAGGTGGAGTCGTAGTTCGTGATCAGAGTGTCTTACTAGAAAGTTCGCTAATGAAAATGCAGTTGTATAGATATCTTCGATCAATTGATTCTCTTATCCTCCTTCAGCATTGAGGGCTTGAAAAAAACTGCTGTACAAAACTTACAAAATTAGCCGCCAAGTTCTAGTTTGTTGCTGCTTTGCCATAGATGTATGTCTGCCTCTGCCTGACTTCTGCTCCAATAGTGCGTATCCAATCAGAAGATGTGCACGTGCTAACGTTAGCGTACGCTGCTAACTGGCCCGTTGTCGCCACCTCGAAATCTGATTGGTTAACGCCACAGTTTTGTTTGCGTTCACTTTAAGCTACAGGCGCCCCACTGTTGATTCTGAAGGCCTAAGGGCAGATTTCTTTGACCCTAGCAACACATTATGGCTGAAATATGATTGGATAAAAGCTCTAACATAAAGGCCAGCCCTCCAAATCTCGTTCTGAGGCTGGAAGCAGCGCAGCCAAGACGAACGCTATAAAATGAAGAGAATAGACTATGGGGAATAATTTAATACGTATTTGTGGAAAAAATATATCAACATTTAATTTATATTCTGATGATGTTTAGGCCAGCAGAGAAGGCCTTGCTGGCCCTGACGGCCCACCACTGACTCTGAAAGGATTTGTCTTCGCTCAAAATGACGCAAAGGTGGTGCAGTACCTCAGCTAATACCTAATTAACCTAGAAGGATTTTATTTTCAATGTAAGAAAGGGCAAAACCTCCCATTATAAACTGTGCATGTCGTATGTATAAACATTCAGAGTTAGAAGGGATTTGGTTGTAATGTTGATTTGTTGACCACTAGAAGTATTTTACAGAACTAATTACTGTAAATATCAGGTCGCCACTTTATTATTGCTGAGTGTTATATTGTAAAGTGGTAATATCTTATTCCTTGGTATTTATAATATCTCAAAGAACTATGAATTACATTCCCTTAATTGTTTTGTTTGTGACTAAACAACTAAGTTTTCAAAGAATTGCAGCAATTGCCGCTTCCAATTGTTCCACTGCTGGAGTTCAAGTAGGCAGGAATGCATTTAATGCAACATCTTGACACTTTATCATTACTCCTATGGTCAGAGTTTATTTGTATTCCTTTTTACTACTGATGTTTTTTTCATTCACACAAACTGTTACACTCTTAACTGTCTACCCTTCCCCTAGCTTCCCTTAAATGGCCAATTGAGATGACACAAATTACATACCTTTACCCCCTCCTTCCCATGAGTGCTCAATCACTTGAGGCTAATTTTAGCTAATACCCCCTACCTGTCTCGTTATGCTAAGCAGAACAATAGCTCTAGATAAAAATCATTTCTCCTTAGCCTTAATTCGACACCATTTACAGGTAAATGCAACAGCAAATAAGCAAGGAAAAACCATAAAGCACACATCTAAGGGAATGTACAGTAAGTGGGGGAGGGGGATCACATTCATTTTCCTCTTTCCCCCTTGACATGAAATTGGTGATGTCTTCAATGAAAGGTACACTCAGGGAAGCCTCTCAGCAGGCACTCTGCGCTGCCTTACAAGTCCTAATTTCTCTCTCAGACACGCCATTGTCGTTGCTGTACAGGAGGACAGTGATGGCCTTTCAGTGTGGCAGGCAGCAGTAGGGAGGGATGGGAGGATAGATAATTGGTGACAGAAAGTGTCTACAGAGCCGGTGCAGCAATGACAAATAGCAGTGCTCATAGGCCAAATGCAATATCATCAGGACTGTGTGTGAATGTGCGTACATGATATATGCAAACAAACCACAGGAGAGGCATCATGAGGCTTTAAGAAGAACCACTGTGATACAACAACATTACAATATTTTACACAGCCTGGTGTAATTTTCTGGCATTCTCTTTCATATCAATTATTCATCCTTGGTGTAATTACTTTTATTTTGCTCCAATTAAGTATTGATTCTTACCAGATGGTTGCATACAAACATAATTTCTTCATGTAGCAACAATTTCAGCCCCATGAATGAGGAAAAACAGCAAGACAGCAAAGGTGGATGTTGTTAAATTCGTTTATGGGAATTGTTGTAAATGCTGAAAAGTCTGCAAAGGAAATGTAAACTCCAGCTTGTTTAAGTTTCAAAATGATTTTGTCTTTGAGTATCCTCGGGAACTTTACTGCAGAAGCTGTTCCCTAAGGACAGACAGCGAGACAAAAAACAACAATGAACTTGTTCAAGTTGTGGGCATCAATTTTAAATTGAAGTTTACAACTTTTTCCCCCTGACTGGCTGGGTACAGGACAGGTTGCAAAACAAAGATTATGGATGCCTACGATTTTCCACCAGGCAACAACTTTCAATTGTTGTTCCTGTTAAGTATATGAAGAATGTTCCCAGGATTCCTGGAGAGGGTATTATATTATTTTATTAGAGGGTACATGTATAAGCATAAAGGCCCAGTCATATAAAATAGTGTGACCAGTGGATTTGCCCGCTCAGGTAAAGATCAATTTGGGCCATTGATCAAGAACCAGTTAGTTGTCAAGCAACAGTCAGTTAACAAGCTTTACAGTTTGAAGAGCTTCTTCCACCCTTTATTTAATGACATTATGGACAATACTGAGAAAAAATGGGGGTAATCCCACAAGTAAAGAGAAAATAGGAGTGACTAGAACTAGCATTTTTTCCTCTGGTGGTTAGCCTGTTAGCTTCATCTGTTTGCCAACTAGTTTTAAAGGGACACCGATTCATTTCCCTTTACCACTGTGACACTGCTCTTAACAAGAGTTAAATCATACGAAAGGAGTGCTACGAATGTGTATTTTGCAGCCAAGTAGAGTCTGTGCATGTTATATATTTTTTACAAGCTGTATTTTTTCATTTTAATATATAATTTGTAGTATTTGATAAAGCTTCCTGTAGTTTTACATGATCATTACCAGCCGTTTGCAGTCTGAAAATACCTGCAGAATGTATGTGAATGGTGAGCAACCTGAGGTGCCCTCCAATCAAATTTCTCCCGCTTCACTTTCTGACAAGAGGAGACATCCAGTGACCCCCCCTCCCCTAATAAATTCCCACTCGCTCACTCTCTGCTTCTGGCAACATGCTCCCCATTTCTATTAACCTTCCACTGAGTCAGAGGGAGGTGGAGGAGGAGCTTGGGACCAGGAGGGATGGAGAAATCGAGAAAGGAATAGAAATGGAGTGCAAGATTTCAGAAAAAGGGGGGTGAAAAAAAGTGTGTGTGTGGGGGGGAGGGTGCTTAACACCATGCTTATGGTTATCTCGTCTCTCCTGCATGGCTTGTCCACAGAAGAGGAGAACCTCTGCTCCCCAAGAGACATGATACTCGATGATATGCAGCTCTGTTTTACAGAAACACAACACGTACACACCTCCTCACCCCTCCTTTCTCACTAGCTCATTTTCACTCTTTTCTCTTACACAACCTTTCCAGATGGATATTGACTCTTTTCCCTCTCCTTCCTCCTTCTCTTCTTCCCTCTCTGTAGATGAGTCTTAATTGGCTTGGAGTAAAAACACCAAGTAGCCTCTGCCTGTCACATCACCCATTGAGAAAGCCTTAAAGCTGACCCAGGGGCTTTGTCTGTGACGCACGCACGCACGCACGCACGCACGCGTATTGTACCTTTCCATCCATTTATTTCCCAGCTACTAGCTTAAATGTAATTATCTGAACTCTCACTATAGATTTTAACATTATCCTCTTCTAAATTTACCATTAACTAAATGTTCTAAAATAAAAACATCTTTAGGGACCTCACAAAAATGTCTGCAATCCTTGTCCTTGTCTATACATGGTTCACACAAATATAAGGACAGTAGAACACAACCACACACACACACACACACACACACACACACACACACACACACACACACACACACACACACACACACACACACACACACACACACACACACACACACACACACACACACACACACACATACACACTCTGTTCAGCAAGCTGTTGCCTTTCCACCCTATTGTTAGCAACGTTCCTTTTCAGTAGTTTCCGTTTCTGCAGTGTGTTGTTTCTAATTAGACCAGGACAGCCAGCTCAGCATGTGAAACAAACGCACACAAACACACACATGGTTTTTTCCAGGTGGCCTGTTTGCTCACAAGACACACACTTGAGATTTGAGCCTCAAGCAAGCACAGGTGAACTGTGTGCTGCTCAGTCCAGAAATAATTCTCTGAATATTAGTTTTCTGTGCAGAACCAGTGTGGAGGTAAATGTTATTGCAGAGATTGAGAAACTCCAATTCACATAAACTACACGTATCTTTATTTTCTCACCTGCCTCACTTTTTTGCAGCTTTTGCAGTTGGGTTTTGAAATTGCAGCAGACTAACAAAAATATTTTCAACATTTTGGTAACAATTCTTACTCCCTTTCTTGCAGAGAGTTAGAGGATGAGATCAATATTGCTCTAATTGATAATTGCTTAGCATAAAGTCTGGAAACAGGGGAAACTGCAAGCCTGGCTCTGCTTTTTAGGTTAAACTAGTCTGCTTAACATATCCAATTAAACTCACCAAAAACATGTGTGACAGTCATTTTAAATGTGTACCCCATTTATTTTCTGTCTTTCAGGTAAACAGGACTACAAAAAGACAAAGTCAGATTTAAAGCTAACACGGCTGAGAGCTGAAGCAAAGAAGAATTCCTCTGGATTCAGGGTGAGACTGGCTGGTCTTTACAATTCTCTTCAGGAATACTGACGTCTTTATCTCCCATCTTTTTCTGTTTCTGCTGACCTGAACTTTCTTCTTTTTATTTGTGTGTCCATCTACCTGTTTGAGAGTGTCTCTCAATAGATCACGTTCATATACGTTGCTCTTCGCTCTTTTACAACCTTGACATGTCTTAATGAATGAGTATAACAATACACATCCAGCTGTAATGATGTGCTGTTGCCCCCATGCCTGTCCTTAAAGGATCTGAACAAGTGTGGAAAACTTTCTTTAAAAAAAGAAGAGTCCTCCTTAGAATAAAGTTAACAAAAGTCTCTTCCGTCTACCAAAAGATGACATTACACATAATGAATTCCTGAAAAGATTGAAATTCAAGGGGGTCCTTATTCATTTACTGGTGAAGAAGTAATTTGGGAGGAGAGACAGTGGAAAATATGAGCACAGAGGAAAAAGAACAGGAATACTGAGGTGATAATAAAGAAAGAGTTGGGTTATTCCAAAGTAAAAGGTGGGTAGGTGTTGATAGAAAAGTCTGTCTCTCCTTTGCCATTATGCTGGAAAAGATGGATGACTCCTCCTGTATCACTCTGGCAAACATGGTACTGCTGTTTATGCTTTTCTTTATTCTGCTGGCTCACCAATAAACAGTTTTACTATTTCAAGATCGCTCCATAAAGGGTTAGCCAATGCCAATATAATAGCATTTGAATCTACCGTCAAACGTTTTTAAAACCCCTTAGGAATTGCAGATACATGACAGAAGGTGTTCAGTGCTTTTTCTTTAAGCTATTGCAAAATGAAAGTCAGTAGTAAGAAAACATAATTAGGGTCCGAGTACGGAGAAAGAGGGATCAATTAAGAGTGCTAAACCTACAGTATTTAACTGGTATGATTATTGTGCGTTGATGTAGTAATG
This sequence comes from Eleginops maclovinus, assembly GCF_036324505.1. Lineage (NCBI taxonomy): Eukaryota > Metazoa > Chordata > Actinopteri > Perciformes > Eleginopidae > Eleginops > Eleginops maclovinus. The sequence goes on from NC_086361.1 coordinate 14,746,016, forward strand.
AGCCTTATTAGCACAACTTACAAAAGAAGCAGCCCTCTGATTGGTCCTTTGATGGTTGTTGATCACAGCCTTCTGATTGACCGATTTTAAGATCCCTTCGATTGGCCTTTTTGAACAAGCCTTTTCATTGGCTCATTGAGCGAGCGTTAAAATCACAAATATCAACTCTTGACATTCTCTCCAGAAAATCCTCAGAGATTTATTTTATTTGTTGGATTAGTTGAATTTATTCTGACTCCTAATGGTTCATGCTCAAGGGTCGAGGCCTGTGGACTTTAACATTGAGTCATAATCATTGTAACTACTACTGGCAACAGGAAGCCAGCCTCATGTGACGAACATTGTCAGATGTACATGGAAAAAAACATGCGTGTTCCACTCATATAGAGGAACATAGGGTTTGTTTCAACTCAATGCATGGTAGCGTCAACCTACCTCCCTCCGGTACTCCATAGGCACATGGGTGTGACAGGACCTGCATTTCCCTGCTTGCAGCTTCAAATGAGACTTGTTGTCTGTTTTGCGCATAGTTATTTTTCTTTGTGGCATTGAGAATTGGTTCTTTGTACAGTACATAAAAAGCCACAAGGCTTCACTTCCTCATTAGACCTCAGTTGGCACGTAGTACACAGAGAAGAACAAATCATAGTGAAGATTAAACACTGGGTGAAATGGTCAGGTTTTAAAATATGCATCTCTTAGACACGCAAGGCCTCATTAAGCATGTCTTTAATCCAATTAGATTAGTCCATATCTTGAAATATTGATATTGCTTATGAATAATTCAGGTTTTTCACACCCAAGACGAGGGGAATTTTCAGAGGTCGGATTAAAAATACCTCTGGGACAAGGATATTAAACTGACTTAGACCCTTTGGCCCCCGAGTTCGATTGAAATTCAGCCCAAATGTAATGGATATTTGGTCACGCTTGCTTTCCCATCGAGTCGTTTTAGCGTAATAAAAAGTTGTGATTTAACACAGCTCTGTGATGACAGTAAAAAGCCCCCCTCCCTGTCTTTGTATCTCCTTCCTTTGGTTGATAGCAATGATTTATCAGCAGGTTTTTAAATCATGTTCCAGTGTGCATTAGGATTCCTCTCCTCTCGCCTTCCCTTTCCCTTCTCATTCTTTCCCCATGTCCCTGGTTGAGCTGCTGGTCTCGGATGCAGCTGGCATCTCAGAAGGACCAGCAGACATGTGGGCACAGAGAATCTGGCAGCTGCCAGGGCAGGCTGTCTTGGGGCTGTCCTCGTAGCAGGGCAGTCTGGGGAAGTTGGCAGCAAAAAGGATGGAGAGACTAAGAGAGAGCGAACGTCTGTTCCCCACAACAGCGATCAGTTGTCGGGCTGCACAAAACCTCCACCTCTGAAGTGGCAGAAAGCAGCCACATGTTATGGCTGAGGGTGTTATTTTTAACACGTTGAGTCACGGTGTGTCTACGGAAATAGCTTGTTACTTCCCGAATGCAAGTGTAGACATATTTCCTGTCCTGCTCCTTCAAACTCTGGATGGCAGTGCTCTCTCTGCAGTCTCTCCTCAGGTTGCCAGGAGAAGAAGAGGCGCCTTCGAAGTAGCTCCAGCACACTAGCTTGCAGCACAGGAAACAAGCCTGCTGCCTTGTCTAATTGGCATACTAGCCTTCTGTTCAGTCCTGCACTATTTTCCTTCTGCTTTATTTAGCTGCTGAGCCTAGAAAGTTTGGAAAAATGTGCTTATGGGATTGCCGGATGAAGGATACAAATAATAACTCTAGGTATCTTCCAGCTGTCATAAATGGATCTAGTCTAGTCTGCATAGAATGTGATTGAATTTTTTTGTTTTTGCATTTGTTTGATGTCTTTTTCCGCCACATTCCTTAAAGATAAACTTTTCATGAACTTGATTCATGAAGCTTGAAGCAGATTGAGCACCATTGCTTCTAATCAGCTGAGTAAAAGTCAGAACTGTGGTGGTGTGCTGAAAACTGCCAAACTGTAGCATCTGCACCAGCCTCTCACTGAAGAAGCCTGAATCTGTTGTCTGTGCTGGCCATTAGGTTTATGAGGCCTATTCACACCTTACTGCTGCTTAGGAGCGTAGACAGATAGCACATGGGCATTTGTAGGTTTTATGGCCTTTTATGTCTTTAATTTACAGTAGGCTTTATGACAGACTCAATGAGTTGTGATAAGACTTTTCTATCCCTGGAGATGCTTTTTTTAAGTGTCCCTAAAGCATGCGTAAAAAAGGGAATGGTCGTATAAGAAAATGGTTTTAGCTGTAGTATGTAACGGGCCAATTTGTCCACTTAAGATAATCAGCAAGCCACAAACTGAAAGTGGGTCACAGCTTGGAGCTATTTTTATCGCATTTTTACATATAGCTATCCCTTAATTATTTCATTAGTCTAATCAAATCAAGTAATTATTTCAGTTACATTTGTTAACCATTGGTCATGTAAAATTAACAATTATTTTTACCCTTTGCTCTAGGTAAATGTAATTTGGCATGTTTCACTATTACGTGACTGAGAAGAAAAATCAGTAGATCAATGACTAATAATTATGAATTGCAGGCTAGGAATGGTTTTAAATGAATGAGTGTTGAAATGTGAAGCAGTTGGCATGCTCCAAGTTTGGAACAGCAGACAGGAGTAATGTACTGCTGTTGATGGGGCAACAAAACATATTTTACCCCCCAAAAAAGAAATACCCAACTAAGTGTAATAGTCATTATTTAGCCTTTTCCTTATAAAAGGGTTTTTCTATATTCCTTTTGAAGCCACCGTACTCCTTTGACAAAACAGTAACTTTACATTACAGAACATGGAGGTCTTCTAACACTGCCTTCAAACCATAAATAATAACAATACGTGTCCAACTTGTATTTAACCAGTGATGAAGTATAACCTAATGGTTGTTTGTTTTTCACTCTGAGTTTTACATACGAGACCTGCTTACCAACCGCAGCCCAAATGCAACAACAGTTGTTTGTCTCTCTGCCACCCACATACAGCCACACACTGAATCTCTCTTGCTTAGCACATAGTCACATACGGACTGACACACACACAGACACACACACACACACACACACACACAAACACAAACCCAGGAGGAGAATAAAAGGCGGACCAGATGAGGGGATGTCTGCTGAGTAGTGGCTTGTCGCCAGGGTGACAGGCACCCAGATCCCAGCATGCCTAGTGCGCTGCAGCTGCCGCCGGTGCCGAGAGAGCCACATGATGAAGATGATGGTGCTTGGGCCCGCTCCAGGTGTCTCCATCAGAATGTGGGCAGAGAGAGGCTGTGTGTTTGTCTGAGTGTGTGTGGACGTTTGAGTGGGCGCACATACATTTATTTGTGAGACAAGGCAAGAGTCAACACAGTAGGCCACTCTCCTCGAAAACAATGATCTCAATCAAGTGCAGGTGCTTCCTACAACTCAAGTGTTTTCACCGAAACCCCTCCAGCTTGTTTTCATAGACGAGTCACTGTAACCAGCTGTCGTCCTTTTCTCTCAAACCTGAAGCACAGACAGGGGAAGAAAAAGAAAACCTGGATTGCGATTTCATGGCTGCTTGTGCTTTTGTTTCAGCGGCAATTCAACGAAAAGCTTACCTGCGTCAGAAGCTCAAAATATTCTCTGCGATAATGTCGGCAGCATTACAAACGCTTCTCTTTGTCCTGTTTTCCGAAGCTGCGAGAGAACACAAGAAAAAAAAAGAAGCGGAAAACAATCAAGCCGCCGTGATTTGATAACAGTTCTCTCTTCTCTGAGGCCGAGGCGAAATAGAAAAGTAAATCAAGCGGTAGGAGCCTGGCGGTTAATATATGAAACTAAAGTGCATGAAATTTAAAAGTTTTCCAATTAAGCAAGGACTTAAAGCTGTTTGGAGGCTGCCGGGATGTAGATAAATGTGGGCTGAGGCTAATGAAGACCAATGCTGCTGATGACTAGGCACTACAACATGTACACAGATAGCTGTGGAAGCCGTGACGCCTTTTAATTGTCGCCCCCCGTACAACCCCGCACCCCCTTAGACGGATGGGAATTATTATTAGCCCCCCACCACCCCTCGTTTATTCCGAGCCTTATCTCTCACTTGTTTTCTCGCTCGTTCTCACTCTTGTTTTTCATTTTGTCATTCCTCTCTGGCCAGTGGGTTGAATTGCAGTCGTCTCTGTGTGTGCGTGCGTGCTACGTATAGCAATTACAGAACTGATTCCTTCTTAAATTTTCATTCATTTTTTCTTGTTTGCTGATTTTGTGATCGTCATTTCCCTTTACTTTAACTATAGTAGGTAGATTTAGATGCTTATGCAATATATAAATTGAAGCATAACATTCTAAATATTTGTACAAATGTCATCAAAGGGTATGAATTACTTTCTGTAGAATGAAAATCATGTTTTAAATTCACTTGCCACCTTGTCACCTTTTGTTGTTGTGGCCCAGATTGCATGTAATAACTCATTTCTATGTTCAAATCAAATATTTCTTTTTGAATAACCACCAATCAGACAGTACTCTGCACCCTTTTAAAGCACTCCAAGCTCTCCCGTGTTGATTAGAAAGTTTGCTGCTAATGAGTTCTCTTGATAAAAAATAACTGGCATTGTTCAATACTCTGAGTGGCCCTAATGAAACTCCAGCTGATGAAGATTGTAATCGTGTGAGCGCCACATAATGAACAAGCGCTCCAAATTCTCATTTTCAAGTTGAATGCCACTCCTCTGGAAAGCTTCAATTTGTTTGACAATTAACCAATAGAAAATCTGAAAAAAAAGAAAAGAATTAGGCCATTTTGTTGAAGAAAGTTGAACTTTTCAGTCAAAGAGGCAGGAGAACAGTGGAGACTGATGGCAGATAGAATAGACTAAAATACTGCGGTCACTAAATGACTGCTTTGTGAAATGGAATGCCACTTTTTTTTATCTCAGATGTGGCTCCAGATTTACTCTGCAACATTTCCACGTAATCTTTAAACATCAATACCAGTAAGGGATGTGTTGCCCTGTCATACTTTCCTCGGAGTAATCCATACAGACCCAAATGGTCTCTTAGATTGTTTTGTCCCACAACATTAGTGTGTGAAAGGGAGCTACTGAAGCTTTCTAATTCAACAACACCTGAACAAAATGTACTTTATATAAACAAATAAATAACAACATTAATTCTACTTCAGTAAATGTATTGTTAGTGTTCCTTTTATTTCGACAGGTAACGGTTTCCCACAGGGAATCTCTCTAAGCAGTTGAGAGTGTTTGTCTCACTAGAGGTAGAACACCTACTGCGGGGACCTGGTTTACTTCTAAAGAGTGTGAAACTGTTTCCACACAAATGCAAAAACATGTGAAAACACATCTGTTTGGTCTTCCATTAGTAGTAATGTTGTGTTTACTACCGCTGTAAACAAGGCTTTTGAAAAAATTATTTTCCGAGTGGATATTATTATTAATGCCATTATTGTGTGCTTGTGAAGACGGAAACCCTGACACATGATGATGAGTTGCGAACCTTTTTAAACATTAACATGGCTTTCAGATTACTGCGCAGTTGCTTATTTATTTCATGTCAAATATGCAAATGTAATTAAGTGATATTATCAAATATTAGGATTTGATCAAAGCAAACCTGATTAAATTACAGTATAGTCAGAGTGTGTTGCTGCAGTGTCATCCTACCACTGAAACAGAGATCTACTAAACTGTAAGTCAGAGATGATTCCTGTATGGTACGATCAGATGTATGGTACAAATAAGTTTAATACATTGTTTTTCTTGAAATAATTATTGTCAGCTTTTCAAAATGAGCTAATAAACTATATATTATTTTACCCAAAGTCAGGCTGGTAAGATTGAGATGAAAAGAAACACACAGGGACTTGGCAAACATAGAATAACAACACTGATAGATTAGGACAGTAATAACAGAACCATGCCAAAGTAGAGCTGTTCCTGTGAGTAAAGAAAGACACGGGATCCTGCAGATGAATATATAAATAGTTCTGCAGGTGAACAATGTATCTTAAAACTTTCTCTCTCTCCTTTTCAGGATGCCTTCCTGGTCATAGCAGCAATCCTGTTTTTTGTACTCTGCGTCTACGCCTTCTTCTACCTCAACCTGAGCACAGAGCTTGACCTGGATGTGGATGTGGATTAATGACCTACACTTCATCGACCAGGACGGGACACAGTCTGTCAGCTTTTGAACTCACTTTTGGTGCCTCGATGACCTTAAGGAGAAATGACACAATGCATAAAATAACTCAAGTTTCAGGACATTTTTCGACAGAATTTCTTCCTTTCCTTTATTTTCTGCATGGGAGCACTCAAATGTATTATACTGACTAGTACTAACTATACTAGTTCTTTGTTTTTTTCCCTCCGTCTAGATATGAGTGTCTATCTTTGATTCTCTTTCCTTTTTACACAATTACACCAACCCTCTGCTAATCATATTCTGCAGAATCATGTCCCACTGTTTTCTCCACTAATAGAAAAATGTAAATCTCCCGCTGAAGCTCTCGTCACATCGAGACAAACACTCGCCTCACATTCCAGTGCACAAACCTCTCCTCCCAGATATCTGCAGATCACAAAGTGTGAGATTAGAATCCACAAAGCCCTCACCCTGATTGAATGTGTGTGCAGAATACAGAACAACACATTCAACCTGCTGCACACACTCGCTGCACGAAGAGAGACATTCACAGGATTAGCATTACAAATATGATTCCTGTTCGTTCATTTGTATTGAAATTACCGACATGTACGGGGACTGATTTGAGGTGAGCCTGTATATTCTTCTTAAGGAACACCTTGATAATTTTCCCTTCTTGTCAAATGTAGGTATTGTGTGAAGGTTTTGTCAAAGCCTCTTTATCAATGCACATACACTGCAAGGTGCAACGACTGACCTTCCTTTAAGCATCTCAGTCCAAGTGCTTTCATTATTTGAGAGATTCTTTGTTCGCAGTGCAGGCAGGAGCTTTTACTGAATCCTTTACCTCTTTTTTTGTTTGAAATTGCAACGTTTTCCAAGTTATTATCACTCTCCATTCCATGTCTATCTTCCGCACTCATCAACCTTAACTATCAGTAGCAATACTGTTTTCTCGAAGCAATAGAGCATTGTTTTTAATATGATTATTTTATATGATGCATGAAAGGCTAATATCAAATACACAAGAGGCCTAGTTGCTTATTTCTGACATGTCCCCCCCCTTCCCCTCGACCAGGTCTCTTTTCAGTAACAAGTCTTGTGTCTGTGCTTCATGTGTATGGGCTGAGATTAAATGTGAGACTGATTTTTGAGCTTTAAGTTTCTGCGTTTTTCCTCTCTATTCTCCCATGACCCCCTAACCTCTAGTAAAAGACTACATGTCCAAGAAACCATTATGATAAGCAAGCCCCCCCTTACTCTCAACCAGGAGCTTTGATCTGAGTCACTCGCATGCGTAACAATAGGTAGCCCGACCTAACAGACCTTCATACCGGACACCTGTTATCTGAAAGGTCACCATTACGAACTACATCTGACTTCCGCGCAATGGATAAGATCTGGCAGCACAACATTTATTCAGAGCCACGGTTTGAAATTTGAGTCATTTTTTCAATTGGTACACAATCCTTTTTATGGTTTGTTTTGCCATTATTTCTCATTTACTGTGTGATGATACAATACATTTTCTTTGCGTTTCTTTGTCAAATTGCTTTGAAGATTTAAAACCCTGTATCTTTCTGTGAAGATATATAATGTGGAAGGACATTAAAGCACCTTTTCAGGTTTCAATACATTTATTTCTATCATTTGTATTACATCTTAAGTGTGAACCAAGACGTGTCAGCTTCTTACATTAGAAAAAGAAATCTCTGTATATTTACACTGCCTGGCCAAAAAAAAAGGTCACACACTCTAATATTCGTTGGACCACCTTTTAGCTTTGATTACGGCACGCATTCCCTGTGGCATCGTTTCCACAAGCTTCTGCAATGTCACAACATTTATTTCTGTCTTGCATTAATTTTTCACCAAGATCTTGTATTGATGACGGGAGATTAGGATCACTGCGCAAAGTCTTCTCCAGTACATCCCATAGATTCTCAATCGGGTTCAGGTCTGGACTCTGTGGTGGCCAGTCCATGTGTGAAAATGATGTCTCATGCTCCCTGAACCACTCTTTCACAATTTGAGCCCGATGGATCCTGGCATTGTCATCTTGGAACATGCCCATGCCATCAGGGAAGAAAAAATCCATTGATGGAATAACCTGGTCCTTCAGTATATTCAGGTAGTCAGCTGACCTCATTCATTGGGCACATAACGTTGCTAAACCTAGACCAGACCAACTGCAGCAACCCCAGATCATAGCACTGCCCCCCACAGGCTTGTGACCTTTTTTTTGGCCGGGCAGTGTATTTCTGGGTTTTGTTGTTTTAATAATACTCATTAACGTTTAATGCAACACAGTGCTTTACATTACAGTGAAATAAGCATAATTAGTGTTGAATATTTATGGTTTTAAAGATGAAAACTAAAGTATTTGTTGCCTCTAAAACTGAAGAGTATAAAAGTGGACAACAGTATACAAATATTGCACATTTTAAATAATAGTGTTGCAATTAAACACGATGGCAGTGTCTACTTACAATAACAACTTGACAATATGTACCAGAAATGTTTTATACTTTTTTATCCGTGAACGTTTATATTTATCTGTCAAGTACAGGTTGTCGTTACCTCGAGTGTTAAAAGTAAAATAAATCCAATGGTATACTAACTTTTATTAGGTTTAATTTTGCTATTGCTTCTTTGAATTTGCTTTAATTCAAGTTATAAAAAACTGTGTTTAATCAGTAATAGGTTGTTAAATAGAATTGACTATAGTAATGTCTTTATCGGTCCTAATGTCATGGCCTTTCCTTAAAAAGAGCTTGTGTGTCAACAAGTGTAACTGGTAGGATGTTTATTCTGGATTTCCTGAGTGGATTCGAGATAAGCACAGCAGAGATAATCCACACCCATGACAAAACGAGACGTGTGTGACGTCAGCACTCCTCGTTCGACATATCTCTACTAATTGACGGCGTTTCACTGACTCCTGCACACGGCAGTCAAACGTATGAAATTAATCAGGCAGTAGCATTGTATGAGCGTTTAGCATGACCTTAGCAGCGTTCCACAGGAGTTGAACGCACCAAAGCTTTACCTACCATCCTGTGACAAATGAGCTAAACGCCACGCGCCCAAATCCTGCTCATTAGTCATGTGAGGGATGTCACCGAGAGTAATTATACTTAGCCTCAAACTTGCACAAGGCAACACACACACACACCATCACACACACAAAAACGTAAATCTTCCCGCACTTTCCCACACTTAAGCTGGTAGGAAACGTTCTCATACATGTAAGGCTGTTTACTGAGACATGAATCATAATTATGACTGCTGGTGAACTCGACACTGTGCATTTCGAGCTTGCTAGGTTTGGCTCTCGTGTTATTTATTTTAGACATAAACAAACACGTGCATTTTGTCACATTGTCCATGACCATGACGTCATGTGAACATAAATGTAAGTTGACCTCGGCATACTTTCTGTTTTGTCTCTGGTTTGGAGCCATTTTTATGTGTGTGAGAATACGGAGGGACTTTTGCTGTTGCCGTGTGTGTGTGTGTGTGTGTGTGTGTGTGTGTGTGTGTGTGTGTTTTCAGTATTCAGCACAGTGCCTTTGGCTATGCTCCAGTGGAGCGCTCAGTCTCTCTGACGGACCGGTGAGAAGTGAGGAGGGTCAGTCCCGCCAGGAGCTCATTTAGTCCCTATCTCTATCTCACACACACACACACACACACACACACACACACACACACACACACACACACACACACACACACACACACACACTCTCTTCACTAGTCTCTCTGACAGGGAGACTCATTGCTCCCTCTCTATTTCTCTCTCACACACACACACACACACACACACACACACACACACACACACACACACATAAACACACCCTGCTGCGCTCCCATTAGGGAGATATAGTGAGAAGACAGGGCCGATGATGCATGTCATAAAGTACTTCTGCTAGTCTGACACACAATGTCTCCTCCCTTTTTCTCTCTCCCCTCTTTCCACCATTTATTCTTCCACATCTCGTTGATTTGCTGCATTTTTTGCACCCCTTCTGCAGTTCTGCTTAAGAATTAAAATATGTATGGATTAATATCATGAAGCATACATCCAGAGTCAGGGGGTCATAATGACAGAAGACACAAAAGCGTCTTTGTCTCAGGATGATGTGGTGAATATTTAAATCTTTACCCTATTAAATAACGTGCTTAATAATTCTGAGTGCACAGTAATGTAGAATACCGTTGTGTAATAGAAATATGTAGAAGTTACAAATCATCTTCCTACCTATCTACCACAGTAAATGTGAAAAACAAACATGACCATGTCAACACCAAACTTGACAGTAAGGCTTTGCTGTTTAATTCTCTGCCGACCTCTGTTGCCTGTGTGTCTGATATGAATGCATTAGCAGGATTTTGCTGTGCAGTGGATTAGAAACTCGCCTGTGTTTTGTGAGGTGTGTGGTAATGCCAGACTTAGAGGATTCTGCTGCGAATCACATCCCCCCATCGCCTTCTTAATCCCTGATGCGCTGCCTAATGACACAGAGACTGAAGAACTCAGCGGGAGAGCGATGAACAGCAGGGACAAAGTGATAGAAAACTTGGAAAGCAGTTTGATCTGATAGAACAGTCAATGTTAAACCCTAAATACGCCAATGGTCGTCCTTTAAGGTGTTACAATAATATTATTTGAAGAAAATGTGCATGTGCAAGTTGTGGCTGTGGCTGTGTGTGTGTGTGTGTGTGTGTTTTAGTTCTGCATCCGTAATCAGTGTGTCATGAGCGGATAGGGCAGGTGCTCAACAGGTGTGCTCTCTGATACCAGTCCCTCTCCATTTGCCTGTCTGTCCCTCCATGTTTGCACACGCTCATTGTGTTCTTCATAGAGGAACACCTGGGCTCTGCTGTACCTGGGCTTGTTGCCCAGTCTTCAGTCTGACAGCTCACACACACACACACACACACACACACACACACACACACACACACACACACACACACACACACACACACACAATGGAACACTGCCAGTTCCTGTTACTGGCTAGAGCAGGAAGCAGCAGCTGACATCCTATCCTTCAGTTCCCAGGAGATTCGACACACTGAGTAAACCATCCAAGTCGGACCCACTTGAGACCGACTCACCTGAGAATCAGGCCTCTTGTACACAACAGTTAAATGGAAAAGGGGAGCACTGAGGACTCTGTTAGCGCGTTAAGCTAATAAGTATCAGGTACTTCAGTTGTATTCTCTAAGGCTGATTATTTTGGGCATCCATTTGTTTTGCCTTTTCAAGTGTGTTTCATCATCCGCAGTGTGCATCAGAGATTTTTCAGCTAAATTCCAGTGAATAAGCTTCAGTGGCAGATGCCAGATTTAGCCATGGCTTGTCTGTTTAGATCAGTGTACCTTCCCTGGTGGCAACACAGATGACTGTTTCAAACACATCTTGAGCAATGTTTGCTTTTAATGTGTTATTTCGGAGACTTAAAAAATGTTTTGAATTGTCTCGGATAAGAGAAATAAGCTACAATATTAGATTTATTTTTAAAGCTTCCCTTTGTGTGTTGTGAGATATAGACAAAGTCTGATGCAGTGAGAAAAGAAAGGCCTCCTAGAAATGGAGCAGAATTGCTGTGTTTCCCACAATGGTCTTTCTTTGCCATGCACTAGTGAGCGTGGGATTACCTGAGGGAATAACACAAACAGGTTGTCTCCGGTTCTTTTGGTTTGTTGTGATTTTTTACTGGAATAAGTAAGGAGATCTCAGCTCCCGCCTCTCTCACTGAGTCACTGTTCCAGAGAGTAGGCAAGCACTGATGAGTGCATTCAAGTAGCTTAGTGGCTCACTCGGTGGATTCTCAACCATCAGGCTCTCCAAACACAAGCTAGTTTAAAAAAAGCTCGGAAACGTAATCGTGTAAGTGATGCATAGGTTGCCTTGCTTTTGTAACATGTTAACTTCATTTGTTGATATATGTGTATAGCCACCTGACAAATGTTTCTCTATTATTCATTCACTGTTTCTTAGCACACTCTGTTTTGTTCTCCACCAATATATATACTGACACTTAAGATGAGAAATGCTTTATTGTGTACACTTTCTTGGGCTATAAAACCAAAACAATGAGCTGAAAAAGATTGCAGTTTGATCGAAATCACCAAAAGCGATTGTTCTCTCATTTCAGTCTTCTTAATTAGCCATTCTCCCGTCTTCACGCAGGTACAGAGTTGACTTGGGCAGGCTACGAAACCCCATAGGAACGTAACCCACATCATTAGCAATGACATTTAACGGACTGAAGCAGCAGTCAGTGTTTTGGCAACAGTGACAATGGCAAATGATACACGGTCCAAAAAGATGGTGGCCATCAATCTCGCTATTCACCTCTCCATCTTGTTCACTTGTTCCCTCTTTGTGGGTGAAACAACCCTGAACAGATATCACATGGCACAGGGGTAACGAGCCTGAACGCAGTCTGTGTTTTAGGGACCATGTGCACATAAGTTGTATTCAGCAGTCGTTATACTTTCTATTCTCCACCTGAGCAAGGACTCATAATGGTTACCTTTGGGAAACGTTGAGAGGGTCATTCAGAGATTATAGTGGTGCAGTGTCTTTGATTCAGAAGAGTCAGAGCCACAGGAGTCATACCCCGGGGGGAAAAAGGAGAGCAGGCACACATGCTCTTTCTCTTCTCCCTTTTCCTCTTCTTGTTCTGTGTCCCACAGATTTACACACTGCCTTCTCTATTTGCACATCACTGTCCACTCTCTCTCTTTCTTGTCCCCTTAAGCCAAAGGTCACTTGAGGTCAGGGCAGATACCATATAGTCAGAGGGGCTTTAGAGGAAGACAGAGGGCCATTCTTTTCTCTTGTTTCATTTTTTCATCTCTGCACTTGTGTCATTCTAGATCCTCTGTCAAAGGGTAGTGAGACCACGGGCAATGGTCCGTGTTCAAAGATGTTTCATGGCAGCAGATGCTGGATTTATTGTGCCTGCAAGGGTTTGACGGTTTTGTTTTGCCCTGACACTTGGATATACATTTCATCATTTATATTTGTGACTAGATTTTTTGTTTTAAGACCTGTTAATTTAATGTGTCATTGGTGGACGAAGAAACACCAATGACACATTAAATAAAGCAAGGGCAATGCTGGTCGGTTGATTAATCGATTGTCCATTTTGGTCCAGGCTTAAATATCTCAACAAATGTTAGAAGAAATGCCATGACATTTTGTGCCAATGGCCAATATTTTTCCATTTTACTTTTCCATTTTATGAGGTGATACTTGTAGGGTACCTCTTCCTCCCATCAGATTAACATTTGTGTTTTTGTCTGACCATTACTATTTCACAAAATTCCAGTACACCACAGGATGAACAGTCATAGAAGGAACCCCTAAACGTCATATCTAGCCTTGTAATCAATTGGGTCGAACCAGTCGAATTAGATTAACAGCTTTGTGGATGAGATTCTTCTGTTTCGTATTGTATCACCATTCATGTGAATATATCCCACTGTGTTTATGAATCAATTGTTTACTAGAGAACAACATGTTTACCTTTTTAAATGTACTCTTAAGACAAATGTAACCTAAAAAATGTTGCATGTATATCGCATGTATTGGAGAAAACTTATATTGTAATGTCAGAATGTTTCCAATCTGTGCAGCTCTATCATGAACCTACTAAAGTCTAAAGAGTAGAGAGACTTCAAGGTAACACTTATATTATTCGAAATATTACTCAATATACTTGTGTGGAGAACAGACATTGAAAGCATTGGTCTGTGTTTAGCCCATTGTTAGGCCTTGTTGTTTCTTATTATCCAAACACTGAGATGCTATAAAAGTAATAACACAAGCTTGAATTGAGCTAATCTATTATTATAGCACAAACGTTTATTGTAATTATTAAAAGATTAGAACTTCTAATTTATTGCTGGTGGGACAATTAACACACCAGTAAGGTTTAGCTCTACAGAGCTGTTAAGTCCTTTGTGTACAAAGAGCTTGGAGTTATCACAGAATCAACATCACCTGACAGGCCGGGCTGTCTGCACACACATCGAAATATCGAGTGACACGGCAGTTTACACAGGTGTCCGCCCTCCAAAGGAGGAAAGAAAAAACTTCCTGTGATATTTGCATGTGACTTCAAAATATCCTCCCTTTTTAAAAACACTTGCACACACACACACACACACACACACACACACACACACACACACACACACACACACACACACACACACACACACACACACACACACACACACACACACACACACACACACACACACACACACACACACACACACACACACACCTTGTGAGTGAGTGAGAAAGAGAGAGACAGCGCTTGACAGGCCTTGGGGCGAGAGTGAAATTTACACAGACAGGCTTAATACCAATACCTTTCTGAAGGTCGGCTCTGACACCACAGTGGCTGTGCGTCATTACATTTAATTCACATCACAGGGCCCTATGTGAGTGTGTGCATGGGACACCTGTTTGTACTGGACCTGTTTTAATGATGGAGTTGGATAATACACACCTGTGGCCTTTCATTACCTACACACACACACACACACACACACACACACACACACACACACACACACACACACACACACACACACACACACACACACACACAAACACATGGTTGGCCACTGGACTGATCCTGTATTTGCTTTCACACTGTCCTTATTTCTGTCAGAGGCCCCACCACAGCCCATTTCAGTGTGTCCACCACCACAAAATGATTGATCACATTCACATATTGACTATAATGCACTACATGATTATTTTTTCAACTAAAGTCAAATAACATCCTGCTTCCTTCCCTTCCCCTCAATTTGGTTAGCTCACAAACACTCCTCCTCAAAAAAATACCGCAGCTGCTTACATAATACACCCTCCAAAAAAACTCTGGATGTCTCTTAATTCAAATGTGACTTTCTGTTAAGGACAAACAATGTGTTTTATATAAATATTTGTTCTTCTTAACATCTGAGACTAATTGTTTTTATCCAAAGCATCTGAGGAAAGCAACATTCTGCTGCAAGTCACATCTTGATTTTCAGATTGAAAACATATTGCTGCAGCGAACAATGCTTTCCATTATTTTGATGTGCACTGAAATTATTGGAAATAATAAAAAGCACTTCCTTGAGCAAAGAAGTGAATACATCTCTGTTTGTTGTTGTAGTCAAAGCAAACAAATTACAAAAAGTTTATTTCAGATGACAAACAATACACAAAAAGAATGTAATTGAAAGAAGATGCCGTGAGTTTGGCAGGTCCTTGAATTAAAGTTTGGATTGGCAGTTGTTGTTGTGATACTGTTTTTATATACTGTTTATTCCAAAAGGACTTTGATGCATCGATATTCAAACATTAGGGTATTGTCAATACCAAACAAAAACAACAATATATACCTTTCTCCGGTTTTAAAGAAATTCAATGACCAAATAGTGAAATTCGTGACACCCTGCAACATAAACAGATGGTGAAAACAACACAGAAATGTAAGTAAAAGAAAATAGATTTTCACAGTCTGTTATCTTTAGCTCAAAGTGAGTCTCAAACAGAGTGACAAAGTTTATCATCAGCTATAGCTTTTGTGTTGTATTTTATGTACATAAAGATGTATATTACAGATCTTATATTTTCCATAATGCTCTTACAGCATCTTTTACAACAATACTTCATTTTGTAGAATTCCCCTACATTCATTTCACTGACTTTGCCAGCTGTAGCAGACTTCAGACTACCTCACAGCTTCTTTTCTTTGTGTGTGTGTGTGTGTGTGTGTGTGTGTGTGTGTGTGTGTGTGTGTGTGTGTGTGTGTGTGTGTGTGTGTGTGTGTGTGTGTGTGTGTGTGTGTGTGTGTGTGTGTGTGTGTGTGTGTGTGTGTGTGTGTGTGTGTGTGTGTGTGTGTGTGTGTGTGTGTGTGTGTGTGTGTGTGTGTGTGTGTGTGTGTGTGTGTGTGTGCGCGCGCGCCACATGTGACTTATTAAAGCTGGTTGAAGCTGCCTCAGTCAGTTTCCCAGGTCATCTCTCCTTCCTCTGCCCCGCCCCTCTCACCCTGCCGCACATACACACTATTTGGCATCATACCCCCTCCTTTAAATGTTTGACCCCACCCCCACACATCTCAGTCACAACACAAACTCCCCCCACACCCTAACCCTGACCCAACCTCCCCTCCCTGAACTGCAGATAGTGTAAGATGGGGGTGAGCCAGACGGATCCCAGGCCTCGACGCAAGCCAGTGCCAGGGTGAAACAGGGAGCATCCCCTGCATACTTGCCCCCTGCCTCACCCACAAGCCAGAGGTGAGCTCATCCAGCTAACCCTCCCCTGTCTCCCGCGCACCCTCTGTCCCTCCTTCAGAGTTCATCTGTCTCCCCTTTCTCTTTGCCTTGTTTCTTTTTCTGCTGTTTTTAGTTGGTTAGTTTGGTTTTCCTCATTATCAGAACACATCTTAACCTCTTTTTCCGACCGTTTTATAAGCGTTGAATGTTATTTTTGTTATTTGTCATGTTATATTCAATTATTTTGACTTCTTCACACTTTTTTCTATTAATGTCTTTCTGGCATGAATGATAATGAGATGCACTGCCACTAACAATTATTAATACCAGAGCATATGGAGGAATATATTAATTAGCATGCATTGCTAATTTGCAGGGTTTTTTTTACCATCTTTGTAGTGTCACCCTGCCTGTGTGAAATTATCAACACACACTGAGTCATAATATGATCTGAAATACATTTCTAATTTAACTGCATTGCTCTTTAAATGACAAAACATTCTGCTGTTGTTGAATAATATTAAGAAAATAATCAATAAACCCAATTTATAAACTCATTACAAATTGCAATGCAAGGTCAAGTTTGATTGTGTAAGAGCAGAGGATTGTGCCTCATTGTTTGCATGTGTGTGATCCGCAGAAAGCTGTTGCCTCGGAAATAACCCGTGCTTTGTTCCCTGCAATCAAACCAAACAATAAGACAGTTTACTAAAGGGAACTATGTTTAAAATAAAAGTTTAATTTTAGAAAATAACCACCATGTTACACAGTCCTTTGTTTGAATATATTTATCTTTGAACAAATACCCAAACAGAAGCTTCAAATTGTTCAGTGCAAACCAATTTTGAGCTAGCCTGACACTGATTTGTTGAAATATAAACACTGCATGATAAAGCAGTCTATCTGCCTTAAGGTGCCTATGTTTTTACACTGGTTTCAAGGAAAATAACACTTAAACTTCATACAGACACCAAAATATTACAAATAAGTAAACACATATGTGCAAACACAGGTCATACACAAGCTACTAAACTGACCATATCTTGTTCAATCTATTCACATCCCTTTGAAATCAGGCTTTAATCAATTGACATGCATATGTTATCAATTAGCTTGACTCTTTGTTGTTCTGATGAATGGCAACTGGCAATCTTGGCAACAGTAGTGTGTTGAAAAAAGGAGCAGACAGTGGGTGTTTTCATGTTTGACTTTCATGGATGTCTCTCAGGATTAAACTAGATTATTGGTGATTTAAATTTGAGAATCGCCGTGTTATTTTTTTCTTAATTATTTTGAAGGATATATCAAAAACATTTAGCTCATACAAACACACAATTTCAGTATGCTGCACAAATGCGTTTCCCACAACAGATAAATTGTTGTGATACCATGACCTGTTGATGTTCTTGCTACATCCGGCATTACAATTTCAAGTGCTTCCTAACCTAGAAAGCATACTGCGTTTGGAAAAGTATTCACTTATACTCGATTGTTTTTTTACCTGAGCTGTGACCTGTTGCTGAAGCATTGACAATGTAAAAAAACAAATATATTAAGCTTGGTTTTTCATGTTAACTCCGATTTGCAGAGGATGTCGTTGCTATGATAACACAATCTGAGTACCACGCACAGATAAATGGGGTTCCTGTAGTGCTCCAATGGATTCTGTGCAGAGCTATGATCCAATTCATCCTCCGCCCATAGCTATTGTGTTGTCAAAGCATCAGCTGAATATGAAAGGTGTTGTTGCTCCCAGTGTTTATTTACTACGGCTTAACATTAAACATCACCTATTTGTTAAAAAAAATACAAGTGAAAATAAGGGATTGTGAGACGTAGAAGGAGAATACAAACCATTTTTCCCAGTTCAGTACAATTCTCCACTGCATGTGCTGCCCTCCGTCGCAAATCTTATGTGGCGCAATTTATGGCCTATTCATCTCATTTATGTTGTTACTCTGAAAGGCTGAATTGCATTTGTGAAATAGAATGGAATACGACGCATTCACACATGTTGCACAGACACGAAAAGCACTTAAGAGGACCCCTGGAACTGCTGCTGGAGGAAAAGGCAAAACGATTACACCCACTGTTCCCATTATTTCCCTTATGACCCATGTTTGAGAGTCTGAAACCCAGTCTGCTTCTTGGAAAATCAGTTGGACATGCAGTCACAGTAACATATATTCTGGAGTAAATGTGAAGATCCCGCCATCGACACTTAACAGTTACTTTTATTCACTTGCATATTGTGGCTCCCCAAATGGTCGATTTAACTTTTGTCCTTTTAGGTCTCACATTTAAGATAAAGATCTGTAAAGTGTCTTGGAGACAAATACACTTTAATAGTCTTGCCAATTTGACTTCTTTGTGAAAGTAGGGAAGTGTGCTACAAATACAATAATCAGGTTTATTCTACTGGGAGCCTCACAGTGTTTTTAGATTAAATTAGGTGTTTCCTTCTGTATCAGTGTAAAATCTTGTGATACACATGCAGACGTTATGCATCCCAAGGTCTTCCATTGAACCCTCACCCCAGAGCCAATCAGAGTGCTTGTAGACACAGATTGCACATTGAGGATACATTTCAGGCAAAGATTAAGTCTAGTTCAAGGTAAGCTGTAAAGCTGCGGAGGAGTCTGAGCTCCTTTATGGATTTTGCATGTGTCTCTTCTGTGAGGGTGTGTATGGCGACAGGCATTTAGTGAAGTATTGTATTGTAGTGTATTAACTGTAGATAAGCACTGTGTGGGTACCTGCTATGTACTCCTATTTCTGTGTGTGTGTGTGTGTGTGTGTGTGTGTGTGTGTGGGTGTGTGTGTGTGTGTGTGTGTGTGTGTGTGTGTGTGTGTGTGTGTGTGTGTGTGTGTGTGTGTGTGTGTGTGTGTGTGTGTGTGTGTGTGTGTGTGTGTGTGTGTGTGTGTGTGTGTGTGTGTGTGTGTGTGTGTGTGTGTGTGTGTGTGTGTGTGTGTGTGTGTGTGTGTGTGTGTGTGTGTGTGTGGTGGTTCTACACACATTGCCAATTATAATTCCGACTTCCCGGGGCCACTTCCCACTGTCTGGGCTGGCTCTCACAGCAGGGGTAGATTGGGAGAAAATAAGGGCTTATTCACTGGACTATAAAAAGAGCTGTAAACAATCCCACATTGTAGCTACTGGGAGGAAACGGAGAGCTGGCAGCATGACAGAGGCACTCGGCTGCTTGGCGGTCTGGCTGCTCGGCTACTTGACTGACTATGTGGTTAGTTGCGTTGTTGGGGAGCCGCCTCGCAGCTTGGCTGTGCGCTGCTCTCTGCACGCCTCCGGCCATCTCTGCCACGCATCCAGGCACTTAGTACAGAAGGAGGGAGTGGAAGCGGGTTTCAGAAAGGAGAGACAGTGTTTATGTCTTGCCGTCATAACCTCAAACCCACTTTCCCAGCATGCCCGTGTACAGCAGATTAAAGAGATGTATAATTTCCAAGTGATGCTCTTTGATTTAGCTGTTGTTGTTCCCTGCAGACTGAGTCATAGACTTAGTATAGCAGCTACACAATAACAATGTTGGAAAGTGGTCGATTCAGTGCCAAGTTTACTCACTTACTTTTAATTCCTTAATTTGAAGTAAAATACTGGAGGGCGAAGTATTCCTGGTTATAGAAACACATTTTATTTAAAGACAAATACCATGACCTGCTCCGCATCAACAATGGTTTGTTTGTGTATAATCTCTATATTCTGCCTCAGTTAATTTAACTGTATTAGTTCTGAATTGTAAGGTGTCCTTCGGTACTTTGAGGCACCTAAATACAATCTATTCATATTGGTATTAATTATTATCTGATGAGCCTGACAGTTTTGCTTTAATTGGCCATTCACAGCAGCGTATACAGTTCTCCTCATAAAAGGAAAGAACAAGTCAACATTTTAACATATATCATCACTAACTTGCAGGACTTAAAGCCTCACCACCTGCCCACCAGAAACCTGGGTTGCAGTGAAGTAATGAGCACGTATAGCTGCATCAATATGCATGCACAGTACAAATGGGGCATTTATATAATGGCTTGTAGTCACGTCCTGCACGTAATAATTACGCAAAAGGCATTTGCCTGGTAATGGCACATAATTTCCCCCATCAAGATTCCTCTCAGAGGTGTCCCATTCTGTGGCATATTGATTCAGCTCTAATGAGAGTCTGGGCAGCAAGAAGTTTCACAAAGGTTACAGACAGAGTTGTGTGTGTACTGTGCATCAGTAATGATTCAGAAAATAAATATCTGTTTTTTATGTGAAGTGAAGTTTGCTTAAGTTTTTGTAAACAGCTATTCATATATTGATGTATGTTTCAATCATTGTACATTTGTTTGTCTTTTTGTATATCTTAAAAAAACACTTCAATAGAAAATCTTTAATCTGATAAATCACACATTTGGATTACTTATTTTACTATCATCTAAAAGTTACTATTGAGAAGTCAATTTCCAACATCCACTGATACACTTCACTGTTTCCATAGCTATCTGACATTTTGTTACTCTTACCAGCTATTAGAAAGATAGGCTGGTTCAAAAGACGCACAGTAATGGAAGCTAAGCACACTTAAAGTCTTGGTTGAATATGTGTAAATCTGTTGGACACACTCACAAACACGCACACACATACCAGGCACCCGCCCAATGATAAGCAGCTCATTAAAACAACCTGTGTGTTTTTGCCAAGTCCTCTCAGCTTTGGGGACGTTATTCTGCGATACACACCCCTCTATCTGGGAGCAGGGGGATATCGTTTACTGTTGCACAACTCTGAGGAGCCACTTATGCGTGAAAGGCAGATGTGTTTGTAATGTAAACAAGAGAGGGGGAGAGGAGAGAGGCTCAGAGCCATGCCAAGAGATGCTCTCTGCCAGGGGGCTGCACTAGTAGAGTTCATGAAAACAATACACACTAATAAATGTTAATGTAATTATTTGCCTCTATGCGGTTAAAGACATTCAATACTTTAGCAAAGCCACTGTTATCCTCTTCGTGTCACGCCTACACACACGTCAGCCGAACATGCTCACCACCTTTTAAGGATTTAAAAGCAAACCAACTGTTTGAGTCTTGATGGCAAAAATATTTAATATCGTTTGAGGAATCCTTTGCTTTCATCAGCTTTCAGAGTCACTTGTCTGCAACGTGTCCTTATGAAGCATTCATTCATTTTTCACAAAACAAATTATACCAATTTCTTATTTATTACACACACAGCCTCAGATCAGATATCGCTCTGCTTGTTCACACACTGCTTTTCTGAGCTGCAGTACAATGAGGTTTCACTTTGTGCTGTTCCCTCCCGTAAGCTGATTTCAGTGACGTTCTGTTTATCAGAACCTTTGAATAGAGTTGAGCTAGTTATTGCTCTCCTCAGTTCAAAATGTAGTTAATCAAATCTCTCCTCAAGCTATTTCCTTCTCTCTTGGCCTATATTATTCCAGTCCTTTTCCTTCAGGTGATTTGTGTCGCACATTGCTTTATCAGCAATACTGAGGCAAAGTGGCCGTGTAAGCTCAGTCCATCACTGCAGATTTCTTTTCTGACCACAAAATACAGCCCACTTTATTATTGGCATTGTAAAACATTACATCATTTTCGCTATAACAGTTGAAAAGTAAAGTGTATCCCGACAGTCATTGTGGTTAGGTATGACCACAATGATTCAATAAAGTTGATGGACTCACTTACAAGTCATTAGAAAGAAGAAATTGGTTGAACTAAAACATCAGAAGCAGAACGATCCTGAGTTTGAGTTGTGTGTCCTTCAATTCCCCTCATGCAACTTAATAGTGTTGTTGCATTAGACCCTCCCTGCCTCGCACATTTGCAATTCCATGTCCCGCAATGTTTCCTCACACTGAAATAACCGCCCAATGAAGGACTCCTTAGGTTCTCTATTTTTAGAACATAGAACATAGATCCAAGACAACATTTACTGAACAGCGGGACTCAGAGTTAAAGTCACCATTACAAATCCGTCTGCTACTTCAGCACCACGGACAGCAACATGGATTTATCAATACACAGAACAGTTTGGCTACTGTTATTTCAGAGCCATGGCCGGGGTCCATTGATTGTAACTTGCAAAAACTTCCGTCAGATAAAGAATCAATGAATCAGGCTGATCCCAGATCTCTCTTTGCTATATGAGATCGAGAGGGTATAGTCGGTTTACAACGGTAATATGTTCCATTCCATTCCATTGATATGTTTCATTAGGCTTAAAAGTGTTTTCACAATTACAAAGTTGCTTTTTCTTTATTGTCATATAATAAGCATTGATCAAAACAGATAAAGAACATACACATTAACATCCTGATTTAATGGCTACGACAGTTGCATAATGTAAATACTGTAGTTTTAATTACAGCATTAGCATTCATCATTTTGTTCTCAGAAGTCATTTGAATACTTTGACAAGACCCTCTCAAACTATTGTGAGAAATTAGGGGTGTACTTATGTATTCAGTTCAGTGGCAATATCCTGGCATGCCTCTCTTTTGCTTTATTTATTTATAAAGCAATTATTTGTCCTTTTTTTTGTAATTAGCTGTTTGAAAAACCCATAAATTTCAATTAATGAGTGCTGCTCACCGGCCATGAACTTCCCAGCGTGGTCCTGACAGGTAGTTGTGGACATTATGGATATTTTGCTTTGATGTTTGACCCCATATGTCTGCTTAAGAATAAAGTGTTCAATATTTGGCAGAGAGAAGTTTGATTTTACCCTTTTGGAATCTATTTGGTCTTTGTTGGATATAAATCTCTTGCTTGCTTCCCTTTTCTAATTGAATACCCCGCTGGTCTTTTCAAATGAGGTCTGTATTCTGTAATAGAGATGGATAACTTGGCTCAGTAGGTGCAAACTTAATTGATAGTATCATCATAAAGTTCCTACAGTTTGCCTTCTTGTTAAAAAGTGTTTGTGTAAAATTGTCTTTCTGCATGTTTGAGTCCATAAGAGTGTGTGTGTGTGTGTGTGTGTGTGTGTGTGTGTGTGTGTGTGTGTGTGTGTGTGTGTGTGTGTGTGTGTGTGTGTGTGTGTGTGTGTGTGTGTGTGTGTGTGTGTGTGTGTGTGTGTGTGTGTGTGTGTGTGTGTGTGTGTGTGTGTGTGTGTGTGGGGCACTGCTAGTTGATAAGTGAGGGCTAGAGGTAGATGTGTGTGTTTGTGTTAGGGGGAATGTATAAACGTCTGGCAACATGCATTAAGAGAGAAGTGTGGTGTGAATGGTGATTGTGTGTGTTCCTCACACAAGAATGTAAGTGTGGGAGTAAGCACAATGCGTGCATGTAGTGTTAATGAGGCTGCACGCTTGCTTGTGTTTGTGTATATGTGTGTCTGTATACCAGTGTACTTGTGTGTACACACATCTCATCTGCATGGCGCCATGCCCCATCGCTTCCATTGGGGTGTGTGAGAACAAAGACTTTCCATTTCCAGCGCTGCTGTGCCTGCAGGGAAAAGCCTGATCATAATTAGCTGAATGATGAGCCTCCGCCATGCACCGCGCAGCAGGCCTGTGGCTGCCTCTCTGCAGCACCTCTCTATGTCTCTCTCTCTCTCCATTTTACTTCTTCCTATTTTCTATTTCAGGCCTTTTCTTTCTATTCATTATCTTTCGCATGTGCTGCGTTTTGCTCACCATCTTTCTTCTCCTCTCAAAGTCCGGCTCTCGTTCTCTCTGCCTTTATCACTCTCACACTTTATTTAATTCCTTGGATCTGACTCACTCGATTTTCCCTCTCTGTCTTCTTTTTTCTCTTCTCTCTCCCTATTTCTGCTTCTCTGACACACTCTCCTTTTTTATCTTCCATTTCCTCTGAAGCTGGAGAAAGTAGGGATGGGACAAGATTGCCTTTAAACTGTCTTGTGAAAAATCAGACCCAGACATGGATTTGCATATTGACACACCAACAGGCCACAGAACTGAATTAGAAATGTGTGATGATGCTCACAAAATTGTCTGACTCATCGTTCAACAATTAAATATAATGTATGCAGGTTGTTATATTTTTAGAACACATGTTTCTATAATTAACTTATAAGAAAATGTGTTCTTAGGATTTGATATATCATTTCAAACCAATTAACTTTAGATTATTTGAATTCGTTTTTTAAGTGGCAATGGTGGCTGTGTTATTACAGTTTACATTCAGGAATATATAATTTTGCTCCCCAGCTATATGTATAACAGTATATTGGATGTATATTGTGTTACCTCAATTAAATTAAAGTTATTTCAAAGGCTTTTTGTTAGCTTTTTAGCTTATAGAAACACATAATTTGCTTTCATAAACTATTTCAACATCTAAATTCAAACCTCCTCATATCATTTAAAAGCATAGCACCTGATGTAGAGGAATAAAAATGGCAACGAGGTGCAAAAACAATTCTTTGAGATTTACCCCTCTTCAAGCGATAAGACACTTTCAATTTGTTTTCCCGCTCCTCATGATCTTATCAGTTAATTCAGTCTGGCAATAATTCCCCACATTGTAATATGATTTTTCCCGTGTGTTTACAAATCAAGCAGCCCCATTTTACTACTCATATCCAGGGTGAGTGTTGCCATGTTTGTTGCCTGTATCATGACTTGGGGATCAGTGGCATTTCATTATGTTGGGGATTATTAATGACATCTGTTCTCAGCCAAGCAGCGTAGCCCTTCCTCCATGATGGAGTGTACCGAAAGGCAACAAAGGTTGTGTGAGCTAGAAGATGAAAGGATACTGTGAAGTAATCTGAGTAGTGTTTGAGTCTAGTGGAAATCCCTGCATCTGGTGAGCATCTGCACAGAGAAACCAAACCAGTGATTTGTTCACTCAACAAGGTGTTGATGTTTGATGCAATAATTAAACAGTCACCATTAGGGCATATTTAAAATTCTTCTATTTTAGTCTGGATACCGGTGAGCCATCTTGAGTTTGCATGTGTTTCCTTAAGGATACAGTAGCTGTAATAGTAAGCATGAAGTTAAGATGATTTTGTGTATAGGCTTACTGTCTGCATTCATATTTTGATGCGTGAATAAATATTCTATGGTTGACTTTAAATGTCTTGTTTTGTAAGCCCAAAACCCAAAGATATTTTTTTCAATATGATGTTAAACAGATAGAAGTGAAGAGGCTATAAACTTCTTTTTTGCATGAAAAAGTACTTTAGTTTGATCAATAAATCATACAAAAATATTTAGCAGACATTTTCTGCTGATTAATCAAGTATTCGACTGATCGTGGCAGCGCGAGTGTTGTATGTGTGTGCGTGTTTGTGTGGGTACCATCTTGGCCAAGTGTGTCTTATACCAAAGTGATGGACCACCAGAACAATATTCTGTGAGGGGGCCTCTGGGCTACGGTCATTTACTGCGCACACACACACACACACACACACACACACACACACACACACACACACACACACACACACACACACACACACACACACACACACACACACACACAGCTCTCTCTCATTTCCTTTACCCTCTCCATCTCTCTCTGTATACCACAACAGGCGGGGCAGATGGCAGCCCCTCGGCCCGCCGTGCCAGGGAAAGCATGTGAATTAAAGGTTATACCCAGCAGGTTTGAAGAGCTGCCAGCACCGACGCGGTGCGGCAGAGGGGGGCCCCGGCCCACCTGCCTCCCAGGCTCGGGGACATCTGGCTGGGGTTTTGTGGAATGATGAGCGCGCTGCCGCCAACCACCGCAGCGGCCACCACGACAGGCAGCACGCCGAAAGGAGAAGCCGTCATCTGTTCGGTTTTTCAGCTAGCCAATGAACAAATGAGCGGGTGTCGCTCTGTCTGCTGGTCTTTGTGCATATGCATGAGTGCATATGTGAGAGGACCGGAAGAGATTTTACTTCCAATCTATCAGATCGGATGGGAAGAATAGTGAGGTGCATAATGGGTTTAAATGTTATGGCAAATTGCAGGTTAAATCTTAGCAATTTTCCCAGTTTTCCTCTGTGTTATTTCTTTTTCTCTCTTAACAAAACATTTAAACGTATATGCAGTTTGAAAGTTCTATACAAAAAGTACACTTCCTAATATATGTACATTTTAGGCCTCCACACATGCAAATCAGTACCTCGCAAATCTTGGCTGAGGTTGCCAGGTCTAAGAAGCGGTTGCCAGGTCATGCTGTCTGAAACAGAAATGTCATTGGTGAAGGCTTAACAATACAGCCTGTCTCAAATCTGCCCTTAATTCCTTCCCAATATGTTTCCCCTTGTTTGCTTTAGCTTCGAGCGGAGTGAAACGTTAGGACCACAAGTAGCTTCACAGATGTTGCAGCATATTTCTAGTCCTGCCAGCACACAGAAGCTTTATCAGGGAGCAAGACACATTACATCCACCTCAGGGAGTCACTGACAGTAATGATTAGAGGTGGTTTGATTGGAATGGCCTTTGGTTTGTGAAGTTTAGAAAATTACAGAATATTGGATAACATTTAGGGGTTACAGTTCTATAGACAGTAATGTTTCACAACTGTTTTTTGGCCATCACCATTGGCTTAAAACATATTTGTTACTTCAAGAGGGAAAGTAAATATTCTTCTTTTATTGGTGTAATCAAATCTAATTACTGGAACAGGCGTTCAGTGAGAGCAACTTCCATGTGAGAAAATATGGCAACACCAAGTGACTATTAAAGGATAATTCCGGTTTCCATCGTTGGTATTGGTAAAACAAAGCATGGTTCTCACAAGTCCATTTCTAAGACCTTGGGATACAATGATTGAACTGACCCACACACTAAGCAAACTTTAAAAACCATTATCAATTATTATATCACTGTTTGCAGACTAGCTTCCTGGTTGTTATTTCCCATAGTTGTATGCATGCAGTTTTCCCATGGAATAAGTTGCTATTATTGCCATTTTATGTGCACTTACTTGCTCTTCTACCCCCATTGTGGTTTGGATTGTCTGACTATCTCTTGGTTAGTTTACAATCCTTCTGGTTTCTCATCTGTTGCCAAATCAGGTGTTTAAGAGATGTTGTTGTGCTCCCAGATCTCAGCTATTGCTTTGAGTACATGATTATGAACAATTCAAAGCAGATGTGTTGTAGATGTACTTTATTGCTCAGGCTATTTTTTGCTATTTGCTCAAAGAGATCAGGTGATCCAAAATTTCCCCCATGCCATTGTAAGATGTTGCTTTCAATGACTTTCATAAAAATCATGCAAGTAGATTTGCCGTAATCCTACTGACTGACAAACCGAGCTTAAAACAAAATCTCATTGGCAGAGGTAATAAGGATTTTCTTTAAATAAACCTGATTTAACCTGAATTATCCAACATCCAATTAGTATAGAGGAAAACATCAAAGCTTTAATCTGCCATATCCTGTGTGTGACATGTCGTGGTGATGTTGGCTCCTGGAAACAACACATGTGACTGGTGTGTGCCCCCTTAACTCCAGAGGTCAAAACCATCAGTGATGTCAGAGGAAAACCAGATGCCTGCTGAAGGTGTTAATGACAGCTCAGCCACAAACTCAGCACAGCGTGTGGATGTTAAGTGTGTGCACGTACTCTGGGGAAAAACTATCAACAGAGAGGAACTCTTATGACTCGGGAGTGTTTTGTGCAAGTGTTAATGCGCTTATCTGATTTAATAGACATGGAGGCATGCAGAACACGCTCATGTTCCCTCTTGCTTTCTCTTTTTCTCTCCAAAACTCCCATCTGACACACACACATACAACTCTGAGCAATGTGTTAAAGCAGCTCCTAATGTCTGTGCCTCTAGACACAGCGCTGGACTCCCTCCCTCTCTGCCAGCTGCCAGCTCCTGACCTCTTGATACATCCTCCTCCACATGGCCCACACAGCTGGTGCAGAGCCTACACAACATAGGCCACACACACACACACACACACACACACACACACACACACACACACACACACACACACACACACACACACACACACACACACACACACACACACACACACACACACACACACCCACCCACCCAGGCATAAGTGCGTGGGCAGAGAAAAACTTATATATTGACATAGTCAGACACTAGCACATATGCATAGATGTACATGTTAACATGTAATCATCATTCACAAAACACACTCTGCTGTTTCTCTCGCCCACACACAGATGCGTGCCCCTCTCAAATCTCAAGACAGACACACATCTTAAACCACTTACTACTCTCACTCCTTTTTCTGTTTGCCGGTAAAGGTGCAGAGGGCAGAGAGAGCATCCTGCACACCACGCTATTGTTCGTTCCAGCAACTCTGTTAAAGTACTCACCCAACTCTCCTGTGTGCGTCGCCCTGTCTTGTGTTCAGATCTGTCTGTAGTGTTATATGGTGTAGAGTTTTTGCATGAGAGAATGACAAATAGTTGGACATGAGGTGGATGGGAAAAGCATGAGAGAGTGATTTGTGGCAGATGATTGATTTTAAAGAGATGCAGGGTTATGGAAAGGGTTTTGGGTGTATTATGTTGTCAGTTGTTTCTCAAATTGTTCCCCATTGAGTGCAAAGAAAGAAATACAGTTTGAAGAAAATGTATATAATTTGTTTAAAATTAGTCCTTGTTCAAATACAATCACGTGTTAATACTACATCAGACAGTAGCCTTTGGGAATTTAAAGGCAACTGCTTTAGACCTTAATTTCATTCCAACATACCTGACCCTCCCCCGGGGTTTGTTTGCTCTTTGTGCAAAAAACACACACACACACACACACACACACACACACACACACACACACACACACACACACACACACACACACACACACACACACACACACACACACACACACACACACACACACACAAAAACACACACACTGTCACCACTTCACCCATGATGGCATGCTTCCTGTATAGGCCCCATGGTGCTGTATTGTCTGTTGCCATAATCAGCAATTAGAAAAATCATTTTGACGATTGATGGATCAATTTAAGTAATATTTCATACAAAACTGGCAGCTAACAATGTTTCCAGACTCTCAGATATAGATATGTCCTGCTTGCCTTTTTCTTTCATATCCTATTAAACATAATATCTTTAAGTTTTGAACTTAACAAGAAGTTTAAAGACATAGCTTCGGACCATTAGAAACTAGGATGGACATTTTTCACTAAAACACACACTCATACACACACACCACTTCATCAGCACTTCACCCATTATGGCATGCAGCCTTTAAATAGCTCCCATGGCGCTATACTGTCTGTGGCCATCATCAGCGGCTATCACCCTTAACTGGCAATGCCACTCTTTTCACCAGGCTGGGTCGGAAATATGCTCAACTATAACAGACAAAAAGTATAGAGGTGTGTTTGTGCTACTTTACTGACTCATTTTTATAAGTTTTAACATTCCCCCCAGAAGTGACACAGCAACTAACCTACACTATAGCACAGCTGGTTGGAATCAAAATTCATTCCCAGGGATATTTAAGTAGAGCCTGCTGGTCTTGACCTCAAGTCTTTTAATTTACAGGGAGATCTTCCACCATGTCAAAGTGAGGACTAAAAAATAAAACGTGTTTATGTGGGGGAACGGAAGTTTGAAATAGTTAAAATTCTTTATACATTGTTTTTACTTTTATTTGTCCCAAGACATGATTTGTTCTGTCCTGCTGTAATGGGGGCTTTAAGAAAGCGAGTGTTTTTGGTTGTGGAAGGGCAGCCTCAAGGCAGGTTATCAGCCACCGCAGGCTCCTCACTTGTAGCACGCCTGGTGGGCGTCAATATGTTGCCAGCGTGCTCTGTTGATGAAAACCAGACAGTCTGGAGCTGAAAGGTGAAGCACTAGCAGGCTAAAGGGATGGAGGGGAAAGATATACACTATAGTATGTTAGAGAAGGGAGCGTTGGAAGGGATAAGAGCAGAAGAAAGAAATATGAGAAGCAATGTGATAAACATTTGGTGACTTGGAGAAGAGTAGAGTGTAGAGGGATACATTTAAGAGGCTTACAGCAAGACACAGTAGATCTTTCATCTAGCTGTGTTTAATGGCAAACAGGAGAAAGGATTGATGTTCCATGGACTATCTCATTGCTTTAAAGACATCAGTTTACACATGAATTTAACAGCAGTACTCGTCAAACAATTTTATTTTTTTTTATCTCTCACTGGTTTGAACTCCAAAAGAGGAAAAAACAGCTTGAGCTTTCAAAGTGTTGCATGCAAATTCAATATAATGGTTTTCTCATTTTCCTCATCACAATCCAGTTGCTGCTAGAACAGAGAGACATGCAGCTATGCTTAATTGTCCAATTTGTTTCTGCCATGTGTGGAAACACGCCTAGCTAAGCATTGGCTGTTTGTATCTTCATTCATTTGACTGAGTTATATTTTTTCTGAGAAAAGTTGAGATCAAGTCACAACTTTGTTTATTAAGTTTTACCGGTTGCATATGGAATGATCTATAGCATGTTTTTACACATTTCAGTGAAAAGTATAAATAATTTACAGATTATTGATTCCATTTCTGATGTGTAATTGAATACATCAGGTCTTTGTGGAAACTGTTGAGGGATGCAAGTAAATGACACTACAAGCAAGGGCGGTTGGAGCTGAAATATGGGATTTGAGAGCAGGGCAGAGTGGCGGCAGTGTGACACAGTGCAGGTGTATTTAGGCGGCTGCTGGATATCAGGCAGGGAGGTGGTGCAGACACACAGCACTGACAGAGGAGCGGGGACGACAAAGTGCTGTTGATAAGGAATGGAGACAGAGGGTTACATGAGGGACTACTGGCTTCAATCCCACTGCACTAAGTGCACAAACGCACGTGCGCACACACACACACACACACACACACACACACACACACACACACACACACACACACACACACAGTTTTTTCACAGTATTTGTATTTTTCTCATATTCCATAGTTGGTAATCTTCCGGCAATGCTGAAGCAATGGCAATCCAGTTAAAGACTATTCATTCTTGAAAATATTTTATAAAGTTTTCAAATTAAGATTTCTATATTCTGTAATGAGGCGACGTATTCCTCATATGTCTGGATTTAAATAAATGGACTTCACCTGCAGAACAGTTAAAGTACCTTTCTAATTTTTCATTCAAGGTTAAACCAGAAGAATTTATATAAACATTATTTTAGTTCCCTTTCCACCTATGTGAGTTCATGAGTGTGTGTTTATTTTTGTGTAGAATCTCTTAGGATAATTATTTGAGAAGCGGTTCAAATAAAACTGGGTTACTTGGGGAATATACGACAGCAAAGCAACGGTTTATTGCATTAAATCCTACTTCAGGGCCACTGTGTTGGTAATGCAAACACACAATGTTGGTAATTGTAAGAGATCCCTTGAGTATTTTTTATTCTTTTTGGCATGAAAACATATTTTCTTGAGGAAAGACTAGTTCGGTACATAGGTCTGTCTTTTGCACCGGACAGACGCTCAATTAAACTTATATTTTGACAGAGAAAACTGGTTTAAAGTAAATTGGTATATTACAGACATTTTGAAACATTGAGGGGGAAATAAAATCAAAACAATTTTACTTCAGAAAGCTAGGAGGGATAAAATACGACAGAAAAATCGAGAGTATTGCCACGAACATAATTCATCCAACCGGCCTGTGGAAAAAGATATGGGAAACCTTCCAAAGTCCTCAGACTAGCTAAGGTGTTTAACAGACTAGTGAAGTATGTCTTTCAACCTGACACATGTCCAAAGTGAACAGAGTGACTCAGATGCTTTTCCTCTAAGTAAAATATATGCAATGTCTTTAGTACTGTATGCGTGTGGAGGGGAAATGGAGTGAGACAGAGCACGAGACAGGGAAAAGGGCAAGCGAAAGGCAGGAGGAAAATAACCTTGAAATGGGAAATAATAGAGGTGACGAGTGGTCACATTATCATGGCAGGGACTTAATATCTGAAACACTGAAGTTCAGTAGCAGGGGTGTGTGTAAGTGTAGGTGTGCTTTTTTATATCTCAATATTTGAGCTGATCTAAACACCAGACAGCATCAGCACACCTTTTTTCCCAAGGCCACAGAGTCTGAAACCTGGAGCTTAAACCTTCAGATGCAGCTTTTATTCCCAACCAGAAAAATGTACAGTGCTAACTCAACTTAGTTAGCTTTTAACTGAAACTTTTGTTTTAAATGCATCGTAATTAAATATTACTCATAAAATAAGGTTTGGGAGGTGGAGAGAGAGTCTATTACCACACCAAACTGCAATAAAGCAGAACAAAATGGCTGGATTTATTACACAATATTATTGTAAGTGTATTATTAAAATAACATTAATATTTAACTCATTTAAACATCACGGTTAGCATGAGTGGCAGTGTATCGCAACACCTGTATATATGCAGGATAGGTGATTATCTCAAATGAATAAAGTTAAGCTAAAAGAACAATCTAATAATAATTTCTGATTTTTAAACCCATTCAGAAGTTGGTAGAAAGCATTGTGTGTTGTTTTATCAGTGTGTACAGTATGGCATATTGTTTAGTTTGTCCTGCTTTCCATACAGTCTCAAATCCACTGCAATGCAACAGATTGCTGGCAGATGAGTAACTATATTAATAAAGCATCCCATTGTTGGAATTGTTTACATGTCGAGTATCTCTACAAGGACTTCTGATGTGAAACAAAAGCACCACCGCCCATTCCTGCACTACTTATCCTGGCTGCACACGGGGAGCATTCCTCTCCTATCATGGTCCATGCGAGCTGTGAAGCAGCCCAGCCCGCCTGCTCTTCATCACATCCCTGTGACAGGCCCAGTCGGCAGCTCCCTGATCCTAATTTGCTGCCTGGAGTTAGCGAGAGGTGGTCTGGCTAGTGTTAAACCGCTGGAATGATAAGACCCAGGTCCTCTGCTCTTTAAGTCCTCGTTTTTCCACATGAACCAATGGGCTCTTTTGTTTGAGGCACTGCGATGAACGTTGGCAGATGCACACAAACAACCATGTACAGGAACACTTATACACACACTCAGATGCAGGAACAAACATATCTGGACACACACACATACACACACACACACACACACACAAATACCAACACAGGCCCCATCACCTACTCCAAGCAAAACCCGGAAGATATATGACTTGTCTGCAGCTTGACGCCTGCTGTTGCGTACCTCGACAGTTCCTTGAGTGTGTAACAGATGATGTGTGTATTGTGCCAGAAAGCATGCCTGGTATGCCTCATGGCAATGCTCTGCACTCCAACATTGGGCAGACGGTCCTGCAAAACAGAAAAGGTTATTCTAGGCTCTCACTGAACCCAAAGATGCTGCACACCAGGTCATA
Source organism: Eleginops maclovinus (assembly GCF_036324505.1). Classification (NCBI taxonomy): domain Eukaryota; kingdom Metazoa; phylum Chordata; class Actinopteri; order Perciformes; family Eleginopidae; genus Eleginops; species Eleginops maclovinus. Next base: position 14,779,783 of record NC_086361.1, read on the forward strand.
TCTGCATTATTCAGCCTCTATCTCTGTATTTCGCCAACACCTGCATTACTACTGATTTTCACTTCTAGCCAATTTTATTTAAAAAGGATCAGCAATCTTTAATTTGATAAGAGCAAAAGTTTTACAACAATTGACACATCTCCCATGATTGCAGTAAACATAAAGGCTCAAACTAATAAATACTTTAGTCTCATACTGTAGTACGTTGATTTGAAACTGGACTGACTGATTGGTTTAGCATTCACATGGGAAAGGTTCAGGCTCCAACCAATCAGCTGTATATTCGCTAATCAGTTCCCTGAGGAAAGAAAATACATCTGAGCAAAGTGAGATGGAGAAGGAGAGCAATCCGCCTGCGGCAACACTGCTGCTCAGTTACCATCCACTGCATAATGTTATAGATCTGTTTGTGCTGGGTTTGACTGACAGGTGACAAACTTTGTCAGCAACCTTGCAAAAGCTCCCACTCCTACATATTTAAAAGACTCATATCAATGACCTTCAGTGTCAAACGCCAAACCAAAATATTGACTGAAAGCTTCCTTTCATCAGGTGCCAGTGGGAGAGTATTTCGCTTTCAGAAAGCATAATGCAGAAAGCGTAACAGGTCAGGCCGTTCATTCCCCCATGAATCATTCTCTGCTGTAAGGACGATCTTTCAACCCTTGTGTTGTTTCATTACGGGCTGATGAAGTACTCTAGCCCCGTGAAGTGGGGAATCTTGTTTAGCTTGGCCATGCTTCCCTGACCTTGGAAATTCATGAATGGTATATGTAAAACTCTTTACCCTAATTTAAATCCACAAAGAACCCTTATCCCTGTCATATTCTCTTTGAGCTGTACTGAGAAGAGCAAAAACATCATAACTTCCCTTGTACTCTTTTGAATGATGAATAGAGGGTTGCAGAGAAACCATTCTTTTCAAAGGGGAATCTGTCTTATCATTGAATGAGAAAGACAGGTTCGCAGAGGGTTCTGTTTCTTCGCTCTACAGTGGAAGTCACAGCATACGAATTAAGGTCAGCATTGTGTGTCTGGAAAATATAGAGCTCATACGTCTGCTGGAGAATACTTTAAAATAACTCCATCACTCTCTGCCGGTGTCTGTCTGCTCACATACATCTGTCTATTCATATCCATCACTCCTGTCGCTTTTCCTTGTCACTGTCCAACTCTGCCTATTGTCCTTTTTTTGAGTTATATCCGATGTCTACCTGACTTTTCTTCTTCCTTCTTGCCTTCCCCCCCTCAGTCTCTCCCAGATCCAAACATGTCAGTCCTCCTCAATAAGTGTCCAGACATCCCCTATGAGGTAACACTCCAAGGGTCTGTTTCATCTCCAAGCATGCCTCAGCTTGCTTGAGATCACATAAACGGCTTCAAAATAAAAGCAGCTACAAAAGTGCCGATTGTGGTAGCATCAACAGTTGCTCACACATCCAAGGCTGCCAGAGAATTTATTTTAGTAATGAGATGGAGAGATGCCCTGCGCATATCACAGCTTGGGCTTTGATTTATGCCGCTGAATGAGGTGATGCCGTAATTTGTGCACAAGGGGAAAACACACACAGCCATTTAGTGATGGGATCCAGCTCTGTTCAGTGGCACTCTCCCAGCCCATCTGGCTTCATTTACAATCCAGTTGGAGGCACACACGAACATTATACTTGGCTGTCTTCATTTTTATTGGTCAGCCTTGATTTATGACCATCAAAGTCCAAAATAATTGGCTGACACTGGATGTCTTTTATAAGTCGTGTTCAGGGGGCAAAGCTTCAGCTACAAAAAATGCTGGAAAATGAGTGAAAACAGAAGGAATGCATGACGTGATGCCTTGAGAAGGAGCAGCAGAGTCTCTGCGGCCGAGCTTCCACTTGTGTATTTTTATAACAGGCGCCTCCTTGGCCAGCTATGTATGGTCGTGCCAAGTACTTGTGTACACAGCGTTGGCCAGGTCATGTGACTTGTAGATGAAAAACATCTTTGCAGATAGGTTCAGTGACTAGAGAACACACAGAACTGTAATAGATACTGTAGAGTGTTTAAATCTGAAGCTAGATTGAATTACTCAAAATAATAAGAAAATAATTAGGATAGCTCACTCCTATATATGCTTTTACTGCTCACACTTTGCTTTTTATAAGGAAAATAAGTAAAAGAATATTGCATAATGTTTTCAGAGTCAGAAACGAAATTTCCCGTGGGAAAAAAACAATATCATAGTTCTATCCCTCATGTGTTAAACATTAAACAAAACCATCAACTCCAGTGTGATAAACTATCAATTTACCATGTTTTAATGATGGTTATTTAGTGTTCCCTGAATTCATAATTTTAGAGTACAAACGATACTCAACTTCATTTGTCCGTAAGCTTTTGTCTTGAAGCAGGCAGTGTACCTTTTTAAGTTGAATTACATTTAATTAAATGTAATATCTTGTAATCTGCATCTTTCAAGCCACTACAATAATAACACAAATATGGTCTTTAAAAATGATATCTATGAACCTTTAGTTTCAGTTAGTTTCTTACTATCCCTCCTGCTATTGTCACACCCTCTACATGCCTGCTACAAAACCGCTGGTCATTTAAATGTGTTTACATTATACCTTACTTATTTATTGTTCTGAAGATTTGTGATTATATTTCATGGTTTTACTTAAAAACATCCTTTTTTTTAATTTAATGATTTTGTCTTGTTCATTATTGGTGCAACTTGAGAAGTTACAATTTCATCGGTCTACCCTAAACAGTGATTTATATACATTTATTTAAAAATAAATAAATAATATATCTACAATTGGTTTTTACTTTGCAGTCATTGACAGAGTCTAATTAACCGACTTTACGGTAGCATACATTTAACTGACAATGTGAGTTTTATGAGATTGTATTATATTGTGTATTCTACCAGCAAATTAATTCCAATGAGCGATAGAGGATTTGTTTTTCAAGATGCGCATTGGCTTCCCATTGAGGCAATGCACACTGTCTGGTAGGCTTCTTATTAATACAGAACTTCTTTTATAATCGGATGTCTGCAAACATCCTTGAAACTCAAACTATATGAAAGTTGCTGTGTGTTCTTTTCAGAGAATGGCTCTAAAAGATTGAATGACAGGGGGAAAAAATAATAATAACCCAACAGACTGAGAGTAGATGAGCTGAGCCAAGCAGCTAGAGAGATTTTATTTCTTCTGCCTCCATCTTTTTTTAGTTTTTGGATGGCAGCCTAAAAATGTGCCTGTCGCAGATGTTTGGACAGAAGGTGTTTGCATGCTGTTCATTTATACACTGCCATACGGGACACAGTATGACCACCACAATAACCAGTAAGTAACACTCTCCATGTGCACAACGCCTCGCCAACTTCTACCTTCTGTTTTTGGAGGGAACGTGTACCCCCGTGGATTGAGACGTACCTTGAAGCTCCTGACTTGCCCCACCGCCACTGATAATAACGCTGCGACGGTAATAGATTTTGCATTAGCGACCTGTTTCGGAGGGAAAACAAATGGTTTGTAGCGGCGGCTTTACCTTGTTTCTATGTGTGAATGAGTGCACAGGTGCATATGTCTGCATGCACAGATTGCTGTAGACCAGAGCTTGTCAAAACTCCCACACATGCAAACTTCTTCATGACATGGAAGCTTTGCTGTGCTATGCTCTACTGCAGAATGCTACCCGGGCCATCTGTCATTTTACCCAAGAAGGTGAACAGACTGTGTGCCTGAACCGGTTCCAAGTTTTTCATGCTACCACTCCCACTACATATTGCAGGGGTACAGTATCACTGTCACCAGCTTTGTGCTGCATATTCATCCGTTTCAGCAGTTTCTCTGAGTTATACCAACAACAGCGCTGACACCCTCTCAAATGACCCCAAAATATAACCTTCCCATGAACACTAAAATATTGAAACATCCAGTATGCCTGAGATGAATAGGTTGATTATCCAGAGTAATGAACGATATAGTCAAGAATCTATAATCTTTAATATGGTGTATTTTTGATTAAAGTGTAGTAAGGAAGGGGCCTGTATTTGAATTAAATGCTTCTCATTATGCATCCATTTTTCAAATGTGAGGCCATGTGTTTGTTTCGTTATCATGTGTTAAGACAACATTTCTGTTCATTAATGCATCTTACCAGTACAGTGGAGATGAGGCAGACTGATGCAGCTCCAAACATATGCTGTTCATTTTTTATCCTGGAGCCATCGTTTCCTGCTTGAAATCTGGGATTATTTAGCAGAGAGAGAGAAACAGATCTGGTTCGATGCACAAGCGTCATTTTGAGGCCATAAAAACATTCGGTTGTGCAAAAAAACATTTTAGTTTCTTGACTTGCAGCCTGTCATTTGCACTGACTTCTACAATGGCCCTATTCCAACTCTCGAAGCCTTGGGATTCAAACTCTCATCATTGCTTTTTGACTTTAAGGTTAAGTATGATAACATCATTAAAGTATAGGCACTCTTCTCTACCAATGTGAGCATTTTTATAACCAAGCATAACATTTTGATTTATTTCTCAGTACTGGATCTTTAAAGTATTCAATTTGTGGGCTACAAAAGTGAATTCCTTTTTAACACCACTGATATTGGTAAAGAAACATTACAGTCTAAGTGTAATTGGCTTCAGCAGTTAAGTAAAGTCTATGCAAGGAGGTCCGTTTCCTCTCTCCGAGCAGACTGACTCAGTGGCGGGACATGTTGCTCCTAACTCGCTCCGACAGGAAAGACGCTCCAGTTCATTTCCTCATGCATTAGAGGAATAGCTTTTGTATTTTGGGACTTACGCTCAATTGCTTTCTTGCCGAATATAAAATCAGAAGATTGATACCACTTACATGTCTTTACGAAGGTACAGCCAGCAGCTGGTTAGCATAGGTTAGCATGAAGAGTGGAAGGCAGATTAGGAACAACCTGTTCCCAGACTACCACTACTTTTTGCTGTCCTTCGTCTGCTTCTTGTGTTGATGTGAACTCACTCAGGCAGGATTGTATTTGTTATAAATGAATGTTAGATATATGATACAGTTCTTGATTGATTGATACAGGTTTGGTTTTTCTAACTTACTCTGAGACTTTTTTCTTTCATCACAGTCCTACTGATCGCAGCATTAATGGGGAAATAATATGCTACTGAATAGGCTCTGCCCCTGTGCTGCAGGTTTGTGAATATGCATGGTTCGGGTTTTGGTCGGAGCAAATCAAGCAGCAGTGAGTAACGCTCTTTGTTGAAGTAGCCAAACCTCTCACTCAATTTCAATTTCTGAAATATGAACGAAAGACCTCAAGCAGAAGTAAGCCAGTCACCGTTCGGTTCAAAGATTTTTCTTCATTATTCAGGTATTGGAGGAAAAGATTACTGTAGAGTTCAAATTCCAGTTGTAAATAAAACATTTTAAGACATTTCTGAAGTTTTGAGTAATAAAACTTATATAAAGTTATGCTGGAAGTAGGCAATATAATAAGCCTTCAGCCAGAATGAAGTTACCAAATGTAAGTGATTCCAAGTACCACAAAAGAATGACTAGGAGCCACTTTTCTGAACAATGCAGCTGCCATCGTTTACCTTCCATTGTCTGCTTTTCCATTGGGGGAGGGAAAAAAAACAACCATTACAATTGAACACATTGCATTTGTTTACCCCCACACATGCAAATGATCCCCTCTACCCCCAGCTACCCCCAGTCTTAACAAAAAAAAGAGAGAAAATCACTTATTAAAATTCAGGTAATATATTCCTGTTTCTGAATTCTATTTGAGAAACGTTATTAATTTCATATATCAAGTTCGGAACGGCCATCTGTTCGCTGCGCACCACTGCACCTCTCTCCATCTGCCCCTGAGTTCCCTGTGCGCCGTTCTGCCGCCACCGGCTCCAAGTTTTTATGCACTCTGCCTTTTTGATTTGTCACTCATCACCGCCTAGGCCCATGTGACTGGGCCCAGGACGGCAGGGGCCTGGTGGGGGCATTCGGCGGTATCAGGAATGGTGACATTTCAGGTGATTCAGTCACTGTTGAGATTGAATAAGTGATTTTATTTTTTTTTGCTGTAACCATGGCTCTCACCTTCTGAACCATCTGTTGTTGCCTAATCTTCCTCCACACCTTCCCACTTCCTCCTCTCTTCCCTGTTTTGTTTTCATCTCCATCTCTTTTCCTCCTCTTCCCTTCTTTGTTTAACTCTATCTCTCCCCCCGGTGTTCTCTCTTCCAGATCCGACGCCCCTCTCCTCCCTCCCTCCTTTCTGTAAGTGGAGGAAGCAGATTGTGCAGTCGGCACAGTGCAACGTGTCCCTGCCACAGTTAATTTAGCATCTGTGCCTTCATGAATATGAATACATTTACACGTCCAGGATATAATTAGGTGGTGGAGTGTGGAGAGGGTTCACGACTCTCCAGGTGGGGAGAGAGAGAGAGAGAAAGAGGGGAGGAAGAGAAACAGAAAAGAGATGGAAGTGGGAAAGAGGAGCAGGTAGGGCTAAAACAATCTCCCAGGCTCTGTGACCTCTGTCGTCCAGCTAAGCACTCGCATCAATCATACAGAAATGGCTGGAACTACATGACTGAGGCGGTTTACATGCCTTGCACAGAGAAGTAGATGCAGAGGCAGGCTGCGAGGCCACTTCGTCTTCCAGCTCAATGTGCAGTTGCGATGCTGGTTGATGATTGCCTGCAGACTGTGTGTCTGTGTGTAAATGTTAGAAAGGCTCAGGTTGCATGTGTTTAGGCTACTGGTACAAGTCCTTTTAGAAGGTTCTTCATGCTGTTGGTGTTCAGTAAACACTGAGGGCATGCTTGACCTGATTTTAAGGATATTTGGAAATATTGAGTTCCCAGTTTGGTTGATTTCTGTTTGCATCTGTATGTATGGCGGATGATAATCCAGTCTTTGTCAGACTGGGCCTCTCACGAGCAATTATGGTTGTTATATTCTGGAAATTATTTTGCAACTCCATTTGATTCTGGGGTCATGGTCCTGTAACCAAAGGCAAGTTGCTCTCAATGGTTTGTAAATCATCAGAGAAATTATGTTTGGGTCTCAGCTGTCCACATACAGTTTTCAAAAGTGTTTTTTGGTAATGATGAGAACCTTCGTTGATTGAAACAAAGGTTAGTTTGGTAGGGGTGTCAAGGCTCATCTTCAGGGGTCAGAGCAGGGGCTTCAATATAAAGATGAGCTTGGAGGTTAACTGCCACATTGCAAGCAGCAAATTGGAGTGACCTGGGCATCTGATTTTGATTTTTATTCCACACTTAGTGTAGAGTTACATCAATAACTGCCAAGTGAGAGAAGGCCCTTAGGCAGAGCCAGGACCCTCTCAAGGGATTATATTAATGTATCCCTGCTGGGCCTGGAACACCTCAGCAGGCAAACGAGAAGTTGGAGGACGAAGCAAAGAAAACACATTTTTGGACTTCTTTGCTAAATATGGGTGGTTGAAAAGTTGGATCTTTGCATATGTGTAATTGCTGTAATTATGTTGTTTTAATATGTTCATGTAAAGTGTCAGATGTAGCATGTGTGTGTGTATCTTTGCACATTTTTATAATGCAGATTGCTTCTTTTTTGTTTGCTGCTTTGTTTGTCTCAGTAGATTAAGAAGCTCAGCTTGGCACAGAAGTCCATAAGTCATTCACACTGCGTAATGGTTTATTTGCCAAAGCGCTGTGCCATTTAGGCACCGGGGAGGCACAGTCTCCAAAATGTTTAATGTTGTGTAGTTTAGCCATATGCCACTGTTTTACAGCAAGCATTGCCTGTGTCATTACACCCCCGTGCATTGGGCACTTTCCATAATGGATCCATAACGAGAAGTTGCTGCAAATGAATAGCCAAACATCTTTGGGGATGTTTATTTAACACAGGTGTTACCCTTCTGTAAATATGATGGCGAGATGCCGTATCACAGGGTAAGCTGCCAGCCAGAGTTTGGTGTATTTGTGTGTAAAGGAGGCAGCTTGTTTTCTTTGGAGTATAAAAGGAGGAAGAGAAACTTAGAGCTTTAAAAGTCGAATTTAGCATTCACTGGTTGTCTCGGTTCCAACCTGACTGACGTGACAAAATCTCTCCATCTAACCAGCTTTCACAGTGAGTGATTTAAATGAGGGAATATTTTGAAGTGATACAACAATCTCTTCATTCATAAAACACGACATCACTCCAGAATCAGAGATGTCCTTCAAAGTGAAAAACAACGTTGTGTTTAAGGTTAAAAGTCTGTGATCAAACCTGCGCACTGTGCCACTCTGTTCCTTGCAAAATGCTCGCCAGGGGACCAAGCAAGGTAATTGATTTTGGATGCAGTCATGCAGGGGTAGTCCCAGCCACCGCAGATAAGAAAGAATTTCAAATCAAAATTATGTCTGCACTATGCATATGAATCAGATCAGGCCTAATAAAATAAAGGTATTAGCGGCGAGGGAGGTAGAGAAGTAATTAAAGCAACTCACCAGGCGACGCTCTCGCTGCGCTCTGGAGGTCGCATTTCTTCGGGGTGAGTTAAAACTTGTAGCATTTAACAGAAGGCACAGAGGTCATCTGACTTTGACTTCATTCCGACTTTTCAACAGAGGTTCAGGCTAAGTTTCACTGCTGTGCATCCCATATTTAAAAAAATGTATTATAATCCATACTGTGGTAGAAGTTATGGAAATAGGATTTAAGGCAGTGGTAGATATAACAGGGGCGATGCTGTTATACCTAGATGCATAGATTTTTTTGCAGACTAGAGGTCTTCTGAGGTCCAACATATTGAACCCAATCCAATATTGAAAACCTGCCTTAACCTGACCTGCATGAATAGATTTTCAACAAAATAGAAATAGTATCACCCTGGACAATTGAACCCATGATGACGATTGGATCCTTTTTTCTATCAACTGTTGGCTGACCTGCCATTTTTTGATGCAAAAAGTAATTCTCTTTGTCTGGGGTCAGGAGCTTTCTCTAGAGGGAAAGGGATTATTCATTCCTCTTACACACACTGTCTTTCTCTCTCTCTCCACTCCCCTCAGGGCTTGCCTTTGACTGTGTCCCTGGATGCTCTTCCAGTTGCCTTCTTGATCCTCACCCATCTGTGGCGCCTTCTCATTCTTTCACTCTCCCTTTTTTTGTTTGTCTCTCTTTTTATTGTTACTCCTATCATATTCCCTCTAAACCTACCAATCTTTTTCTCACTCTTTGACATGTTTTACCTTGGGGATAAACACTTCTTCTAGAAAGGGACACACACACAATAAACAGGGAAAGGAAAGGATGAGGCTGGTATGACTAGAACAGGTTTGGTTTAGGACTCCCACCGCTCGAGCAGGAGGAAATGTTAGGGTAGCGAGGTTGCTAGAGATAGCAACGTGCAGGAATGTGTTTTATCACAGCAACACATCCTGCAACATACACACATAACCCCACCACCACACACACACACACACACACACACACACACACACACACACACACACACACACACACACACACACACACACACACACACACACACACACACACACACACACACACACACACACACACACACACACACACACACACACACACACACACACACACACACACACACACACTAATGTACGTACAGCTTTCTAAACCCCAGCCCCAGGAGTTCTCAGAGGAAAACAACAACAGGAAAAGAGTCCAGGACAAAAATGTCACCAGCATGCCATGCTATTAGGGTATTCTTGTATGCACGTGTTTGTGTTGTGTGTGTCTGTCAGCGTGTCTGTGTGAGCGATAGGAAGAGAAATTTAGAAGGAGTGACAGAAAAAAAAGAAGCTACAAGTTTTTATTCTTTAATAATGAACAAATGAATGCGTTTTGGTTGTGTGTGTGTGCAAAATGATATTTACACACATGCATGTGCACACACTCACATGCACATGTTGTCTTATGAAGCAACTTATATGGTCCTGTTTTATCCCTGCTGGATTTTATCTGCTGGCTGCAGAATCAGTCCAATCCAATTTATTCCGTCCTTCACCCTCGCAGAGTCATTTACGCCTACTCTAATTTCCGTATCATTTAATTCTGCTCTCTATCTTATTCTCCCCTCCATTTTCTCCTGACACCACATTTGGAGTTCTGATCCCAAAAAGAAATCATTGGAAAAGTTTCAAAATAGTCGCATAGCATGGTTTGTAGCTGGGTTTATGCAAAGCAAGGAATAGAGACAAGTGAATGTCACCTTGGTTTTACTTAAGATTGTTGACAGAAGAAATGTAATTACTTCCATTCAGTCATACAGCATCTATAGACACATGCTTTATTAAATATATATTCACAATCCTGCATTGTTATAACTAAATAAATACAAATTCTGCTGCCTTGTTGATGAGTCACAGTCACTGAAATCAGCATAGTTAGTAATGTACTGTAAGTGAATGAAATAAATCATATTTACAGGTTTATTTTCTGTGTATTTTTAGGACAGTAAGCACATAATACTTTTGCATATTTGAATTTGTTAAATGCTTGACATAACCATTTGACTCTCTACAAGTTTTTTAAATGAGTATTGTAAATCCCCAAGTTTGATGAAAGTGCAGCTGGTCCAATAACACGAGATGACCTCCAAAAGTTGTTTCTTTGTCCTGGGAGACAGTAGTAAATGTGCCAAGTCCCCAGTCTTGTCCGCCCTGCAAGCGGGCGCCGGGCCTGGCAGCGATGCCAGTTCAGAGACGGGTAGGAGTTCTGCAGGCCATCTGGGAAAGCTCCAGGAGGATCCTGGGAGAGCATGGCGCTCTGAAAATGCCCCAAAATTATAAACACAAGTGCCCAACCAGACAAGATGAGCCCAGGCACATTAACACACCACGCAGAAAACACAAGGGGAGCTTTAACTTAAAACTGAAGAGTTTAAATGATCATAGATGCACCAGAAACATCTAGGTAATAGAAATTGATTTGTTTAAAAGAGTTATGGTTTGTTTACTTTGAAAACACATCAGTGAACAAAACATATACCTCTGATGTGCTTTGGCTTACCAGAGCTTCTCCCTAAAAAACCTTTCCCTCAATAGGTTCATCGCATGAAAACGATTCAAGGGATGAAAGAGAATATTAAAAAATGCCAAACTATATATTTATATCTTAATGGTCAATTTAGGCAGACTGAATTGCTTTGAAGTCTTTGAAATTTTAATGATGACCTTGATTTTTGTGTGAAGCACATCAGTGTTTCTTGCTGGTGTTCAAAGGCCCCAGCACATAAACGACTAAAGTCTGGTTGTCAAATATAATCCCCAAGGACACCGGTGGGTGGTAGATGTGGTAATTAATTACTCAGTGAAGATGTAAGCATTCTTTCAGAAATCACGTTTTAAGTAAACTGGTTGTTTGTGTTTGCCTTCTCAGCTAAAGCACATTTGGATTGCCTGACCTCTGAATTCAAAGGAAATTATAGATGTGTAATATTCGTCCACTGCTTCAAATGTTTGGATTAATTACCATGTCGAACATATTGTTTAGTGTGGTATGCAACTCTTTTTATTGGTCCTCTATCAGACACCTGATGGAAAGTACTGGTGTGTTAAATCTTAAGCTCTTTCATCTCCTTCTCTCCCTCAAAGGCTCTATTGATCACGCAGCACTGTGGTCAATGTTACAACCAGCCCCCACGCCGTCTTTGCTTAATGTAGTCAATAATCGTAATGGTGTGATCAGTGCGGCCCCCCGTGAAATGGCTGCACAGCTGTGACTGCTTCATTTGACTGGTGGGAGAGCTGGAGGAGAGGAAGAGGAAAAGATGAGATATTTTAAGGGGAGCCGGAGTAAATTAAATTAAGTGATGGATGGATGGAGATGGATGGATGGATGAGTAAGTGATGGAGTGAGTGAAATGCATGCATGGAAGCTCAAGTTTTCATTTAGAAAAGCGTAGAGATATATAAAAAAAATAGCCAGTGTTTTACAGCATAACAGATGGGAGGATTGATGGAATGCTGGGATAGCGGAGTGACGAGGATAGAAGGGTAGAGGTAAGGGGGGATGGAGGACTCTTAAAGCATACAGGCATCCAAGCATCCCAGAAGAGGGAGATTAATGGCGTGTGCGTCTCCGTCACAGTGGCACTTTGTGCCAAGCGCCCCCTCGTAAAGCACCCCCACACACATCTGGCACGAGCGTTGGGCATGGGGCGACAATCATCTTTCTCTGTTTCTCTGGAGGAAAGAAATTCCTCTTGGCACAACTCTACCTTGTGTTTATTTCTTTTATTTAACCTTTATTTAACCATATCAGTCAAATGAGAATGGATTCTCATTTACAATAAAGACCTGGCCAAGAGGCAGCAACAGAAGGTAAGTTGACACAATTAAACATTAAAAAAAGAAACAAAATCAGCAATAATCAATACACAATTAAAAGAATCACGATATATTATATTACTGTTTGTACTGCGTTCCAGTGGAGAAAATTCATAATCATGTGCAGTTTTACAGATGGTAAGGCATTAAAAGTTTGTAGTTTAAGTATCTTTTGCAACTAGAGTGGCAAACTGTAATGAGTGACCGCCAAAGGAGCTGCGTACTATACAAATTATCACTGTAATGAATTTGTTGGAACTTAAATTGTGGTTTCTGTTGAAGATAGTCATATTCTATACCTATAATTACTTGTGTTTTATCTTTTCCTCTGAGATGTGATGTGCCATTATGAGCACAGCCTTCTTTATCTCCATCCTTTGTGTTCATCTGTCAATTAAAGCACTTACTAACCGTCCTATTGGGAATGTTTTTCCATGTTACCCTCATGTACAGAGTAATACAATTACCTTGTTAGTCACTGATAAGATTACTCATATTGAATATAAATGAATGCAAACAAGTATATGGATTTGGTCGTAGTGCATTGCTGAGGCTATATTCAATAAATATTTAGATGGTATATCACTAAATTAAAAATGCTTGCTAGGTAATTTTCTAATTTGTAACAACTGTACTGTACGGCAGATGATATTTTTTACATTACTTACTCATTTAAATTATATCAAGGGTTGAAGTTACGCATAATTAGGGCTGTACCGACTTTGAGTGACATGTTGGTACCATGTTGGTTACCTTTGGGTGGCTAGTTCCCTGCACTGAGTTTGTTGGAGTTAGCAGTGCTTCGAAACTGCTCTTCAGAAACATATGAGTGTATTAACAGAGCCTAGATCCCTATCATATGTGGGTAAATAGTGGTATGAACAAAGCACAGGGCTCTGAAACCTGCCAACAGAAAGATGTCTGTCTGAAAGCATGCACAGAAGTTACTGTGAAGCTGTTTAATTCATACCTGTACATTCATTCTCCCTCTTCTTTTCATAAAGCATGACAAGGTTGAAGGACAGGCATAATTCCGGCTTGAGACCAGGGTTTGCATGTCCTGTGCGTTGAGGCTGCACTTCCGTAAATATATCATAGTCTTGGTTGAATGCCTGAAGTCTGTGAAAATGACTTGAGTTGCCAAAAGTATATCATATCTCAGTGAACTACACCTATTGCCTTGTTACAGCCCTGACTGTGCAGGAGTTTCCTTGTTCAGTATAAGCTGTTGGTGCAGCTCCATTGGCTTCCAGCTAAACCAAGTGTAACTTGAACTCTGAAAGCTGCTTTTGACATGGGCCAAATGGCAACTTGTCAGGGAGATTTGACTTAAATGCTGCATGAGAGGTGTTGAAATGTGTGTGATTGGCGGTGAGAGGTGAGCAGAGGGTTTCGTTTGCATGTGTGTGTGGTTTGAGGTTTTTAAAGCACAAAAACAGTTTGTATTGGGATATGTGTGTGTGTTACTGAGCATTGAATATGCGTGCCCTCGCGTCCATGTGTGCGTAACCTATCTGAGGGTTGGAGGCGATCAGTCTCTGGTGGATTACTGTCGGCACCGGAGAGCGGGAGCGTTTGACGGATCGGCCTCCCCCGCGCTCGGGACGCTGCGTTCCTACACAGATGGCGTAATTAACGGGAGGCGAGCCAGGGAGGAAAATTTATCTTTGATCAGCACCTTCGCGCCAGATTGTCATCTATGTTAATACGATGATAGCATCAGTGCGCACGCGTGTACACACACTCACATGCACACACCGCAAGAGATGGATGGTGATAGAATAGAGTCTAGGCAGCAGTCAGCCCTGAGGACATAGGGTTATGTGTGCAATAACACACACACACACACACACACACACACACACACACACACACACACACACACACACACACACACACACACACACACACACACACACACACACACACACACACACACACACACATATATTGTCTCATCCTAATCCTTTGTTCACGGCATGGCACTGCACCCCCCCACTGTGAGGAGAGCTGGGATGATCTGTGGAGGGTGGCTCAGATGGAATCATACACACACAACTGTAGGTTTGAAATGTGAATGCAACGATAAAGAAGATATCACTTAAATGCCACTTGGGAGATTACTAACTTTTTTGTACTTGACAAAACTAAAACACACTAAAATATTACTACAAATGTTGTGATGCAAGCTATCCTACACATACATCAACTTATACAACAAAGTCTTAAAATCTTAAGGTATAAAAACTATTTGGGTGAAAGCACCAACAGCATAAAAACAAATCTACCTCTACCATTTGCCATTGTGTGTGTGTGATGTGCATGTGTGTGTAATTGTTGTCACAGATGAGCTCCGCCACGTGCATACTTTCACCCCAGTGAGACATTAGGAGTAATGGTGTGTAGGTGTAATGGCATGTGCCATAACATCTGGGCTATGGGCAACCATAAGAGACAAGGGGGAGAGAGAGTGTGTGAGAGAGAGAATGAGAGAGAGGTGGTCTTCAAGGTCTCCAGGGACCATACATGCTGTGAAGGTAGGAGGATAAATGACAGTAGGATTGTTGATGTAATCAAGTAAAAAACGGGAAACTGAACAAAGACACAGACATACAAAAGGTAGTTTGGAGGTCAAAGCGAGGCAGACTAAAGGGAAGGTGAGGTAGAGGGAACGAGGTACAGTGAGGAAAAAGAGATGAAGAGATGGGAGAGTTTTTTAAACTGAAAGAAGAATAGAGGAGAAATAAAACCCCATGAGGGAAACAGGAGCGTATTGGTGAGCTTTTCCAAACAAACTAACAGGATGCAGGCAGACAGAAAGGTAGGCAGACATGCAGACAGGCAGAAAACGCAGGCAGACAGACAGCAGGGAGAACAAAGGCTGTGTTCCTCCGCCTCGCTCTGCTGCTCCCCAGTCCATCTGCTGCTTCTGCACACAGCCTCCGATCTGTTTCACACTCATTTTCAGCTTTCTCGCTCATCTCCATCCTTTACTCCCTCTCTATCTGGCTCCCTGAACTCCTCTCCCTTGGTGAACACACACATAACATATTGTTCATTTGCATCCTCAACTTGTGCCATCCGTCCTACAGTATACCTATCTTCTTTTCCTCCATGGTTCAGTTTCCTCTTCACTTCCATCTGTTATTTATTTTAGATTTTGATATATGAAACATCCACCACTTTGATACAGTACATACAATATTTAATACATTCTGTTAAGGTATTAGAAGAATATACTGTTCAAATATGTACAACAGAAGATGAGTCTTGAAATATGTCACAGGTATGGTGTAGTTTTTAAGCAGTACGACAGCAAAGTGTTTGTTAAATAATAGTGTTTGATACTTTCGCACCTGTTATTATTTCAGATTTCTGTATATGTGTGATCGTAAAATGCACTCCTGGTGAAGCAGTTTTGCAGTGACAAACTCGTGATAATAAATAACTAAATATTTGTTTTCCTAAACTTGATTCAGCCAGATATTTAATAATGTAGAGAAATACCCCACTGGGTTCCCACCTAGAACTAACTTCTTTAAATAATCCTCATTCCCTTAAGTTTTTTAATTTTCCTGCAGTATAGATTTGTGTATATTTCAAAGTAATACATTGAATATGTCAATCATAAAAATCTATGATACACCTGAAAGTATCACACTTCTTTCCTTTCCTCACCATGTCTTTGGTTATCAAAAAACAAGCTGATGAAATCATTGGTCAAAGAAGGAAAAAGAAGAGCAACATCTGTTTCCTGCTGACTAAAACAGGCACAGCTGTGCATCAGTGCCCTAAACATCCTTCTGTTAAAAACAAAACTCACTGCCTGTGCTGGTGAAGATGTTTCTATTTGATATTGACTGATTTCAAGAAAAATATATTATATATAGGGTAGAAAGTTATAAAATAATGACAAATTATTAAGCCTTAAACTTCAATAAGATATAATAGTAATACTTTTTCCCCTTGTCAAGCTGGTCTGCTACATGAATGACAATCATAGTTTCCAAATCACACAAAAAAGCTTTTATCAAACTTCGGTCACAACATCTTTCAGTGTGATAAGCAATATTCGATCGGATCGATGTGTGTGTATGTTTATTTTTGTGTGAGCATGTACAGATAATAGGAAACTTTATGCATACAAATATATGTCTGTCATTCTAATTACAGGTCAGAGCTATACAGACTGCTGCGCCTGTAAATCTGTGTATGTATACACTTACATGCAGATGTGAGTATTTACATGCTTTTGCATGCACGTGACCTCTCGCATCATTTAGCTGCTGGTGACTCTCCAACAGGGTTGCCCCAGCGACAGCCCATAATACAGTTTATAATAATGGGAGATTTGCTTTCATGAGCTAAGCTCCGGGAATGTTTGGACCTCCCATTTAGACGCAACAGGAGCTTGGCACAGACTCTGCACAGGTGCAGACTCGGAGAGAGCGAGAGTGAGAGAGAATTGGGTCCTGCGTACAACATCCAACATCTGTGTCAATGGCTGTTGCACAAATTTTCACCAATAAAACAGAGAGCAAGGGGAGAGGAGAGAGTCAGAGAGAGAGAGAGAGAGAGAGAGAGAGAGAGAGAGAGAGAGAGAGAGAGAGAGAGAAGGAGGGATTCAACATCTGTCACAGTCTCTTATGCTTTCTACTAAATTGAGAGAGAAACAGAGAGAAAGGGAGGTAGGAGCCTAAAATAGCAGAGAGAGAAAGTTGGTAGCTAGCCAAGCCTGGATGAAGCAATCTACATCCAGCTGTTGTACTGTTTGTATATCAGAGAGGGGACAGAAGGGGAGGCAGGGAGGACGGCAAGGTAAGATGCTACTGAAGGTGGGGAAGTGGAGGGGGATGAAGGGGGAGGAAGATTAGAGTAATATGCTGTGAAACCATGGAGGAAGTGAAAACACAGCGGGTCCACAGGTTGGATTTATGAATAGAAAATACTGTATATCACTGACTTTAGGGCAGTACAGTATGTTTTTCTTACCTGGAACTTAACACACAGTAATCCCATTCCAAGTCCATCTCATCAACCCAATTTATATGAGTTTTGAGCCTGATCTCACTGATTCAGATACATGTTTAAAATGTCATGTGCTCTACCTATCTGGTGAATCCTTGTTCAAAACCATAATCTTAACCATCAATTTATTTTCTATACACATGTTTGATGTTCAAAATTGCGAAATTCTAGTTGTGGCCCCTCTGAATAACCCTGGAATTATTCAACACAAAAGCCAAATACATAAAACAATGGCAGCGAGAAATATTTGGAATTTGTTTGTGTTGTCGACTGTGTGTCCTTGAGTAAAAGCGCGAACAGATTAATCAGTTTGTGGGATCTGAATATTTTTCTTTTTTGTGTGGTGCCTAACAAATTGATATTTACAAAACAAACCATTTCATATTTTCCATTTTGTTATTTGCCACTTTTGAAATGACAAACAATCCAATTCATTTAAAAAAGCCTCTTTTCATCTTCACAACTGCACTGATTGAGCCCGTAGTGATTGACATTCTTTTATCATTTACAATAAACTCTGAAAAGTAACATTTTTTTTATTCAACAAAGTACACAGGACATGTCAAATGGAAAAGATTGCCTTGACTTTTAAAAAGAAAGTGGCTTGAATATATTTGATGGGGAACTTTTTTTTAAAAACACCTGCTGTCATTCTTTTTGTGTATTTCTTATTTTTATTTTTTTAACCACATCCTGAGTTTTCTTGATGGATAAGTGGCAGTTTTAGGGGGTTGACGTTGCTTATGCAGAAATCAAAATGCTTTTGAAATTTAGAAAATCATCAGGCTTGAATAGGGAACAGAAAATGTGAAAAGTGGTGCTCTGTTAATGTGATTGCATGTGTCGGAGCCAAAACCAATCTTTTTTTCGACTATTTATTTGAGATATTTTCTTTTTACAGTCAAATGGCTAAAATGAAGGTGTTTACAAGCAGAGTAGAGTTGACAGGGGAAAAAACAGTTAGAAAGAACCCATATTCTTCCTCTAATGTGAGGAAGTGTATTAAGCTATTTGTTTTATTTGCATCACATTTCTTTAACTGGATCAGTCCAACAAATCAATAAGTACAAACAATGGAAAGTCTGTTGTTTTGAAACTATTGTTGTCACCATCTCCTGAAGTCACCTTGACTTATTTTCAACACCCAGCTAGATCCTTGATTTTTGTTTTCAACTCAGTCCCGAAACAATTTTCTCTCCTTTTGAGTTCCTTGCGTCGACAACACCAGATTGATTCTTGGCTGTTACCCATGCATAGAAAATGTTGCCACAATGTTGTGGATTGCACCCAATGCATAGAATGTAGTTACGACTGTCGTTATGTTTTTGCAGAAATGTTTTGGAATCCGTCAATACTGATAATGACGACAGTCTTTTGTAGTCAGAGAAAAGCTGCGTTTGTTCATTTTGTTTGGATTTTCTTCCAGGAGACTAATAGCTGTCCTCTTTTTGTGAGTTTTCCCTTCCATTTGAAGAACAATAAAACTGCATGATGAAGGAGGTATTTGTTTTTTCAGACCTATTCTAATGCAACAAATAAATAACATTTCTTTTAAGACTTTTCTCTATACATGGATATTGGGTTGTGAAATTGTTGAATTGCCAAGTGAAGGACTTTTGAAAGTTGGATGAAAATGTGTGTAACATTTGTTTATTAAAAAGCAGCGTGTGCACTCGAATCCCCTTTGTAGATAAAGCGAAAGTTTAAAACGTTTGAATTTTCCTTGAACTTGATTATATCCACACATTCACATTACTGCATCTAAGTGCCGACCCCAGGATTTATTTCTCACTTTGTCCTTTTGTGTTTTGTGTTCCATTATATAAAACGCATCTTCACATCTCCATTTTGTGTGTTTGTCGCCGCTTTATTAGAATTTATCGGCTCATTAAGATTCATAGCGGCACTAATGGTTAATGGGTGCCCCACACAGCTCATCAGTTCAATGCATGGCTAACCTCTCACTATTAGCGAGATCAAGGGACGCAGCTCTCTTTAAATGGAGAGAATGAGTCGAGTTTATTGCATTAGAAATATGAATAATGTCTTGTATGTAGTTTCTTCTTCTGTATATAGATCTGCTGTATGTAGTTTCGCTCTTTCTTTTCACACATAGTTGTGTGAGCATATGCTTTTCATAATCACACTCACTCCTGTCTTCTGCACAGGCTATTAACCTGTCTCCTTTCTGCAGAATCTCTATAATTTGGCCGTCAATTATTAAAATTCTACCTGCTGGCACGTGGCAGGTGAAAAGATGCTCTGCACTCATTCTGGACTCCAAAAAGACTGACGGCTAATACGCACGGGCTAATGTGAGCGTGATGTCGTGGGTACTGCAGGTTTGACACTGGGCCCAGCACACTGAGTGGATAATTGCATATGTGATGAGAGGGGTTGGGGAAAAAGGAAGGGCTGGCGTTTGCTTAACAGTACGAAATGTTATAAAAAATTGGCCACCGGTTGTGTTACTGTAAATGGGGACAGACAGTCATTTCATGTACTTCATACTGAATATTTTACAGCTATGGAGCCTTGACATTTAAACAAAGACCCACAATGTCATTGATAAAGAGTACCCGAATGAGTCCAATTTAATAGCAGAGATTTTAAATGTGTGCATCTGCAGGATTAAACGCCTGCAGCTGCATTACTTCCAAATACTCCCAATGGTTGGAAGGAATAGCTGGTGCACAGCTTTTTCTGCAGCCTGCTAAATATGAACCTGTGAGTCTGTGAGTGGCTTATAAGCAATGAAGTGCTTTGCAACTCATAAAAATACCAATTATGACTCACTGAGAAGGCAGGGGACTGTAATAGTTCGAAACAATTGCCACTAGCAGTGACAAGACTTGTGTCCGGAAGTTAGTGCACTCGTAAATCCATCCATGCACGTTTCACATATTGTTTTTGAATGGATGGAGAGAAAAAAAGGAACAACATGCTTATTATTGAGCTTTTAAGGTCTTTGGAGATCTTTGAATGGATCCTGATTAACCCTGTTTCAAGTATGGTATGCTAAGCTAACCAACTGCTAGCTTGAGCAAACACTTTGCGTACAGAAGCGATTATCAATCCCTTAATCTCTGCCAGAAATTAAATTAAACGAAAATGTCAAACTACTACTAGTTTCTGTGAGTTTGCAATCATTTAAAATGGTTTAATATTGTTTTCAATGTTTGAAGTCGTTTCTGCAATGAGTTCTTAACAAGAAGTATAGTGTTACTCAACAACTTGTACAGCAGCATGTCTTTTATATTTTTGCAGAGGAATGGCAGATATAGGTATATCAAAAGAGAAAAAGAGAAAAAGCTAAATATTGCAGAAACTATTTCACGTTGAGTGTGTGGTTTTTGTATTGTTTGCGCCTGTATGTCTGCAAGACTGTGCTCAAAAAAACAAACAAAATACAGAACCATATTGAAAAAGCTCTTTCCCTTCAGGCTAATACGAACCATACAGTCCCCTGCAACAACTTGCCAAGAACAAAATGGTAATGGTGGAACGTTGAGGGGGTGCGCTTGATTATTTATTTGTGTTTCAACAGGGGAAACCGGAGCTCCGTCACCACTGTGAGTCATAAAGCCTGTTTATTTAGAAACCAGAACTTGCTGCTCAACAGGCCGTTACATCTGGTGACAATTATATCATTCAGCTCTCGATCCCACATGCTGAATTCAACTCATATGTGGGAGTTGCATCACATCAGAGTGTGTTGAATTGTATGTGTGGTGGTGTGTGTGTGTGTTCTACATGCTTCACTACATGGCTTTACTTGTGATCCGAAAAACAAAACACAATGTCAGTTCAAAGGCATCGTATTTTTTGTAATGAAGAGATATCCAGGCCACTACCAATATTTTACGTGCGTCTTTCCCTGAACGATGAGGCTTGGACTGTTGACATTCATTCGACTGAAAATGTCACTTTGTGTTCTTGTCTGGGTCAAGATTTTTTCCATTAGCTTTTATCACTAAACTGATGAGGAATGGATTTCAGGAGAATGGCGAGGGTTTCTGTTGTGGTTTCTTTTCTTATGTGGCTCCAGTCCAACAGCTGCTTCCCGCCATCACTAAAACAGAGCTCGGCTGTCGAGGGAAAACATCTTGCTTCATTTTAGCCGTGCTGTTGTTAAAGGACTTGGAACAGTCGCTCACTCATCTCCTCACTGCTCGCTTTTTTGCCCTCCTCTTGCCTCCTCCCCTCGCTACCCCTCTCCTCACCTCAGGTCCTGTCAAACCTCTCACCAGGGGAGAAATAGAAGGTGTGTGACTCCTCTGCGTGGAGTGTGTATATGTGCGTTCTTGTCTGTTCAGCCACGTGTGTGTCACAATGTGACTCAGTGTGTGCTCTGTTAAAACCCACTGTCTCCAATGCCTTACAAGGCTCCCTGTGTATAATTTGTGACCTATTACTTTCTTCCCATTGCATTTGAAAGATATGAATTAGAGACTGCCAGGCGGCCATGCTGATTAATGACAACCACAATTGATCCTTTTTATATTGCCACGGGTGAGAAATCAGGCATTGCAGAGCTAAAGAGATGGAGAATGATGAGCATGAGCATACATTTGCACACATCTATGATTATAGGGTTGGTGTGTTTGTCTCCACATGCAATTTCTGACACTGGGATGGAGTTATTCTAATCAAACCAATGGTGGAGCATGATGGAGCCAGCTGTTTGCCAACGATGCTACTCTCTCTCTCTCTCTCTGTCTGTGTGTGTTTTCATGTATGTGAACCCATGTGGGGGACTGGGTCTGCAGGGGGGTGGCATTTGTAATGTGTGTAATTTAGCACACATCTGGTCATATACACACCACAAGGGAAAGAAGAGTTATATTAGCACACAGCGCGCACACTTGAACAGACCTACACACCGCTAATTAACCTGGTGCTTCTCACAGCTGCTGGCCTCGACTTTGCTCCTGCCAAGGCGGACGTGGGTGGCTCCTCAACCTAAATCAATCCGCACTAATGGCTGGTCTACGCTCCCCTGCGTCTTTACCTTGCTGCCTGTCAGCATCCTATCTACCTGTCTTATTTGACAAGCAACTCCCACATCTAGGAGCCACTGTGATCACTCAGGCAACTCAAAGGACTCGCCGTTTTGACGTTGCGATGTCGAGATACTGTAAGTGTTGCAGAACTGGCTGAAAGCTTATCTCTGATCTCTTGTAGTATTTAAGTGTTTGAACGAGGTAATGTGTGCTTAAATTCATCTATCGCTCCTAAGTGAATTCCCTACTACAAGTAGCTGAACTTTTCCCTTGTTTTATCATCTGCCCTAGCTGCAGTCATTTCCAACAGGAGTTCATGTTAAGGCCGTTTAAACTATTCATCACATTAGAGCTGACATAAAAGCCTCCCGTTTAAATTGCACGTTGATTCAGTGGTGAAGCCATTCACTTAGATTTAGAGATGTGGTTTGGAGAAGAATGAGGATTAAGATTCATGTTTAGGTGAGTCTCCGTCTGCAGTTTTCTGCATTTTCTGGCAAGCTAGCCTATTCTTGTCACAGATTATCAGTTACACTTACTCCATCAGCAGCTTGCAAGCCGACTAGAAATGGTCTTGTCATCAATGAGCTTGTTGCCAGTAACCCCGGTTTGAGAATGGGACCCAGAACAGAGTTGGAGCCGTCTGAATTTATATGCAGCTGACTAGCTGAGCTTCTCACAGCCAGCAGGGCCTTAAAAGGGAAAAGGTATGAGGAGAAAGTAGCTGTTCTGTGTCATTTCCACAAAAGCAGACATTTGTCTTCTTTTGGCCTTCCTCCCCATGCCGACAGAGGTCATGAGTTGGTGTTGTGTAAGCAGGCGGGTAACAGTGATTCTGTTCAAATCAATAGAATGATATGAAAGTGACAAAAAGGCAAAGAGCACGTAGAAACAACAGAAACATAAAAGATAAGCCAACTGGCGTAATTTAATTGTGGGATAGGTTATCCATAGAAGGCCATTCATTTCACCTCAAGATCACATGGCCACAGAGAAACAATGTCGAAATTCCTAAAGAATGGAATAATTATCCATCGTTAAACTTCACTTCTCTCTGGCTTGTTTTACTATTGTTGCTATTGGCCTTGCTCTTGGAGTCCCTTGTTAGCTTTGATTATTTTAGCTGGGGCTTCAGGTGAAGACTTTTGGAATTGGACAGGGAGTTTGTACAAATGTGTGTGGTAAGGGAATTAGGAGAATGCCTCCATCCCCCTCTCCTCCAGAGACAGAGCTGTACTTTAAACAGCTGGAGGAGGTCACAGAGGGGCTACTGAGAAAAAAAAGAAAAGCACCAAATAAAGGCAGGGGAGTTGTGGGTCCCTTTGCTGAAGCAGTTGTGTGAACTTGTAAATCCATCAGCTTTATTTCAGAGGGGCTGGCAGCTCTAATGGACGCATCTAGTTAATATTTTATCAAGTGTATGATGTGTGTGCGAGTTCATGGGAGAAGACAAGGGGTATTGTGATGGTGTCACACTGCACAGGCATTGAGATGTGGTTGGCAGTTATGAGAGAAAGTGTCAGCAAGTGTGTGAAGAAGACATACTGTGTCTCTATCGCATAATTTCTACATCGTACATGCCACTGTAAAACAAGCTCGTACAAGGCGTGCAAGTAAAGATATTATATTAGGGAAGCATGACAAACATTGACATTTGTTTTATATTTATAGGGATAAGAATAAAAAGCATTGTGATAGTCCTTCAGCTATCTGAGTTTTACGGAAACACATATCACATTTCTAAAAACGTTTTTTGTGTTCTGTAAACTTGACTTGACTGGAAATAAGAGGGACGACTTGAATGAAATCAATGTAGTGTGTGTGTGTGTGTGTGTGTGTGTGTGTGTGTGTGTGTGTGTGTGTGTGTGTGTGTGTGTGTGTGTGTGTGTGTGTGTGTGTGTGTGTGTGTGTGTGTGTGTGTGTGTGCGCACGTGCGTGCGTGCGTGCGTGGGTGGGTGTGGGTGTGTGTGCACGTGCGTGCGTGGGTGCATGCGTGCGTGGGTGTGTGGGTGTGTTGCTGCCTGTACCCTCCAGAGTGTCTGCTTCACACGAGGAAAACATTGCCATTCTGGAGTTTTTCTGCCTCATAGACTCACAGCTGCTGTTTCCCATATGAGGATATTTGTCAAAACCCATACAGTAACCAATCCATTTGAATGTTAACACACGGTCGAGAAAGCCATATGAATAAGGAAACGGTTGATATTACAAACATGCGCATAAACACAAATGACGCTTGAATTTGAAAAAACAATAAGACCTGTTTATGTTACAGTAAACGCCATTAGATACATCTCTCTCAAAGTGGTTATATCCTAGATAAACCATGCATTATTTGTTTTTGTATTTAAATAAGTACACTATGCTGATATTATATTTCATCTGGCATTGGGGATAGAAAACATAAACACCCAGTATGACACAGTTTCATTCCACACGTCGCTTAGTTTTGGTCATGGGCCTTATAATGAAGTATTGACCAGCATGGAGTCAGGTCATGCTCTATCTAGCCACCCACCTTGAGGCTCGAGTCCCAGAATCCCTCCTTAGTCAAAGGGGCTGGGAGCAGTGAGCAGTGGGGCGGTCATGGACGGCTGTACACCGACTCCAGAGGATGACTGCGAGGCAGAGAAAGACAGACTTCAAACCCAGATGGGCTTTGATATGGACTCTGAACTGGTCCCTTGTCATCTAATGGATGGTGGCAAGAGAGAGATAGAGGAGGGAGGAGAAAGAAGGCCTCAGGAGTTTTTGAAATGAATATACTTGTATCATGATCAAAGGGGAACTATGAGAAAGAGGGGAGGGGTAAAAAGGCAGAGAAACCTAATGCCCTTCAGAAAACTTTGCTAAACAGTGATAACCTCTAAAAGTAAAAAGTACATATTGTAGGTGCCTTATCTGACATTTAAACAGTTTTTCTGTACATCAAGTATCCCCCAGGTATGTCATGTAGCTCTTGGGTCAAACTATGTGTGAGATCTGAATTTCTATGGCCTATGTTCTGACATCTGTTTTGGGTGAGAGGGCTAAATGGGTCTTGGACGGGCTCTGTGACCAACTGTCTGTCCCAGAGCGCAGAGAGCTTGACTCTGTGACCGCTAAATCAGCCCAGCTGAAGAGCTGCCATCCAGCCTGGAGTGAGTGTGTGTGTGTGTGTGTGTGTGTGTGTGTGTGTGTGTGTGTGTGTGTGTGTGTGTGTGTGTGTGTGTGTGTGTGTGTGTGTGTGTGTGTGTGTGTGTGTGTGTGTGTGTGTGTGTGTGTGTGTGTGTGTGTGTGTGTGTGTGTGTGTGTGTGTGTGTGTGCGTGTGTTTTCTTTGAGTTTATCATGTTGTGGGGACTATAATCTGTTCGCACGATTATTAGTGAGTGACTCGCCTCCCATATGGGAAAAATCTGTTCCACATAAAAATAAACATTTATGGTTTAGGGTTAGGGTTGGGGTTAGAGATGGTGAAGGTCCAGGTTCATGTTTCTACACACACAAGTAACATTTCACGTGATATCAAATGCTCCATTACATCTGTAGAATGGATCTTGAGGTCAGATTATTTTTTCAACAGTTTTCCTTTTGTGAAATTGCTTATTTATTGTTATGGTATTTTTTGGATGATGAAAAAACCGAGGTTTACGATACAGTAGCTACAGCCCTACGTGCCCATGAACATGTTCAGCTAATAGTAAAATAAATGTGTGTGTATGGCTCACATACATTTTATGACACCAAAGATGTGAGTGTGTACAAATGGATAGTTAAATAAGAAAGGAAGAACCCGGGGAAAAAAAGGCTTCAAAGGTAAAAAGTGATTTTGAGTGGAATGCTTTGCTCGAGTAGCACTTCCTTCTCACTCGCTCCTTTCCTCTCTTGCATGCTCATTTTTAGCGGGAGAAGTGATGGTGGGAGAAAATGTGAGATCCAGATGTCGAGCCCTGACTGCAGATGTGTTCACTTAGAGGCCAAGAGATGCTAATCTGCCTTGCCGTGCACATTCACACACAAAAGCACAAAAGTGAGCACACACATTTGCATAAGTCCATATTATCATACAGAATATCACATATACAGAGACAGGACTGTTCATGAATTTAAAAGCAGAGAGACAACAGGAAAAAAAATGCTTTAGACCAATATTAAACTTTAGAGCAGAGACACATAACAGTTGAGAGACAAAAAGACAGTCGTCCTCATGCGTCAAAGACTTTTGGTACAAAACCTCTCAGCTGCATTTTACTTAAACATGCACACACGACAAGCTTAATGGTTTTCAAAATGGTTTCAAATATTGCTGTTTCTTCTGTTCGGTACTTACATGCCTCATAGCCCATTATTGTAGAAACAAGCTGCGTACGAAGGCCCTCGAATAGCCTTGTCCAAGGACTTGATGCTAATGAAATGAGCGGGGCACAGCCTCATTGAACCACTTGCGTTAAGGCCATTACAGAGAAATAAAAAAAATGGGAACAACCAGGCGCAGGAATCCAATTCCCACTTATGTTCTGTGAACCGTCATCATTGTAACGCAAGCAGTGGACTTGTTCTGGTGAAGATGACAGTTTGAGTAAGGACAGAAATAAACATTGCAGTGGAAAAGAGTTTAATGCTAAAGGAGCTTTGTTCGACTGCAGCATATCTACATATTTAAAATCGTATTGACTTTAGTAGTATTAGCCTCTTCCTTTACTTTATGTTGCTATAAGGTGGATAAGCAGAATTAAATGAAAACTCTAAGGAAAGCAAAGACTATAAGTCCACGACAACTAATAATTGAGTCTTTAAATTTTCTCTTTTCCTTTTATTTCATATTTTAAAAGGTCCACAAAATAGTGACACATGTTTTTGGCAAGCTCTCACAGCCCATGGAGATTTCATCTAATGACTGGTTTTGTCAGATCAACAGTAAATATTCACTTTACGATTAAATGGAAGAGAAAATGTTGGAGAAGCTGGTACCAGGGAATGTTTTAAGTAAGTGACTCGAATAATTAAACTTTTATCAATGTTTATAGTTCAGTAAATCATTTCAGTCAGAAATAAAAAAATAATCTTTTTTAGATAACACGCTGCTGGCGGGACATTTTTCATTTACCTGTTTTGTTATTATTAATATTTTGATAGAAAAGTTGACATTTAAGAGACGTTTTAATTTGATATGCTTCAAATTAGGCCCTTTTTTTTGCTTTAAAACTGCACTGCTAATTCAATGTCTTCTTTGGTGTAAACCATCTGAAGTGTGCACTTCATTGCATGAGCTGAAGAAAGCTCTCTCTCTTTCTCAGGATGTATTTGTGTGTGTTAGGGGTCAAACATCAATGTGTTTGTAGCATGTAGAATGGGTGGAGCTGAAGAATGGCTTTGAAATATTCAGTCTAGAACAACACATTGACATCAAGGAAAAATACTGACACTCATGAATGTGTGTGTCTGTATGTGTGTGTCACCAAGCCTGTTGCTCATTATTCTTCTTTGTACGCTCCTGGCCAACGATTATTGATTGGGCCACGTTAAGTATGGAGAGGGCACCTCGTGGTGACATTTAGACTGGTGCTGCAGAGCCTTGATGTTCTCTGAAGGGATGCAGAGGGATGGTAGAAGGGAAGCGTTGTCATATAAAGCCACATGTCATTGTGTATGTGCTTCCATTTGTTTTGCTTGGGGCTACTTTTGAAAACATTGTACACTTCTTTGGTATGAGACACTCCATAGGTTGATTGCAAATTGATTGAATAGTATCACCAGGGTTATAAAGGGCATTATATCATCATTAATTTAGCTACAAAATGTAGAGATTCATTCAAAATGTTGTTTATGAGTGCACTTTTCATTTGAATAAACAAAACTCAGTTATATTGTTTTTACTATTATCAAGGATTTGATTATATCGTGGAAGGCCAAACCAGAAGCTAGGTCTGTATTTAATACAGCTATTTGTAAACCATGAATCATAACATCCTGCAGAAAGAAGCAGCAATTCATGTTTCCCCGTGGAGAATGTCTTATTAACTTCATCACTGCTGCTTGCAAACATACAGTATGCGTCAGATCTCCATTGAATTGTTTATTCTTTAATCAATTTATTGCATCTTTTGAATCCATGTATTTCTCTCATTGTGGAAGGATTGCCTGGAGATAACACGCCTCTATTCATTCTGTTGGTTCAGGATTTGGAGTGCCGTCTGTTGGCTTGCATCAGTGCCCTCTTGTTTGTTTTCCCCACCAGAGTAGATGAGTCAACTGATTGGCAGTCAGACGGTACGCTAGATGATAACGCTAAACCTTGGCCCAGGCTAGATGTTCAATTATTCACAGAAAGAGCAAAGGGATGTGTGTGTGTGTGTGTGTGTGTGTGTGTGTGTGTGTGTGTGTGTGTGTGTGTGTGTGTGTGTGTGTGTGTGTGTGTGTGTGTGTGTGTGTGTGTGTGTGTGTGTGTGTGTGTGTGTGTGTGTGTGTGTGTGTGTGTGTGTGTGTGTGTGTGTGTGTGTGTGTGTGTGTGTGTGTGTGTGTGTGTGGGGGGGGGGGGGGGGGTGTTTGAGAGAAAGAGGAAAACAGAGAGAGCTAGAGAAAGAGAAAAAAAGAAGAAAGATGACGAGTTAAACGCTGAACGTCACATAATATTACCAATTGAAAAAGATCTGCTTCTTATTATCCTCCACCTTCATTGGTACAAGCCCTGCCTAATGCCTTAATCTTGCTGCTAGCCACTGCCACCCAGCACAGTGTGAGCCACAATAAAGTAGCTCTACCTCTGCCTACACAACACACACATGCACCAACACACACTCCAAGCACTCCAGCATATGGGTCAGATCTAATCACAATAATTTCATTTCCCCCCTCATCAGCTCCAAGCCAGATAGACTAAGTCCCATTTGTAACCACTGCAGCGCTACTGGAAGGAAATATGACAGATAAGAGGACTCTTGTAATAAGCCGGCTGTGTGGATCTGATAAATGAAGAGAGCTTTTGCCAGTTAGCTAGAGAAATATTTTGTGGAACGGAGGGAAAGTGTGGTAGCTTGAGGATTCGTAAAAATAAACGGGGAAACAAATTAACTTTGTTGATTAGCGGCAAGATGGAGGAAGCTGCTTGGAAATGATTCAACGCCGCCTGGGAAATCTTGGGAGAGCAAGGCACCGTTGTGATATCAAGGAAAAAAAAACATAGATGTGTAAGATACTGTAAAACCTCGTAGGCATCTTTCTGCCGACAGTCACTCCTCTCTCTTTTAATAACGAATCTCTTTATCACTCTCTTGCACACACACACATACGCACAAGCACGCTTTCTGCCCCCAAAAAATCCACCCTTTTCAGCTGGTGCTTGTTAAAAGACAGATGTGCAGCGCTGCTGGTGACAGAAAGTGTAATATCTGTTTAGAGCATAGGCCTGCATCATGCCCATATGGTTTTCAGTGGGAGAGGTGGAGTTGCTCAAGCGGAATTTGAAACGTAAATAGAACAAAGGATTGTGGGAGGTGGTTAATTTCAGCTGTTTCCATGGCAGGTAAGCTCGGTCGACAAGGCTGTGATGTTTATTTGTGTGTACGTTTTTCTCCACACAGCATGTAAAATTATGTTTGACATGCTTTGCACAGTTAAGAAATGTGCATGAAATGGGTTTAAACAAATCAGCAATAAAGGGAAAGTTGCACTGTGAGAACAATTACAATATCACAGCTACAGTTTTAGAGCAGGACTGTTCAAACATAGGAAAAAATGGTTTGAAAAGCAGTGTGAAGTTGCTAATCTCTGAGGAGGCTGACTGAGAGTTGCTGGATGTTTTCTGCAGAGCGTTTTCCAATGAAAACAAGTCGAAAGAACGCCATGCCGTGCTCTCTGGAGGAAATGCTTCTCAGAGAATCATCCATGAGGGACCAAACACACAAACAGTCACCTTGTCAGTCAGCCGGTCCATCAGTAAGCCAATAACCGGTCCTCCACTTATCACGCCAACCAATATGTGATCATTTAATTTTCCTTCTCACCCCCACATCTTATACTCTCCAAACTCCCCAACACCAACCGTGTTTCGAGTGATGCTAGGGAGAGCTGCAGGCAAGAAACCTCTTTCCTTCCACTACACATCCACACACAGTGCTCTGCATTGTCTACATAATCAAGGTGTTTCCTTTCAGATACATGCATATCTTTCCAAATCAAATATTGCAACAGAAAATTGTATTGTATCAAACGTAATGATTAATAAAACACTGTCTAATGGGAAAAGGCAATTATTCAAGCGCTGACATATTCAAAAACATGTAAATGTTAAGATCCATAATTGTTATTACTAAAGCATCGTAGCACCCTAACAACGCTAAATACAGCATCGGCAATAATGTAACAGAGGACATGTTAATATTTTTTTATACAATAAACCTAACATAGTATTTGCATTATTTTAGCCATTTCTCACTGCATATTGATACAGAATTAAATAAAGAAAACATATTTCCGTATTTTTTCTGTTCTTGTGATAAAAAATGAGTGTGCTTTTGAGGCAACTGAATTGGCATAATTACATGGGTTTAAATGCAAATTTACAATGTGCTTATTAATTCTATTCTGCTCATTTCAAATGACTGACTGCACTTAATTAAATCAGATTGATTAGACCTTTTATAGACTTTCCCTTTACAACCACATAATTATGACAAATAGAGCCACTTGACACACAATCTACAGCAGAGGACTGAGCTTTCTTTTCTCTGCCATTCAGGGTCTTTCAGGTCCTGCATGGGGAACCACAGGCGGGTCACAATAATGTCCAAATGGCCTGCCACATTACCCTTAAGGAATGCTGTTTACTTCTACAGCCACTGACCTGTTCACATTTCACCTTATTGTTCATGAAAATATGACATTGGCCATCTCTTCCACCCACACAAAGCACTTTCACTCTAACATCCCCATTCATGTCTCACTCGTCTGTGCAGATTGTGCTTGTTCCATTTCATGATGTTTCTCATCAGCACACCCACATGTTCGGGAGAAATGGGTGACCACACTGGTTAATGGATGTACTAGTTATGCTTTGCAATGTTGGGTCTCAGAGTATCTAAATAGGAGACAGGATGTGTAAACAATATGGACTCAGTATCAAAACTCAGCATTTTCTAATTGGATTTCTGGTTGCTTACAACAATAGTGACTCCTTCATGATGTGTCCTTAATGATGCTGGTTGTTTTTGCAGCTTGTATATTTTTCCATTTTTATTTCCTACACTTTAATGAGCAAACATCATGTGTTGCTGTTCACAGTGTGATACAGTAAACAGTAGAAAACCGCTCAAACTGGCAGCCTTCTTGTGAGAGTGGTGCTTTGTCTAACACACTTTAGCAAGGTCATGTCAGTATACAAAGGGACCTGGGATGATTAAGTGCATGAACTTTTTAATATTCTTTTGTCAATGAGGTAATTTAGCTTGAATATTAATAAATCCCAAACAGTGCTAATGGTGAGTTGAAGACAAAGAGAAATAGGAATAATAATTACATAAAAAAACAATATGCAGAAAACACATTCAAAGAAATGTAATATTTAAAAAGCAGCACCCCAGGACCTGGCGAGTTAATGGCTGAAAGGGCTCCTGCTCCTCAAGTGTTTTTCTGAGCTTTGATTGCAATTTGTAGAAGGAATTATCTCATCGGGGTGCGTGGGTGGAGGGAGGTCGGATCTGACTGTGAAGTGCTTGTCATTATCAAGATCTCTCCCTTTTTTATTTTCCCTTGTTCCCTTTGTCTAACTCCTTCCACCTTTCCACTTTGTCTGACTCCTCAAGTTGTGGTTGTTCTGCAACTGGAGCTTGACATTGTCAAAATATTAGTGAGTGCCATAACACCACACACATTACAATATACTGCACTTGGCGAATGTGTATTAATATGCTCCAAAACACATTTTTAGATTTTCTAAGCCCTTGGATGATTTTAGTAGGATTGATAAATTGTAGGAGAAATACAAATACATATATCCATGTTTCACAACTCTCATACCTGCAGTCAATTTACTGAGTTCACACTCATACAGGCGTGTACATGAATACTGAATCTGTCCCTTTTATATCACCGATGCACCCCATCAAGACAGGGTTATTCTCCACAGTCCTTCCCCCTCCTTCTCCTCCGTTGATTTGACAATCACTGTGTAATCTCGGGCTTAAATGACTCTTTTTAAAAATGCTGTGGGCACTAGGGTCATGATATTTCCCCTTAATTACTGTGCCACATTATCACCATAAAGGACTTTCCACCTCTCTCCCTCACTTTTAATTACATTGTTCCGATTGCCGTGACACGTCCTTTCATTTGCCGATGCACTTTGCAAGCAAATGTGTGCGTGAGCAAGAAAGGAGAGAAAGAGGGCGAGAAGGCAGCGTAATAATGCAGGCAACATGTCTTCATTAAAGACATTCTCTAAGTCATGTCCACAATTACAACCACTTACAGTTGCAACATAAACACATGCTTTTCTGAAATATCTGAGCTGAACACAAATGAAGAATATTTGTCCTGTAGTGAAAATGAGACATTTTTGGGTATTGTAAGCAAAACAACACACACCATTCATAGAAAAAAATACTAACAACTAAAACATAAATAACATTGTTTGGTTTTGCAACAGTGGTCGGATGCTTTATTGTGAACAGGTCATAAAACTCTGCAAAATCTTGTATTTTGGAAACAATTGGTTGGTGTCTCCAGTCTTAAACTCCCTGTTGTCCCTGTATCGTGTGAACTTAAGCACGCTTTACCTATCACCCCAGAACTGACTTCTGGAGAGGTACATGTTTTAGTTAATGTTTACTTCCAGTAATGTTTAAAATACATATATCCATGTTTGACGTTGCTTTCAACAAATGTTAAGTCAGTGAATCCACAGAGCTACAACTGTATTTGTTTCTATGCTTAATTGTGCTAATTAGGGAACAAAGTGTTAGCGGTATGTAGCAGTGCTCTGCTCGTCTGGTGAAATGGGCTTCGGACAGAAAGGGGAAAGCACATTACTATAATTGTTTATCTAAAGGTGAGACATTCAAATTCATAAAATGAAACTGAGCTTACAGAATAAATAACTCAGTGGATTCTGTGTTGGGCTGGGCTTTCCAATTTTAAACACCTTAAGTCCCACCCCCACCCCAATTTACTTGTCACAGTGTTCACAAACCCTCATGAGGTCTATCCATGGTTTCAGCGTGGGATGGGGGGAAGGGCTCGGGGGCTGCCGTTCCACCAGGTGGGCTGTTATGCTAAATGGCTGTTGCTCACTTAATGTGCCCATTAAGGGCAGTGAAGTGTTGGACAACCCGTTCCTGTGTGAACAACGCATGAACCCTGATGTGTTTCTATTGGTGGTCTCCATTTATTTTACTCTCTCTCTCCCTCTCAAACCAGAGGTATTACACACTGACAGTGAGTGTCGTGTATGTGCAACCTAACATTTTGCATTTTCTAAGTGTGTCTGAATTACAGGGCAAATTTTGGATGGTTTACGTAGCGGGGGGAAGAGGATATGGAGACATTTGAAAAACATTTTTAATAAAAGGGTCTGATTTTATGTAGTATTCTACATGCAGTAGATGTACACACACACAAACACACACACACACACACACCGACACACACACACAGATGTATCTAAGGGTTAAAGGAAGTGGACAGGAGAAAAATGGAGGTTAGAGTGTTTTGTATCGAGTGAAAAATCAGAAGGAGCAGAGCTTCAGCAGATTGAAAGAATGTTATTTTGGTGTTTTGTGTGGGCAGTGCTGAAGGTCAGTGCCTCAGAGCAATTAGTGTCTCCATTGAATATCTGAGCTAAATAATTCACCTCTTGTAAAATTAATACATGGTTGCATGAAACAAAACCTATCTCTGTTTTGTGTCTGTATTGGTCTACATCTCTTTCAACAACTAAATGGTCAAAATACCGTAGCCTTTATGTTTCCTCAATAAAAGATGGAATAGACTGAGTTAATAGCTTTGTAATCCTTTATTTATATTGTTGCCATGAACTTGCATTTAATGATTTTATGAAAAAACCCTCAATGTCAAAGAACTTCAATATTAAAATGTTGTGAAACGTTGCATTTTAATTATTTTATTAGAAATAAACTTTGAAGTTGCAAAAGTTATGTTCATAAGGTTTAGTAAGTGTTGAAGAAACATATTGGCTGAACCACTAATATAACACTGAATATATTCTATTGATAATTATTACATCAATAGCTACAGTATATGTCTTATGTCACTGATATTTGCCTGTAACATACGTCCATGCGACATTCAAGTCAAATGAGGCAATCATCTTTCTGCTTTGGTTAATGTGCCTCAGGTTTAATATAATTAACCTAAATATGGAGTCAGTCCGGCATAATTTGAACAATCATTCTTGACCTCCAGGTAAACAGATTAAATACTTCCAAAGTAGCTAATTATCTCTGCTGCTTTTTTCACAACCATTTAGCAGTTCCATTAGAGTCATTTTGAATTTAAGTCTTTAATATTCCAACATAAATCAAAATCCTACTTGTTTTATTTACCGTAGTGCAGCATGTGTCACACGGTAAAGACCGACATTTACATGATCAATGGATTTCCTTTATACTTAGATCTGAGTGTAGTTTATTCAACAACCTCAGAAGCTCTGTACTCGACATTCAAGCGTTTCCATTACTGACATGCTCTTCCCATATGCTATTGTACTGTTCTTCATTGTGTTACTATAGTTACCATATTGCACCTAATAAGCCACACAAACATAATGTA
Source organism: Eleginops maclovinus (assembly GCF_036324505.1). NCBI lineage: Eukaryota > Metazoa > Chordata > Actinopteri > Perciformes > Eleginopidae > Eleginops > Eleginops maclovinus. Next base: position 14,814,906 of record NC_086361.1, read on the forward strand.
TCAGCATGCCATAGGTACTTTCCAAGGTCACACATATGCACAATACCCTCCTAACATAATACAAGACTTCACTTATCATGATGGCTTTTCAATGCCTGCTATGATGTGGAGGGAGATGGATTGCTTCAAAGGGATGAGAAATGGATGGTTGGGGGTGAGGTGTCAGGGAGTGTCCATTTGTCAGCTTGTGATTGCATCAGCGTGTGTGCATGCAGCACATTCGAAGCAACCCAAAGAGGTGAAAATGAATAGAAGTGTGTGTGTGGCGCGTGTGTTTCTGCGCCTACGTATGTGACTTGGTTGTGCGTGTCTCTCAGCCTTTGATGACCTTTTGCGTGTTGCTGCTGCGAGCAGAGTGACCCGGCTGTACTCATTAAAACCAATGGAACGGATCATTCCCCGCTAATTGTTTTCCACTGACAAATGGCTCCTCTGACTCCTGAAGACTGCTGCAGGGTTCCTGCCTGCCTAGAGCACACTGACTTCACTAATGAGAACTGCTACTCTGTGAGTGTGTGTGTGTGTGTGTGTGTGTGTGTGTGTGTGTGTGTGTGTGTGTGTGTGTGTGTGTGTGTGTGTGTGTGTGTGTGTGTGTGTGTGTGTGTGTGTGTGTGTGTGTGTGTGTGTGTGTGTGTGTGTGTGTGTGTGTGTGTGTGTGTGTGTGTCTGAGAGGCAGAATAAATGTATGTCTGTGAATGTGTGGGTATGTGTATTTGTGTAATGTATCGGTGCTGCCAGCCTCCCTCGCTGTGCAGTAGCATATGTAAGTCAGAAACACTGCTACACAATGTTCAACATAAGCCATTAAGGCATTTTTATCTTGTCAATCATCATCCACAGCAAGATATTGTTAACACTTAAAGTATTCTATCTAATTATGTTAAGAGTTATTTAGAGCTGAATACATTTCATGCAATGTGAAAATGGCAATCATATTAGTCAGCTGAAGGTGATTTTGCCCTTATTTTAGACTATAGCTGAAATATTTCAATAGTAGCATTGTCTTCATAAAAAATCAGGCGAAATAAATCAGTGACACCCCTGTTCAGTCATGCAAACATAAACATAAATCACTATAGCTATAAATAACTGTTGCACAAAACCCTTTTCTGTTCTGACAGTGCCACAGTTTAAGTTTTGAGTGAAGGCACAACAACTTCTTGAGGTTAGGGAACAATTGTTTTCAGTTAGAAGAAACAAACATCGACTGTGGGTATGAAACAGGAAGATGTCATGTCCTAGTGATTTGAAAACACCTTGGTTTTTAGAAGTATAAACAAAAATGACTTCAACTTAAAAGTAAAAACAGATCCTCAATCAAATAACCTATCTTGTCATTTTTCTTGGGAGGATAGTCTCTTTTAATTTAACGGCTCTTCCACCATTTTCTCCTATTTATATTGCTGTCTGATTTACGTTTCATCACTGCACACCCTCTCTTTCTCCCCGTTGTCCCTCTCACTCCTTCCACCTGTTCCATGGTCCACTGGATGACTGTGAATCCTATTAGGGGACACCTCTCAGCACTGCCACCCCCTCCCCAGCCACACTACCTGGCACTAATCCATCAGAGGGGCAGTCAGCCTGTGCACCACCCCGCCACCACCCAATCCCCGATACCCGCCAGTGCCCAGTGCTGCAGCAGAGGCCCCAGCTGGGGGACCGCCAAAGCTCGGTCGTTATCAGATGACGGATAGCTTCATATCAGGTGTATAAAGCGGGCGAGCGTTGGTGAGGGCCATCTGGCCGATGATTTGCGGGAAGTTGGGAAGTCGGGTCCACAAGCGAGGTGTAGCAAGGTGGGTGATGATGATGGATGGGGCCTGGAGCATCGACGCCAATCATAGCAACCCTCGGCAGCTATTATACATACATGTGTAGGACAAATACTTTACAATCCCATAGGTACGCAGACATTTTCAGACACCCAATCTCCCCACTTTACCTTTCTCTCAATCAGTCATCTCCCTCCTGTTTACCTCGCAATAATCCTTGGTCCTCTTTCCAATTTTACTTTTCTTCTCCTGTCTGTAGAGTACTTTTTTTTTGTTCTTGATCCAGGCAGAAAAATCTAAAATCCCATCCAACATGCGGTAATATCATTGTTAACTCAATACCAGAGGTGGGAGGGTTCCCTCGATACGTTGAGTTTGGTGAATGCAGCAGGCTCCCTCTGAGGAATTTGGTTGGACAGTGTGATGATTGCAACCACTAAGGAAACACTGACTTTTTATCCATTAGCTGATAAGAAACAAAAGTCCTCTACAGTACTGCCATACTCATTTAACAATAGGTATTTAATTGAATCTAAATATATTTGTAGGCTTTTGGCAGATCTCAATCTGCTATTGTGAAATCAAATAATTGAGTTATCCAAGAGAAACTCAACAAAATATATATAAAACGACCATAAATAAAACATAAAGTTGTCAACAC